>NW_020799092.1:55030015-55045316 GCF_003259725.1 Athene cunicularia
TGCAGCTCACAGTGTAAATGCTGTAAAAAAAAAAAAAAAAAAAAAGAGTTTACAGCACAGATAATGAGTGCAATATATATTCCTGACATTGGGAGAAATATGACAGCTTTACAGGAAGTATGGGGTGCAACTGTCTTATTTTTTTCATTTTATTTTATAGAGACATAGAGGAGTAATGTGTTTTAATCCATCATTTTCAGGGATAATTGATCAGGATAATGCAAACTGATTGCCAGATATTACTAAATTTTTCCAAAATACACTTTATTTTTGGTCCAAAATGTAAAATTTTTGTCCAATTAAATGTAATAAAAAATGCATATTTTTCCAGAATATTTTTTAATAGAAAATTTACCAGAAATGTTATTAAGATCAAATTCAATTCTGTGTTAGACATCCAACATCTGTCCACTTGTGGACACAGGCAGAGTATCAGTGGCAGAATCAGAATTAGGGTTTGCCAGTTTTACAGTCTTTGAATCTTCATACTTTTATGGAGAGAAATGGGCGGAGATAAGAACTGGTAAATTCTTAATTTCTTGTGTATGTGAACATCTGCCCAATGGACTTGACTCCTTTTGGGAGCTAGGCCTCGTCCTTCCAAAAGGCACCGACATTTCACCATTTAGGCTTGGTTTATTCTAAGAGTACAAAATGTGTGGGGTAGAAACATCATCATCTATAGGAATTCTTTGCAATATGTTTGATAATAATTCATATTCCACAATGACATCAAGAATGAGGAGGAAGGATACCAGTATAAACCGATATGTTCCTCCAAACCATTTTGTCCATTCTAACTGCTTAGAAGCAGAACTGTATTAGTGTTTCCTGCAACTACAAGGAAATGTATGAGACATCAGTTGCTGACAGTGCACTTTTTTTTTTTTCTCAATACAAAACTGTGGTTAATTAGCTAATCCTTGCTTGCTTTAAAATGAGTGTCACTAAAGTACCTCCACTGAAGATATTTTACAAGCTGATTTACTGATGTGTACAGTCAAACTTTCAAGGAGATTTTCAAAACAACTTACAGTTGTGTCTCCACAACTTCAAATCTGCATTTCTGCATATTATCAATTCCATGAGTAATTAACAAGCCTCTGAAAGCCCGCATGAAGATGCTCAACTACATAGGAGGCAGAAGAAGAAATACCAGGTACGACTGAATCATTTCTCTTGAAAGTAAAGTCAGAACTGGGTGGTTGATGCTAATATATGAGGTGAAGACTTACAGATATCTTGTAATGTGTATATACAGATATATGCATTGCCTGTAATACAGGAGTTATCTTGAGATGGATTATTATATCAAATGCATTGTTTGAATATATGAGAATTTATTTGAAGCCCGTTACAGTCAATAGAAAGAGTTGGCTTTTGTTCAAGCTTTTAAAAGAAAAGTCTGTGGGAACTCAGAACAGCTGCAAATTCACATTGACCCATTGTCATATTATCACAGAGTTATTTAACTGATAATGGCCTTTTCCATTACACAATTTCTCTGAAGAAACAATGACTTATTTTATTGTGATCTTTTCTCTCTGTATATAATTATTGTTAACCAAGTGTTTCTTTTATACTAAGGTCTGTATGGAAAACTGCTTTTCATAAACTTCTATCCATTACACATTTGAAAGTCCATTGAGTAGTTGATGTTTAGAGTCTTTGATCAAGGAATTGAGCTCATCTCCTTTAAATTGACAAAAATTAGCCAATTAATTTCGTGTCATATCTTCAGCAGTAGCTGGTTACATCATGTTTTTATATGGAGCAGAGTGTTACCAATAATTTGCCACAGAAATACGAGACTGCCTAAGAAAGCACATTTGTCACCAAAGCTAAGAGCTAAGCATCTACAACCAAAACTTGAGTGTGGCTAACATATCAAAACAATTGAATTAAGAGCCTTATGTTAAAATCTAGTTCTTTTTTAAGTTACTGTGCTGGTTTAGGCCCTGCTGGGACTGGAGACCACGTTGCTGTTGTCCCTCCCCCACCCTCAGACACAAGTAGGGCACAAACCCCAGGGGTTAAAATAAGGAGAAATTTAATACAACAGTGTAATAAAACAATCTGAACAACAACAGTAGCAGTGATAACAACAATAAACAGTAATAACAGTAAACAAGACAAAAGATATACAGAGAAATACTGCAATGGTTACAGACAGCTTGCTCGTGTGATTCCCTGGACCAAAGCCACAAAGGAAAAAGTTCCCGCGCTGCCGTGACGGACCTGAAGTCAGCATGGTATGAATAACCCGGCTGGAGATCCCTTACCCCTCTCTGCTGGGAAAACTTAACCCTATCCTAGCTGAACCTGGACAATTACTGTTACAGTCATATTCACATCTTGATAAAAGGGAAGTATAATTGGAAAGCAATTCTCAAATCCTAGAAGAGTAAAAAGATGTGGTTTGTTTATCATGAAAGACTGCTATTCCAACTACTAATCTTTCTGTCCTAGAAAGTGTCTTATTCTCTCTTCTGTGTTGGAAAGCTGCCTAACAAATGTATTTTCCAAGACAATGAAGGAAGCAGACCTCTATTCTTTCTTATCAATTTAATCTCTTTCATTCAGCTGACAATGTCCTCTTGCAGTCTAGGTCTCTTTCCACATGAATTACTAAGTGACAAGTTCCTTTTTCTTTTTCCTTTTTTTTTTTTTCCACACCAGAATCCTAAAATGCAATAAAAAAGATTATTGGTACACACAGTATTTTTAAAAATACATAAAAGAGACAAAGTATTCAGTTCTCTATTATTGTAAAACTTGCATAGATTGTTATTGCAATCATAATTATTCCTGGCATTTTATCATTTAATATTTTCACATTCCTCTTTAATTAGAAAATTACTCAGAGTAGAGAACAGAGAAGCCTGTTGGTTTCTGTTGGTTTCTCTGTAACAAATTCAATTCTGAACTGTGATTAAGTCAGAAAGAATTTAAGATATTGTCACGGAGCTAAATCATATATCTCTTTCTGCCTCAGTTTCCTCTTTTGTAAGGTACTGTGTTGTAAAATGGATTTTTTTAAGCCACAGTCTTGATACAGGAAAAAGTTGTTAGTGTTAAAATACCATCTAGATAAACCATCTTGGTAATAAAATATTACTGTCTAACTACTGAAAATAAAATGTGGATAAGAAGCCTTCATTGTACCTGTTTAACAACCTTACTCTTTCCATCACTAGGAAATGTGAGAAAGAAAAATTGGGAAAAGCCCATTACAAGCAACAAACATTATCATTAGTATAAAAAGACATAAAATAAAAATCCTATGACATAGAAATAACTTAATGACCTTCGTAAAACAAAGCATTCTTCCCCTCTCCCCATGTCCCAGTTCCAAAACCAAATACTAATTAAACAGAACTCAAAAATTCTCTTCTGTGGCAGTAGAAGCCTTTTTCTTTATTTCTTAAGTTAATCCAGAAATAACGTGGAGTAAAGAAGGCATACCTCCCTCTAACTATAGACACAAAGACTAAAAAGGGATGGCAATTTTGACATTTTTAGTTAGAAAACTTTCCCTGAAAAAAAAAAATATATACTTTAATGATTGCAGAGTGCATGATATATATGTTAGCTTCCTGTATTCATGGCCATGTGTTAAGATGACATTTAGTCTGCTAGTGTGATAACCCTGAAGAAACACAAGTGCTGGCA
Source organism: Athene cunicularia (assembly GCF_003259725.1). Classification (NCBI taxonomy): domain Eukaryota; kingdom Metazoa; phylum Chordata; class Aves; order Strigiformes; family Strigidae; genus Athene; species Athene cunicularia. The sequence continues at coordinate 55,033,688 of NW_020799092.1, forward strand.
AGAATACACTGAGACTGTCCACACACAGAAGCACTACTTTTCCTGCAGAGATGTTTACCTCTGTTATCCTCGGCCCTGGTTGAGAGCTCTGGCCTTTCACACTGGCAAGTGCCTCTTGCTCTGCACCTTGGAAAAAGGTTGAGGAAAAATGGGTAGGAGTGGCTTCCTGCAGTGGTTGTGTTGTGACATGAACCACTTGTCAATCGTCATCAGTTTGGCTCCTCTAAGCTACTAGCCACAGAAAAGGCCAACTGAATGAAGAGAGGCCAATGAAATTGTCTCATTTAAATCCTTTTAATTTTTAGATTTCAATGAGATATAGATAATATACATGGGACTGCCTGCTAAGAAGTATGACATTCACCACAGTGAGCTTCATTGCCTGAGAACCAAGCAGCTAGAAGAAATATATAATGATGCCAAACAGTTGCAGTCCCAGAAGGGAGAGCAGGACTTGTGGATGAGGAGGGAGCCCAGTCTGTATACATAATATAAGGCAGTGGAGAGACACTCTCATTCCCTTCCCTGCCCTGTGGGAAAATCTTGTTTGCAGAAGTCTTTTCCTTGGTGCAAGATAAAAGAACTTTTCCCTACACATACTAGTTACACAATGAAAAAGTTTTGATTAAGATGAGAATAAAGAAAAAGTGAAATAGCATAGCATCACATTCAGTCTTCCAGCAAATGCACAAGGACAGGATGAGTTACAATCAGCCTTGATCAGGGCCTGGGCTCTCCATTTCACTGAATTCTGTTAGCTAACACCAGAAAGCATGCAGGGTTCCTATCTACATAAATTAACTAGCGGTTTGTTATCAGAAAAGATGAGTAAGGCTTCGTGGAGGCTTCCCAACCTATAATTCTGTTTTTGTTTTGCATCAAAACTTTTCAACAATTTAGGGGAAAAAATAGTTAAAGAGAGAAGTAATTTGCTCTCACTTGCCATTTGCTTGCATGAAAACTCTGGGGCATTGCCTGCCTTTGATTCAGCTGTTCCCTTGGCATGGGAATAGACTTGAACAAATAGGAAATATAATGAGAAACATGCTTCCTCATGGTATTTCCAATTGGAAATAGCACAAGGAAAAAATGCTTTATCATTTTATTCCCAAACAGAAATAATCTAAGCTTGTTCCTCACAACATTCCCTGATTGCTTAAATAGGTGGATGCACATCAGGGGAGCCTTTTGGTGGGCTTCACTGGGGTGGGAAGTGATTCAGCTGCCCTGGTATCTCACTGCTCCTCTGGAGAAGTTGGTGGTACACCTGAGAAACAACCTCAATTTACATCTAAGACAAATCTTACAAAGTGAAATAAGCCTCGTGACCCAAGGTCTCAGGGGGTCTGCTTCAGAAAATTGTCATGATGCCAGCAGAGAGAGTGTATTAGAACCTAGAACTGAAGTGTCAGAGAGGCAGATTTTCTGCAGCTAGTGTGTCTAAAGCTATGAGTTTGCATTAGTAGCTCCTGCATCACCCTGTATTTCATTAACACACTGGAGTAATAGAAAGAAGAGGGCACTGTGGGGTTGCTTTAGGGCAGAGGGCTTTGGCAAAACAGAAAGGAGTGAAATAAATGAAACTGATATTTGCTCTGGCCAGTGCTTGTAAGTGTAAGATCCCTGGGGATGCGTATCAGTTGTATGTTAAGGGCTGTCCCTGTTGAACCTTTTGCACCAGGAAAGATGCCTCTGAGTCAGAAGTGCCAAAAGCCCTCTTCAGACATAGCAGGAAAGAAAGCTTGTGTGGTTTTTTTATCTTGTATTTCTAATGGGGTCCCACCTTTCAAGCATCTCTGATACACTTTTTAAACAAAAGTTCCAGAAAAACTTTTAGAGAAATGTTTGCATACATAAAACTCAATCTCTCAATATCCTTTGTTTGCAAACTATACAAACCAGAAGTTTCCTAAAGAATAGCCTTCTTGTAACATGCACTGAAAGTATCAACCAGTCTTAAAGTCTCAGCAGCCCCACCAGCAGTATGCCCAACCCTACTGAATGATCTTCCAGATCAAACAGATGTTTTAAGCTACTCAGATTTATTAGGTTTTTAAAAGCTTATTAGAAGAAGCTAAATAATTGTTAAATTTTTACAATCTAGTATGCAACCATATACAAGTACATTACAATAAACTTGTCCCCCTCTACAAAAGATTTCATCATTGGAATGGAAATGACGGTGTTAGCACTTAGGAGAGAGAGTTGCATCTGCATGCACTGAGAGGAAGAGTTCACATAATGGTTTGTAAGGCATATCAAATTTATTCTGTGAGGTAGATAAAGGTCTTTTAAAGGTCTTACTCCACTTGTGGAATGAATTTCTTATCATGTATAAATTCTGTGTAAAACATTTTTTTTTTCCAGGATGTGGTTTGTTTTCTGAGAGGGGAGAGAGAAGCTAAATATTTCCACTCCTGTATAATAGAAAATCCTCCGATTTCAACAAGATCACACCCTGAGTGGTTAGTTAATATTGGAAACATAAAAAGGTACACTGTTCTGAAAGATCATTTCATTCCAGCAAAGCTTTTCTAACCAGAAACTGAGTGAATAATTTTGCAGTAAAAAATAGCCAAAGAATAATGGCAATTTTTAGAGGAAAGTAAGTGTAATATTGGGAAGCAAACTGGAAGTAAATGTAAAAATGTTATAAATCATATTTTTAAAAAAGCACTCGGAAGCTGGTTTGTGTTTGTTCATAATCACATTTCCTTTGCTGAAGAATTAAAGGTTTTGAATTATATTTCATATAAGAAGCTTACAGAACACAGCAAAGAGCACATTTAATGTTTTCCAAGAAAAAGTGAAATAGGTAATCTGATAAAACAGCATCAAACTTCTTCCAAGGACAGCTTAGGACATTAGAGTGATTCAGTAATAGAAGCCCAAAACACCGTGATGTCATGAAGAGGGTTTCCACTGGCTTCGACAGGCTTCCAGATGGGCCCACAATGATTGATGAAACTGCTGACAGGGGAGGTTATTCAGCTGGCACGTTTGCTGCTCTATGTCATCACCCCTCTTCCCAAAGTGAGCTGCATCCTCTCACTTTGAGAAGTTGTCTTATGTGTCACCCCCTCTATATGTGGCCACAAGGACAGAGGGTCTGGAGGGTGCTGAAGAAGACATTCTCAAGTGGTGGGAATGTGGGGAGCACCCCCTCTATTCTGAGGACATAACAGAAGCAATTGTTACAAGGCCATTTGGTGATTGTGGTGTCAAATGAAGGCTGATGCCTATAGATCCAGACTTGACTAGTTTAAAGAAATTATATGAGGCAGTTGCACTTTCCATAACCATAGGAGACAGATTCTGGTCTTTGGTTTGTGAGAGGAGTCATAGTTGTTTCCGTCCTACATGTTCAAGTTCTTTGAGTAGCTGTACGTATCATTCTACATTTCCCCTTTTTAAGACAGCAGTATCACTGTTCCACACTATTAAAAATGCCACATTCTACCACAGGCCAGCAAGTAAAATAATTCTTGCATACAACTTTCAAGATTTTTAAATTTCATTCAGATTATTTGGCAGATAAGGCCTTACAGTTACTGTTATCACTATTATTTTGGTTCCTTATTCATATTTATAATGTTCTTTAGCAAAATGTCCAGTTCAGTCTTCTCTGGTTGAAGAGACATAGCCACAAGTTACTAGTTCACTGCTATATTTAGGAATGCACCTGGGTTTGTCATCGACACCAAGCTATTAGCAGATGGTGAAGCAATTGGATGATGACATGGCCTTGGCAACTTGTGACTTTATTGCCTTCCAACTGGACTATAACAACATGATCTATCTGGCATGAAAATTCCAGTCTTTAGGAAATTACAGTTAGTACAGAGCACAGCAGTAGACATTTTTATCAAAACGAGATGCTTTGTGTGGCAGCCTTGTCTTCTGATTACCATGCTGTTTATCCATGGAGTATTGCATAAAGTTAAGATTTCATGCTTATCTGCCAGGTCTAATTTGAAAGCTGTAGATCCTGAAAGAGCATATCTATATTTCAGGATCTCAACCATTTTCAAATACTGCTCTCCCCAGGTGTAAATTCATTCTGTGTTATGAGAATAAGGCTTTTCTGTTTGGTGCAAAGTGATTTTTTAAAGTGCTGATCAAGACCATTTCAGATACTTCCAGTCCAGGTAAAAGACATGGTTTTTCAACCTTCACTAATACACAGCATAAATATGTTGTCCTATGAGATCTCCATCATCCCTAAAAATCCAGAATAAACCTCGTATGACAGTCCTTAGCAATGCTGCTTTAAGCATTACTGGATGGCTCACACAAATCTGAAGAGAACTGGGCGCCACAGGGCTGTCCATAGAGCTAGTTCAACCACCAGAAACAGTGTGGCGATGTTAATTTGTTCTGCCTGGGCAAATCAGCCCTGCTGAGACATCTCTGTATTAGCCCCTGCAGAGCACTGCACTGACATGGCTCCTGGACCCCGCTTTGTGTGCAACAGGTCCTTCAGAGCTGGGCTGGATTTGTCTTTGTTACCCTGTCTTGTGCAGTGCCTATACATCCAGTGGTGCCTCCACAGCAGTTTAGCAAGTGGAACTACCTCAGAGAGACTACCCCTTGTTCTTACTATATCCATTCAAGGTAAAAGAGATCATATGACAGCAAATTAGTACACCAAAACCCCTGACGGATCACTTATCCCTAGCAAAGTGACACACTAAAAATCCCCTAAACATGGCAAACCGGTAACTGTTACATTTGTTTGGGATTCAAGCTTTCCATTTCATTAAAAATTCCACAGCTCCTCAATAATTTTCTGTTCTAGAACAGAGTGTATAGCAAGAAAAAGGGCTGCTATGAACAAAAAATACTTTGATTTTCTAGAAAATAAAAATGTTAAAAATTACGTAGCTCATACGAAAAATGTTTTAGTTCACTTATTCTTTTGTATATTTGTGGTTGCAATGAACTAGGAAGTTTTGAGAAGAGGGAAAGTCAAAATTGTTCAGAAAAACTTGAAATCACTTGTGCATAGTTGAAATATACTGTACATATCTTTGAAGCATCTGTATGCTTCTTTGAAACAATTCCTACATAAGAACTTTTCAGTTTTCCCTCGGAAAAGTACTCTACCAAAAAATTCTTATCTTGGTCTAGCAAGAAGTTTCCACACGGCTTCCTCATCAAAACAAGTACATACTGTACACTTGCATCGTGAGTGATCTGGCCAGATGATAGACTCCCCTCCTGTGCATTTTTAACAAAATCTGTTCACTTGACTGATTAAATTATTACCTTTTCCATTTTATTTTTTTCCCTCTCAATTCTTACTTGGAACTACAGTTCCTCACTGGGACTGCCAAAGTAAGAGCTGAAGCTAACTTATGGCTTGCTTTGTTCCTGAGTCTCGCCTTTTCTCCCAGCTGTGATTTTTTCCTGTCTTCATGGGAAAGTCTTTATTATGTCTTAGGTTAGATTATAAGAATGTCCAGAATTTGACATGATTCCCTAGAAATCATATCCTTTTTTTTAATATATATATATATATATATATATAATTTTCTCTGCTTTTTCCATTTTTTTTATCAGTATATTAGTCCGATTTCTGTAGTTATTGCTTAGAATCTTGCTCTTGACTTGGCATGATCAGGAAAAAATGCTTCACCATTATTCTTTTGATCTGATGGAGTTTTTTTAACCAGAATTGAATGTATGGAAGACTGCTGATCTGACCTTCCACTTACAGACTAGTTTTGTGTGCTTCTCTTTCAATAACCATGCTGGAAGGACAGTTTAGGCAGCCTTTAACCCCCCCTCACACCTGATGTGGTGGACTGGATGGGGCATGGATGACCCAGAATTTTTTAACGGTTGGACTAGATGATCTTCAAGGTCTTTTCCAACCTAGTTGATTCTGTTATTCTGTGAATAAAAATAACCTACCAAAAAGGAAAAAAGGCATGTGCGTTTTTTTCCTGTTTGGTTTTTATTTTGGTTGGTTTGGCTTTGGGATTTTAAAATATTTTTTTAATCTAGATCACTTTTGTGATACATTCCAACCAGTGTTTTCTCTTTCCTTCCCCACTCTCTCAAGGCAGTCCTTGATGGCCAGCTTGCTTTGATATGCCCTGACCCATCTCATCACAGATGATCACTGTGTGGCAGAGCCTAACTGGGACATGAGAGATGTAATATTCAGAGGTTCCCTGTGTCAAACGAGGAGTTTGGTACTTACCTCTGGAATGCATGATATTCTGCACATTCAGTTAGGGTAGACAAGGTGTGGGTATGAGGGAACGAACAGAAAATGTTAATTAGCTCCCTAATATGAAGTATCAAACAAGGGGGTGCTCAAGATGGTGCCTTTGTCTAAGAATAAGGAGTTTCTGTGTGTCTGGGATTCACATGCCAGATGTGTATATTGCAATTTTGTAACCAGGTCAGCCCTTCATAAGTGACAGACATGTTCAATTCTTCGGAAAAATAAATAATCTTTTGTACAATAGCCTGGTTGTTAGAGCAGCCATCTAAGAGGTGAGTAACCTCAGATGCATTCTCTGTTTCAAGGCAACTAAACCCACAACTTGTGCAAACCACAAAATAAATTTCAGAGAAGATTCTTGAATTCAAATGGCCTTAAAGGTGGGACAGTTATCTAACTGCTGTGCTCCATCCAAGGATGGCAGTGCTCTTGAATCTAGCAGAATTCCTCTGTTTCTTGAATAAAAGTGTGGGTATCTGCAGCCTAGGCCCAGAGCAAAATTACACAGATATTCATAGTAGAACTTCCACACTAGATTTTGCTGACAATAAAGAAGCATTTACTCAGCTTTCTTGTCTGCTTTTAGTACATCCACTACTTATAGCACTCAGATATTGAAAACCTGCATTGTTTTGCTATTTTGTTGTATATCGAGTGATTGGGGAAGCTACTTCATAACTGCCTATTGAACTGTTTCATTTTAACTTATCTGAGTCGGAAAGTCCATGTACAATCTTCTGCTATGGTTTCCAGTCCTGAAGACTACTTTTTTTTAAAAAAAAAAAAATGGTCTATAAACATTTGTGCACAAACTGCTTTATCGTGAGTTCCAGAGTGTAGAGCTCATGGGGAACTGTTTGATCACACAGGCTGACCTGTTTAAAAAAGGCTGATGGACTTTTCTGAAATAAAACCTGTTTGAAATACAGCAAATCCTTTAAAAAAAGTGTAACATTATTGAAAAAATCCTCAAAGATGTCTCTGGTACATTGTTCTAGTGGCTCATTACCCTCACTGTCAGAAAAATGCACCTAATTTTTACCCTAATTTTGTCAAGCTTCAATTTCCAGCTATTGGATCTTATTACACTTTTGTTAGCTCAACTGAAGAACCATCTTATTATGAAATTTCTGTTTCCCATGTAGGTATTTAAGGACTGTGATTAAGTTATCTCTTGATAAATTAAGTAGACCAAGTCTCTTGAATCTTGCACTGAAAGATACATTTTTCAATCTCCTTTTCCAGGCTTTTCTCTGAAACTTCTAAAACTTTTCAATAGATTTCCTTAATTTTAGAAATCTGAACTGGACAAATATTTAAATAGTTGTGATATGTTAAAAAAAACCCAACTTCTTTTCTTCTGCTTCTTAAGTTACAACATATCTAAATGAGGATTTTATTAACCCTGTAAAAGCTCCAAGATGCAGATCCAATATGAACCCAAACTTCATAGTAATTTTTTCTCTTGGAGAGACTGTTCATTCTCTAAGTATGATCTGCATTTTTCTCATGAGTATGATTTCATATTTAGCCGCTTCCAAACATACTTTTTATTTCTCGGAACAATTAAGCAATGTAGTTTTCTATTTTGTACCACTGATCCACTCTATGCAATGTTTACTATTTCTTAGGGTTTAGTTTTATTATTTTTTGACATCTAGGCATTTTCTTGCAACTTTAGACGGTCTCAGGACACTGTGGAAATATATCTTAAGCAAGCTTACATCTACTGGAATTATTAGTGTTCTCAACCTAACTTATAAGTACATCAAATTAGTTTGCCAAGATCCATTTTACACAGATGTTTGTTGTTTAGCATTTACTGTAGTTTAATATTGTTTAATTTTATTATACTAATTCCATGTCTGCTGTTGCATGAATTGGTACAAAATGGAGACTCTTCCTGTACCTTCTGGGAATGAGTTGCCTCTTATAGGTCATTCAATATACAACAAAAGCCATTTTTCTGATTTGTAAGTTTCTTGTAATCTGTTACATTTTTTTTGCGTATGTTTCACCCAGCCATAGGCAGCCTTGGTGTAAGTGGACAATGGGTAGAAAGGGCTTCCCAGTTCTATGGCTTCAGCAGTGGCACATGATACAAGCAGTCACTGCAAATCCACCAGTGCTAACGGGATGCTGAACTCCTTGTAAGCAGGCCTGTTGATGACTGCTACTGCCATGTCTCACCTCAGCAGAATGTGTAGTAAACCTGTGTATCTCCCCGTGACAGCCTTTTCCATTCTCTATGTTGGTCAGCAGCATTACACTGAATCTCTTGTCCTCTCAGAAGTTCAGTTGCAAAAGACCTCCTGTGAAATCCTCAGTTACTTCAGAACATATGTCATCTTGCTTCTTGTATCCCAGATGATACATGGAAAGTTGTGGAGACCCTGGAATTAAAAAAACTGCTCATTAAGCTGGTTTTTAAGCTCACTCTAATGTCCCCTACCATGTGGACAACTTCTGTGAGACTGAAGGAAGATTACAGATCACTGCCTTTTCTATAAACTTCTCTGCTTTTGGCTGAACATTTCACCTTTCTGTGCTTTTTTGGGCTTGCTCTACACAGCCATCCAATGGTGGTCTTGATCACAAATAAAGTGAAGGGCATAGATCCAGTAGCTTCCATTTTCTTTCAAGTATCTTGGCTTTTCTTTTTCCACTCAGTGGATATCGAATTCTTTTCCTCATATGTTTTTAGAGCCAAATCTTTCAGCTAGAGATGGCACCTGGCACAAACCATCCCTGCACTTATTATATCCTTGTGGTCTGGCTTATCAACTCGCTAGAAAGAATTCTGTTTCAGTGAGTGATTCTCATTTGATCATGGATCTTATTCTGTCCCATCTCAGGCTATTTTCTGAAGGCATATTTGCCATGGACGGAGGAATATTAGACTGTGGCATGACATAAAAATAGAGATTGAATAGTATTACAGAACATTACTTCTTGTGTAGATTATTACAGAAAGGTGTAGAGATTTAGTTGAAGGACTCCTATTAGTAGCTGTAAAAGCCTCATGGCTAAATGCTTGTGCAAGGATTACAAAGTTTGCAGATTTTTATATTTTATTGAAGGGGCTGTTATGCAGTATCACACAGTGAAGCCCTCTTTCTACAGAATAGACAAAACATGTAGCATTAGAGGAAATTGCCTGCCTTTTTCCTGATGCAAAGCATCCATGATGTTCTGCAGTGACCACTCTGAGTCAGAAGAATGTATTCACCTCTTAGCATTCAAGGCCAGCTAAAAATGCAGAGGATAAACATGGAGAAGCTTCTCCTGGGCAGGTCCTTGCCTCTCTTTTCTCTGGCAGTGTTATGAAGTGAGCAGTATGAAAGCTGAGCAGAATGAACATTAAAGTGATTGGGTTCTTTCATTTCTCAGAGGAAATGGCAGGTGTGTTGTAGTCTCAAAGTGAGATCCTCCCCCACAAAAGGTCTGGGACTTATGGGAACTGGTGTAAAAGAAGGGTCCTGAGATGCCACTCCAGTGGGCTAAAAGCAATTTTTAGTAAAGAATGGTAGAAAACACTCATCCTCCACATAAATCTCCACATTCAGCTCAGACATTGATTCAAGGACCACAGTTGAAGGGGACAAGGAGAGGCTGGAGGCAGATTAAGAGAAAAACTGGTCATCTTCTGTTTGTAACAAGGTCTTTCAGAGACGTGATTTTGGTGAAGAAGCAGATCAAGATCCTATGAACTGTGAAAGAAAGATGCAAAATCTGTCTTGACAAAAGAAGCAAAAAGGAAGATCAGTGGGGTGTGTGAAGTGACTTATGTGGCCTGGGAAGAAATGCAAGCACATAGCACTCATTTTTAGGTGGCACAGGGGGCAGTGAAGGGAACTGAGCCAAGGCCTGCTGGTGTGTGTAGTCAAGATGTGTTCAATGTGAATGGAGAGTTCTCACAGAGAAGATACAGGATTGAGTTTAGAAAAGTACACATGAATAGTATGTAGGTGAGGAGAAGGAGTAATAGCAAACCTCCTCATCTGTTTTGCACTTGTCAGTCCTTTGATACTTTCACTGGGACAAACAGCAGTGGCAACTAGCTGCAGCAAAGGTATTCAAAAGGGTACAAATTAAAACCAAACCAAAATAGCAATTTAACAATTCATACCACAAATTAATCTTAAAGAGATATTGTTTTGTTTTGTGATTATGCAAAGGATTTGCACTGAAAGACAGAATAAATACGCCAGCATCTATTTCAGAAGAACTACATTAAAATTACTTTTGAGCAATAATTGCTTTATTTAAATTATATTTACCGGGTGTTAAGTTCTAACTGGGGCTTTATAATTTAATTAAATATGAAAATATTTTCATGTTACATTCCCAAAATTGAGGAAAGTATTGGGGAAATTGATTAGAAACTAGAAAAGTAAAAAGCAATGAAGACTGAAATATGAAAAGAGAAATTAAGGTGTCATATGAAACCTCATATTGTCTGATACTGATTCCATTCATTCACAAAGGATGAAGTTTAAGGTGTTAATAAAATGAGCATTTTAAAAGGCTGTAAAATAGTGTAGCACTGCAAAATTGTAACTGATTACTAAGTTTTAAAAACTCACTGGGTACATTTAAAAATACTGCATCTTTTTCTTTTGTTTCTCTTCACAGAAATGGCTGTTGTTCATATGTCAACAGAAATACTGAAGAGTAAGTCAAGCTTTTAGTCTGTAGCTCTGCTAACATCTCACTTTGTTTGCAACAGCAGCTGCAGTATAAGGAGCAGTAGTCCATCAAATGCTGTATGATTACATGAGGTATTAAAATACAGAAATCACTACCAACTGTGCTACCCATCATAACACGTTATTCTCTGACTGGACTTTGAAATAGCTTGAAATTATTATTTTTTTAATATAAAGTTTCTGCTGAAGTCACCTGAATGGGTGAAACGTATTATTACAGCTTTTGAGAACATAAACTGTGCTTGAAAATATGTATATTTGAATTTGAAGTCCAAATTCTGTGAATTTCCCTTAGTCGGGTTGTGCCAGCCTGTGGAACCATCTCAAGTAACTAGAATTTGGCCATACATTTGGCCTTACACAAAACTGAAAAGCGTACCACAAAGAACTACGGTTTAAAGTCTGCACAGTTATGCCACATTCTTACCTTTATGAGGCACGGCTTGCAGCCATACAGAATGAAGAGTATGTGGAGATCAGGAACCCATGGAAAAATACTTCTAACCCCATAGATCTAGGGCCAGTTGAGCATAAACATTGACACTTTAATCTGAAACATTTTACCGAAGCAGACTTCAAGTACAGTGTATAAAATAATGACTGAAAAGTTCCATGTGATGCCAAATGTTGTTTTTAACAGCAATGACAAAATAAAAAGTGCAGGTGGTTAACTTCTTCCCTCCTT
>NW_020799092.1:55045366-55048848 GCF_003259725.1 Athene cunicularia
CTGCACCACTGTTTCTGTGAACTCCTCAGAACTGTGGCCTTACGACAGTGTCATTGAAATTACCAGGAATCTGCAGAGGAGCTGACAGTTCATTAATCTGTAATAATCTCTATATCGATATCTTGTTTTGCCATGGGACTTGCTGCACACAGGTCATTTTTCCACAGCTTCTGTCCACACTGCCCAAGTATGTGGCCCTCTCCCAGTCACCTACCTCTGTGCTAGTAGGTGTGGGACTCGTGTGTTTGCATATGTTAGATGTTAGGCAGACCCTTTATCCAACAATCTGTCTCTTTTTTCTCCTCTCACCTGGACCCATAGTCATAGTGTTAACATAATGACTCCTTTTGTGAAGTGTGATGCAAAGGAATTTCAGGGCCTGAAGTCACTTCTCAACAATTCAGGAAAGATATTTTTAAACACTGGTATTTATTTCGCATTGCAGTGAATTATCTTTGTGGTAAGGGTAATGTTATATGGTGCCATAAATTATGTCTCAAAATGCATACGAATGCATGTCTTTGGTGGAAGGCCTGTTCCATTATTAGCATTTCATCAGAGTGGAACTCTGAATGATGATATCAGAGAATAAGGAAAATCTGCATGAACATGATTTTTGGCTTAGCTCAGTAAGAAATTAATAGCTGAACAGAAGGAAATGGTGTTGATGCTTCAGACCAATTAGGGAATAGCAAATGTAAAAAAAAAACAAAAAAAAAAAACAAAACCAAACCCTGCAATATTTCAGCCAGATGGCTGCAACTCTATTGACTTCAGGAAAGAGAGCACCCACTGGCAACATGTCATTGCACCAAAGAGAGGAAAAAACCCAGTCATCCCCTGCCTCTTCCTTCTTCTAAACGTGAGTTCCAGAGGGTCCCCTTGTACCTGACAGCCCAGATGTGAAGCTCAGCCAGACTTTTATCACTCCCTGGTTTGCATCCCTTCCAAGGCTTCCAGCCACTTCATGGCCTAAGGAGGCAGAGCAACTTTTGTAATCCACTTGGAGGAATGCTGTCATCCTTGGGGATCATATTTCACCTTCCCCAGAGTGGAGGGATGCCCAGCAGGAACCACACCAGGCAGCCCTCCAGAGTCTCAGAAACTCTGCCCTTAACGTAATAAGGGGGAGCTTCTAATGCCAAAAGGATGCTATTGGACTTCCTAAGGCTGAGCCACTCTCCCACTCACTGTCCTTTATTTTGGAAACAATGGCAATAGCCGGTGCTGCTTACCATATTTCCAGATAAGTGTTCCAGGAAGAAGTTTCCTTCCGTGTTCCGATGCATGATTAAAGACATGCTTTGAGCTAACAGGGCACACACCAGGTTTTCTCCATCCAACAATAGCAAAATAACCTCAGGTCCTGACAGTTTCTTATCCCCTAGTTGTTTATAAAAATGTCCCTAACACTATTACAGTGTGTTTATCTTGCTCCTAAACACAGATATAAAAGGCATGGTGAGCAGCATCATCTCTCTATTGACGTCATCAGGGGATGCAATAACTTTCACCACAACTAAATTTTATCCAAAATCTATGCTAAAAATGGCTGTAATTTGGTTTTTTTTTAGCACAGTAAATACATGTCAGTCTGAGTCTCTGCAGGAGATGAAAAAGATACTTGGTTTTCTACTTAGGTGCCACAAGTGTGCTCTTCAGCGATGTAGGCTATCTGCCTAAACAGTAGTTTTTGAACTGAAAGAGTACAAAAATGAATTGCCTTTTGTGCTAGCCTTTCTGTCATTTAAAATTTATCCAAGACTACGTTCAAGTTTGATACATTCCTAAGCCTCATTGCAGTTCTGAATGAATGCTTATGGCTAAGTTATAGATCCCTGAATAACAGATTTGGAATGGAAATATTGATATAATAGTTCAAATTGTGTTTCTGTAGTATAGGACAAATTAATGCTCCTTTATTTTCTTTTTCTTTTTTTTTTTTTTCTTTTTTTTTTTAATATTTGGTAAAAGCTATATCCCAATTTATTAAACTTTGAGCAACTCAATAATTCAAATGGAAAGCATTTGTGAAATATTTTTCCAGTTTCACAGGAGCCAAATCTTGCTCTTTTAAGAATCTTTTGTGTAAGTATGAAGTTCATTCAGATTTCCAAGTTGTATAGGAAGGGCTAGCAGGAAGGTAAGAATTCCTCTGCAGGAAACATTTACAATTTTTTAAAAACTTTTTCACATTGCCCATGAAAATAAAATTGTCTCCAATTAGAAAAAAAAAAAAAAAAAAAAAAAAATTAGGGCACCTGCCTCAAAAGCGATAAAGTTCAGCTTCCATCTGTGGATAAGATGGTGCTCTGGTCTGTCTATAGCAGGGTTTTATAATGAAAATCTCTTTCAGTCCTGAAATTTCCCTCTGAAGCCAAGATTCTTTCCAAGAGAAAGTTTTGACAAACAAATTAATTTCTGTGAAAAACTTTGGTGTTGGTGGCAAAAATTTCATTCTAGGGAATGCCAGTATATATGAACTATACAAGAAGCTTAGCCTCTTCTTTAGCTTTCCTTGATCCTGAAGAAGTCTACCTGAAAGATCTGGAAGCAATGTCATTATTACTATCCTGTATTCACATTTTCATACATTTCTACCTTCTCATTTCTCGCATATTCCACTTTTTCCAAATACTTTCCTATAAAGTAGGACTCCTACAAAAACCTTTAACTCCAGGAACATCAGCCCTCACATCAGTTATGGCCCCAGCTCAGCACTCTAGCTCTATACAGCAAAAGACCAAAGTAATTCCTACTCTTAAATGCTTTGTCGTATTGGGGGCCTTTAAGTCTGACCCTGCAACCCTTACACATACAAGTAGTCCTTGTTGTCCTTATATAAGTAAGAGTTAACTGCTCATGTGTGTAAAGGTTGCAAGGTGAGTCCCATTGAATATCATTATCCCAAGTATAATAACTCTTTTGCTGAAACTCTTGGGTTATCTTTTTAAAAACCAACCCATATATTCTCAATGGAGAATTCTGGAGGAAAAAAAAAAGCATTAATGTTGCATTTTGAATGCAGGCAAAGGTCACATGAATGTTGCCCAAGATTTTTGATTGAGTAATGTACTTTGGAATAAGTTGCTGCAATTCTGTGGCAGAACACTGTTTATTGTTCAAGTGAAATTTTTCACAGTTAATAAGATGGTCAGTTGCAGGTACTAAAAATATTTGCCCTGCCAAATACCACAAGAGTGAAAACCCTCAAGCTGGTTGAAAAATGAAACAGAAATCATTCCAGCAAACTACTTGACAGCTGGTGGAGAAATTCCCAGAATATTATTTGACCAAAAATGAAACTAGTTTACTGATTACAAAAAACCCCAACAGAACTCCAGAAAAACTTACTGTTGACTGTTTTCTGAAGAAAATTGTCAACGTATTTTAAATATTTTGATTGTGTTATTTTCAAGGAACTGTTTGAATAGTATTGAATTAGAGCAAAACTGTTTGTTGGCTGCTTTTTTTTTTTTTTT
>NW_020799092.1:55051398-55061398 GCF_003259725.1 Athene cunicularia
AAATACACTTAAAGTAATGCAATGTCCATCTCTAATACTGAATAAATAGAGAAGTGACTGAGATATGTGCTTCTCATAGGAACTATGAAATTATTGCTTGCTATGCAATCTGAAGTGTGCATATCTATCCATAATGATTACTAATGAAGAGATTTTCTAACAGTGTTACTTTTTTGTGTTGTGAAAAATCCATACCAGTGTTCTTATTATCTTAACAAACTGTTAGGATCTTGTCCTCCTCAATCCTCTTAGCACTGGTGCATATCTTCATCCTCAGGTCTGTTATGTTACTTAGAGATAAATACTTACACATGAGATGCTCAGCCCAAAGTCTTTAATGGTGCTAACCGCCAAATCACCTTTGAGGCATTGACACTAGAGTTAAAAGCTAATTTTGAAGTGTAACTTCCACCATTGCTTACTTATCTGAAATAGAAGTTTCTTAAAGAAACTGTGAATTATTAAACTAAGGCGACATTTTGACCTATAGGGCTTTTTTGCCATCCCCTCCCCCCAATCAAACAGCATAATTAAACACTTATTTGTATAGGAGATGACATTCCTCTCTGTTTCTTTGAGAGATTAGTTAATGCTTTCCATTCTTTTTGAAATGAGTTCACAAATATGACTGGCAGAACTAGCTTCTTTAAGTCAAAGGTATTTAGACTTCATGTCTGACACAAGCAACCCATTTTTCCATGGTCAAACTTTGTTGTGAGACCATAGGCAACGTTAAGGTTATAGTATACTTCTCCTTACTTGGCAGACTCAGAGCAGAACTGGTAGCTACATTATTCAGACTTGAAATTCACTTTCAGATTGCAGTCTAAATGCACACAAAAGAAAGAATTCCACAAAAGTGTTGATTGAGAATTTCTGGACACAAAATACGTTCTAGCAAACCACTGCTGATTCAAAAAAAAAAAAAAAAAAAAAAAAAAAAAAAAAAAAAAAAAAAAGAAAAACCAGCTGTAACTCAAATAAATCATTTTGTGGTTTGAATCAAGCATTTTTCATCCCTTTATTCAGCATGTAGCACGCAGATTAATGGATATGCTTCAGTAACTTCGACAGTGTGTGTTCACTGAACAATTGGACCACCAAACAAGGGCTTCTTCAGTCTATTCTCACATCAATGAGACACTCAAAAGAGTTCCAGATTACTCCTTTCTCCAACTCCACTCACAAGAGTTCGCTCTGAGTTGTAGACATTTATCTGACATGACTGATAAGTTTGGACAATTATTCTCCCTCTCTCTAGAGATCCACTTTGGCCCTTGCAACTGTAGATCAATTGAATAATATTATAAGACACAGTGTGCATGGACAGCTAGAAGAATCAATGTAGTAAAAGAGGTTTAAAAGCTCTTCAGTCAGTTGGAAATAGAGAGCAGAGCTGGCATCACTTTCAGTTAGGGAGGTATCTACATTTCTCAGTACAAGCTAAGGCTTTGATTTCCATAGTTGCATACATAAAACTACATTCATGTAACGTGTATGAACAACTGCTACTGTAATTGCACACACAGGCAGATTACCTACCCACTTCTTTGTTCCTGCAGTTTCTGCATATTTTTGGCAGTTATGGTCATTGGGTAGGCAGTTTTGGAAATCTGGCACATGTTGCAATTATTCAAGCAGTAAGTCCTACCATTGAAGAGCCAGAAGCATAACCTCATTGAGGAAAATCAAAGGAAAAGTACCTTTTTACTGATTCTCATAAATTGTTGATTGTAGCACAAGGAGGACCATATATATTGAAGCTGATCTCATACTTCAAATGTGTTCCAGGAGGGATCTACAAACTAGAGACATAAAGGAGAGTCTGAAGGGTATCTGAAGCAGCCACAACATAATATGCATCAAGTTTCCAGACAGGCAAGCACTCTTGGCATCTTGAGGGCACAAAGGCAGAAAACCTCCAATCATGTCCATGTTGTTAGGATTCTTCAGGTGTCAGATTGGACTTCTGAGGTGCTGAAAGACTTTGACACTCTATTCATTCTTCTTCTGATCACTATAAACAGAAGATGAAGCTTAGGAGGTAATGTTGGGATTTGGTGTTTTCTTATCACACATAGCCCATCTTGGAATAGAAAATGTTTTCTTAGTTCAGTGCTAGAAGGTGTCCCTAGAGTTTCAATGTAGTTCAAAGGCAGTTCTTTCTGAAAGAGTTAACGTCTACTATTATTTCATCCTCAGGCAACAAATTTGTGGGTGCATGTGTTTGTGGTGCATGTATTTTCATAAATATACCCACAAGGGAGAAAAATCAACCTGTATCCAATATATTAGACATCTAGCCGATTTGATGCACTTTAAGTTATTTATTTTAAATTTTAGGGACTTACTACCAATCTTCTCAAACTTTCTCTGCTTTCTTCCAAAAGTTCTGGAAAATTTCCTACAGGCATAGGCATAAACAGAGATCACTGTCCCTCATATACTGGCTGAAAGTAGTCCTTTCCACAGGCATCCTATCTGCTTGCAGAAGCTCATTTTGTTCTGATGAAGCTCTCTTGCTCTGAGGTCTTTGTCCATGTGGGATCTAAAGCCTTGAAACTGGCCAGTTGTCACAGTAAGATGCTTTAGCTTAGGTCATAGCGTGTGAGCCTCTATATACAGCTCAAGCAGTTCACAAAATTGGTAGTAGGTTACTTTAAATGACAGGGACTCAGTAGGTGAAAAATAGTCTTGTATTCCCTTATAAGGGTTGTCAGGCAAACCAAAAGTAATCAGTTCTAGTAATCTCATCTATTGATTTTTCAAATTCTGACAAACAAATTTTGGCTCTGAACACAGCCTATCGTATTAGTGTTCTATTTTTAGAACATCTTTCGATATCTGCATTTTATTATATAATTAGCCTTAGTTCTCACTTTGTCACAAAATTCCCATTAACCCAGATGGGAGTTTTGCACAGGGACAGAGGACCAGATATTGCTGCGGCGTTTAACTATGGCAGCATTCCAGAAAGAACCATATACATTTCCAAAACATATCCCCCGGTTAAATAAATGTGTAGAAAATGTAACTATGCAACAAGGATACATTGTTAAATACAGTGTAAAGTACAAAAATATGTAAATAAGAAAGAGTGTATGCTAGTCTGTCTCACTGCAGCTGCTAGGTATAAAGTATTTACTACAGATTTCTGAAAATCCTAGTCTATAGTAAGCTCTTAAAATAAAACCATGAACACCACAAACACATAAAAGATGTTCAGAAAATTGTTCAGGATAGCTCTAGAGAAAACTTTTGAGAAAAGTCTCATAATACATGTGAAGATTAGCAAATAGGTTTCATATTGTTGTCATTACTATTATGATTAGCACTTCAAAGAATAAGGTGTGGAAGCAAGGCTTTAATGAAATGTGTTTCTAATGGAGAAGCTCTACATTATCTACTCCGTGTATGTCCTCTGAACTTTTCACACAGAAGTTGCCTCTCCTGTTTCAGGAGACAGGGGTGGGTTCATGGGGAGTGGTGGTTGTTACAGAGGCTACAGCTGTCTACTACCACTTCTTGGCATGGTGTACTCTTCTCTGTGTCACCTGGTAATCAAGCTGCATCTATTTTGACTGTGTTCTCCTGTATGTAAATAAAAAAATGTACTGTACTGTATAAAATTTATTTACAGTAAGCTGGCAGATAGTAGAGTATATGCCTTGTTTTCCTTCAGGGGAAAGAGAGTTAAATAGAAGATGAATTCAATGAAAGGACAAGGGCTTTTAAATAAATAAAATGATGCAAAACTACTTATATTTTCTATTAGATCAAAGGGACAAGGTATCTTGTCCAGCCATGGTAAATTTCTTTTTAAAGACCTTAGGTTAAAAAGCTTTTTTACAAATATTCGCAGAACTAAAGACAATGTCCTTAAAAAAAAAAAAAAAAAAAAAAAAAAAAAAAAAAAAAAAAAAGTAAATTTAATTAAAAAAAAAAATTTAGCTCCTCATAGCACTTAAGAGTTTTAGCATCTTGATTCTTAAGTTTTCCCAAATCCCCAAGCTTCTTAACTAAGAGTGGGAAGAGTTTAGAGCTCTATGTTTTCAGAAGTATCTAGAAACTAAAGATGCAAGGGATGACAGCTCAATGCCTGAGAGTCCTGGTACTGAGAATCTTAGATTCTTAGAGTACTCTGAGTTGGAATGGATCTATGAGGATCATTGAGTTCAACTCCTGCCTCTACATGGGGCAATCTAAAAGTTAAACCATATAAAAAAGAGTTAAACTATAAAGCTGAGCATTGTTCAAACACTTCTTGAACACTAAGAGGCTTGGGCCCATGACCACTTCCCTCAAGAACTTGTTCCAGTACTTGACCACCCTGTCAGTGAAGAACTTTTTCCTAATATCCAATATGAATTTCCCCTGAAGTAGCTTTAAGCCATTCCCTCACTGGACACCAGAAAGAAGAGATCAACAACTCCCTCTTTGCTCCCCCTCATGAGGAATTTGTATACAACGAGATCACCCTTCAGCCTCCTCTTCTCTGAGCTGAATAAATTAAATATCCTCAGCTGCTCCTCATAAGTCATGACTTCTAGTCCTTTCACCATCTTTGTTGCCCTCCTTTGGACACATTATAATATTTTTATATCATTCTTATATTGTGGAGCCCAAAACTGCACACAGTACTCAAGGTGAGGTCTCATCAGACCTGAGCATAGTAGGACAATCTCATCTTTTGACTGGTTAGCTATACTGTGCTTAGTGCACCCCAGGATACCCCAGGCCCTTTTGTCTTCCAGGGCACGTTGTTGACTTATACTGAGCTTACCATCAACCACACAGTTGCCTGTGTGATTTAGGCACTTTAAATACTTTGTCTTGTCTAGCTGTAAGAACTGAACTGAGGACATGGAGAGAGTCCTCAGACTCAGCCTCTCCCTGCCCCTGGGGTCTGGTTGAGGGGCCATGCGCTCAACACATGGACTGGCTCACACAGGCTTTCCCTGTCATGCTCAACTTCTGATGACTTTCACTGTCAGTGTGGGTCAGGACCAGAGAAAAATGTTTAAGGCAGTAGAAATGAGTGGCAACCCTGATAGTGAAGGTACCACTATAACTGATATCATATCTTCTGGAAGAGAACAAGATTCATTGAATTGTCTTGCAGCTTGAATCTTAATGTGGTAACCCTCATCCCTGTGTAGAGTGCTGTCATCCCACTGTGCTGGACTGAAAGCAATCTCCTATTGTTTTCATATAATTTTTGGATCAGTTACTTATCAGGTATTTTCAGTTATAAAAAGCGAAGATATGGTAATATGTCATGCCGTTTAAACACAAATGGTTGAATCCTTCATGGAAAACTCATAGGCTAATAATTACATTCTCCTGTAATAAGAATTTCTTATGTAAGTAAGGGGCGGGGAGTTGGACTGTCATCAACACCTGTAAATTATGTGAAATTCTGAATGTCGCTGTCCTATATTTCCATTTGTAAAAATGACTTTGCCTGGACCATTTGTAGAAGGATATTCATTCACAGATAAGAGTCTAATGATACAATGCTTCTTTACCTTGAATTCAAAAGGTTCTCTTTGTGGAGGATCTTCACTGATTAATTTCCGAAATGATTAGTTATATGGCAAACCTTTTAGAATACAATGCAGAATCATAGTCAGGATTCCTTGTGCGTAAAAAAAGAGAAGTTTCGGCCATTCTCACTGATTGAAATATACTGTCTTGGATCTATATCAGCATTTAGTAAACCTTTATTGTTCTGCTGTGGGTACACATAAAAATGCCATAGACAGTCTCACATTCTTTTTTTTCTACAAGGTATTAATATATAAAAATACCCCTTATCCATTAATCACATGTGTTTAGTAGAGGCATTCATCTCTATCCTAGGGCATTGTACAATAAGGTATGGAGAAGTGACTTATTTACAGGCATTCTATGGGCAAGTGAAACTATAGAATTTGAATATATATACCATAGTTACCTGTGTGCTGTTCTGGACAAAAAAACCCACCCCACCCCAAGAAAAGTAACACTGAGTACTTTGAAAACATACTTAACATATATGCATTTACTGAATGTATCTAGGGCTGAACAGGACAATATAGTTTTATAGCAAAAAATTACATTTCAAATGTAGAAAATAAAACATAGTGAAATAGTTTTTTGCAATGGGGAAAAAAAAAAAGGTTTTGAATAGTTATTCCATTTCCCAGTTTTCAAATGTTCTGCATTAAATGAAAAACCTCACTCAGTAGCTTCTGCATTTGCCTGTTTCTGGTGTTAATTATCTTTTGTTTGCCCTTGATAATCCTGAGGTTGGTATTCAGATAATGAAGGCTGCAGAATCATCTCAAAGTGTAAAAAACAATGGCATTGTCAATTCTGCATCACAACACTTTATAAATTATGAATGTTATCCACATTAAGGGGAATGGTAGACTTTTAAAATTACTTCCATGAATAGATTAAATTACAAGTATTATTACATTTCATTTTATTAAGTGCATCTTAGTAGTTATTAGGGCAAATGAACATGTTCTCTCAATTACATAATAACATTAGAACTAAAAATTATGCATTGACACTCCCAAATGCATAATGCAGCATTGTATATTAATCATCCCAAACAATATTTTGTTTATATGAAGACAATTATTACCTATTGAACAATAACATTCTTATTGATTTATTACAATTCAGCTGAAAGAATTATTTTTTATATAAAACCTTTGATTCTTTTCTGTGTAGTTTAATAATTTCTAGCTCTTAAAAATGTGTCTTAATTACTCTCTTTTATGAATCTAATTACAATAAGACAAAGTTTATCCTATATTTCATTTTAAAATATCCTGGATAAGAAAATGTAGCACACATTCAGCATACACCAATTAATTTAAAAGTACATTTGTTAATTTTACTTTTAGCAAATGGTAATTATTTACACGATGTGGTTTTTAAGTTACATTTTAATTCTCTCAAACAATTCTAGTGGGCAGATCTGTGGATTGTCATGCTGCCTTTTATTCCAAGAAACTTTCACGTAAATAGATTAGTAATGTTTAGGGCGTCATCTAAGTACCTGACACTATTCCACTGACTCAAGTGGCAACATTTGAACTCATTTAAGTGAGAGGACCGAGACCTTGCACAGCACAGACATGTGTAGCAGACAGGCATTTTAGACACCTGCAGGGCAACAGTTAACAGTGATACTTTCAGATACTTTTGCAGTATCACATTTTTATGTGGCTGCATTATAAGCACTGGTTGCAGCCCTTGCAAATTAATTTCTTTTATTTGTCTATATAACTGTGTTTTACTATTTTCATTATTTCTAATACTCTGTGTTAATTAGATCTAACAATGCACATACTGATGTACTGTTATTTACTTTAACATATCTGGCAAATTTTTCAGCATGATAACTTAAGGGATAATCATTCAATTATTAAAAATACAATTTTTACAATGTCAGCAATTTTTCTCTAGACAAGAAAGAGATTGTTCTCATTTATTGTATTTTTCTATTTTGATTTTAACACACTTGCTGTCAATATCATTGTCAGATTGTGTCACTTTATAAAACGTTGGTACATGCTGAACTGATGTTTTCAGGGGGCAGTTATTGACTCATAAGTAAAGTAACAAAAATAAATAAGAGACGCTTCTGGTGTTATTCATACAAGCTACAGCTCACAATCAATAAATCAGCTTTGAAAGTGAATACAAATCACTCGAAATTTGTTGGTCTAAATATTAAAATGCTAACACACATCTCCTTTATCTTATGAGTCTTGAATATGTGGTATGATCTGCCTGATTTAGCAAGAAGAGTATAAAAATGTGCAATGTTACATACTCCGAGGGAATAAAAATAAAATGCATTTTAATTTAAATTGGTTTTGATGGGAACACAGTACACTTTGAGTATTTAAATGTCCTTTGTGCTGCTTAAAAACAACTCTTTCCTCATGTATTCTGCCCTTATGCTTCCTACCATCTGGGGTAGAATTTATGAATATGACCTGCAGAAAGCCCATGGAAATGTCTCTAACAGTGAACATTTAGAATCAGCAAATCTTCTAATTGGTCATTTCATGGGGTTATGTAGTCAGTGTAATTAGACATTGTTTATATTAGCAGTGTATTGGGTAACATGAAATGACTAGGTGATCCTTTCTGGCCTAATGTTATTAACTAAACAAAGTAAGTTAGACTCTTTATCACCGTTACATCAGATTAAAAATGACTGGAACTAATATACGTGCAGTTGACAAAATAACTAGCCTTCTTAGCTCAAATTAGTCTTCAATTAAATTTTATCAGCAGTGGTGTCAGACTTACAGCTACACTGATTCTTTTAGTTCTTCCTCTTGCCAGTAAGAAAGTTTCAGACATGAAAGTGTTAACAGCTCCTTTGAAATTACTCCTATTTAAGAAGAAAAATTATATTACTTTCTTAATCTTTCTAATTCTATTCTCATAAGATGATCTTGGATTTGTTCCTTTAGCACAGACTCTTTAGTGCAGTCCTGATTTCTGTATTAATGATTTGAGAAGATGACATCAGGCTCTTAGGTAAGTGCTATAAACTCAGTCATATGATTTTTATAGTAAGATATCATGTGTAAAAAAACCCCAATATCTTGTCCTTTCTTACATCAATGTTTCTTTGAAAAGTAATAGTTGGATGTTATATAGGTAGCACAGAAAAGACTGTGTAGTAGTTTGTAATTTACCTTTTGATCATCACAAGAAAAATTTCTACTGGGAAATGAAAGCCAAACATAATTCACTAAAATTGCACTGAATGCCCTCTAATCAATACAGATAAATCTAGAGTTTGTTGTTAAATCGATCCTTTCCTTTATAGAGATATACTGTCTTGATTGTTTTAGGGATAATTATTTCACAGGGAATTTTTACAATGATTAGTAGAAACGAGACAACAGTAAACTTGACTCGGAGCCATTGAATTACTGTGCTGCGGAGTGCATTTGTCTCTTCTAGTTTGACGCTTAGTGATATCAATACTGATTTATATCATTGCACGCGATGATGTTTTCCTGAGAGAAATGAAGTGAAGCTGATTTCATTTCAGAAATGAACAGCCTCTGTGTTTGTTTTTCTTTTATAAAATTGTCAGCCCTTGCCAATATAAATACTCACTCATGCAGACTTTCCCTTCCTGCTTTTATCAATTAGGCTGATTCCTTGACATACATCATATTGAAAAAGTCCAGATAAACTTTTTCAGAGAACTGAAAAAATGTTTAGACTAGAAAGACAAAGGTTGAATTAACAGATTACTTAAAACGGTGTTAGTGAACTATTTCTATACATATGAAAAGGCTACTTAGTTATCAAAGATGTAAAAATGCAGTTTTCTGCTTCAGTTTCCATTTGTAAATGATCTTTGCAAGTCTGCATGATTTTAACAGATCACATACCATAAGTCAATACAGCATTTAAAAAACATAGAGAAAGGAAGAGACAAAGAGAGGGATGAGTATCTGTGGAAGAAATAGATGTAATTTCTTTCAGTACTCTGTCGAAGTGAAATTGAATTACAACACATTAGTCAGAAAAATAGACTATGCTGCATTTTGGTTAACATAATAAAATACATATTGTATGTGTGAATGAGTAAAGGTTAGTCAATATAAAGCTTGAACTGTTGCATCGTATATTCAGTCACCTAAACTTTTCATTAGTAAGGGTATGGTGAATTATGTAATTCAGAGAACATCCTGACTAGAGTGTCTTTTAATGCAAGTAGTCTAATTGACTATGGTTACAATTCTGTGCAAAATGAAATAATTCTCTAATGAATAGCATAATAAAAAAGTGTTTGTTTTTCCCCCTTAAATTATCATTGAAGCTTAATGTCTAATGCAAGGAATTCTTTTCATTTAACATCAATTTTGTTAGTATGTGCTTTTAAATGAGTGCTTAATATTAATTCTAACACTTTTTCACGGAACAAGGAAATAAAGTTTTTAGTATTTATAAGAAGAAAGCATAT
>NW_020799092.1:55066398-55128898 GCF_003259725.1 Athene cunicularia
TTCAGGGAGGAGCAAATGCATGCACTAAGGACTTGGATGAGATCCTGTTATTTGAATTTGCTAGAGATTTTATTAAATAGCACCATAGCTCAGGACAAGCTGATCACATTTCACAGCCTATTTCCCCATACTCCCTAAATGCTGATTTACCAAGAATGAAATGCATGTACACATACTCTGGAGCATGTGTTAAAGCTGTGCTAAACATTTTCCATGTAACTTCCAGCTGGCAACATTTTGCCAGGAAGCCTGGTACTTAGAAATGATAAATAAATAAAACAAACAGAAACTTGTGTTGTAATAAGGAGACAATGGAACAGCTGCAGGGCATGGAGTAAATTCAGCTTGACTTGATGTGGACACAGTGGCTGGATTTTACCCAAGAGATATTAGCAACATTCAGATTCCTAAGGAGAAGACTGTGGAGAAGGAAGAAGGGATCTCATTGGGAGGTTTCTTAGCACACTGGAAAAATAAACATAGAAACGATGAAAAATAATATTTAGGCAGCAAAATCAGGATACACTGTCCTCCTGCAGTATGTTGAAAAAACATGAACTTGTCTTGGGAAGAAAAAATAATGAACAGAGCTTTGTTTTGTTTTATTTTGTTTGGAAGGAGAATAGGAAGAAAATGGAAGGAGGCTGGACCTGGGAAAGCAAACTGTGCGACAACAGTAGCCACAAAGTGAAGGAAAGAGGAACCGTGAAGGTAGGGAAAGCAAGAGCAAAGCGGGTGTATCAAGTGTGCTACTTACTAAAAGCAAAAAAAAAAAAACCTTCAAACTTCTTTAATTATATTTTTAAGGGCAAAATTAACACATAGCACAAATGCTTCTGTCATGAAAATACTTTCAGTTCAAGCAAAATTTGAGAGCAGTTCCTCAGCACCAGTAGTGGCAACTACAATAGCAAAAGCTACATTAGGTGGAACATTTACGTCTGTTTTTCTTTACCTTTCATGAGTGGGCTGTATTCTACTTATAGTAGTGTACATCCATTGTTCTTTGCTGAACATTTTATAGTAATAGCTCATTGAGACTTGCATTATTGGTGTTCTCTTGTTATTGAAGGCGAAATCCTGGGTTTGTTTCTCATACAAGGTAGTTTTATATATTAAGGATGAACACCCTGATACAGATTTATACTTTAGGCACCCACATTTGGAAATTATGACTTTAGAACTGTGTAAGGACCAGTGGCAGTGGAAACCAGGAATCAAACTTATAAACTATATGCATCAAGTGGGTAAATCAGATTCCTGTATGTTGATTTCCTGTTACTCATCTGGTGGGCAGAACTGTCTGAGTTGGAAACTGTAATAGTTTAGGAGAAGGTAAAATGGTGTCACATTAATCTGTGCTCTCTTGTTTTCACTCAAATACATAATGGAGGCTAAGCAAGAATTTCTGACATAACCATCACTCTGACTTTGGCTTGACTGGGCTGTCATGATCAAATGACTTCACTTGCCTGATATGTGCTCCTCTGCTTTATACATCCTTGATAGCCCAGTTTATACATGTGCACACACTGACTTCCTCTATGACACCACAACTCGTACTGATAATTGCACTGCTAAAGCTACCAGCTGTGTTAAAGGTCAGCAGAAGGGCCTTAGTGGTGAAGTGGCCCTTGCCTATCAAAATGCAAAATACTGGGTGAAAGAAGTATAACTCAACTATTATATGTTACAAAACTCGACACATTCAAACTCAAGTATATCATTCTCATGTTCCAATACCCAGAGAAGAATGTCACAGCATGACTCCATCCTCGTGACAGAGACTGAAAGAAGAAAGAAAAATAATGCAAAGTTATCTCCTTTTTGTTAAAATCTATTGTAATCTTGTGTTCTTACTCTGTTATTGCACTGAAATAAAGACATTTTAATCCCAGGGTACAACAGAGAGAAGCCTTGATCTAATAATTGCAAAACCTCCTGATCCAATATTTTAGAACTCAGAGTACTTGTCACTTATGAATATTCATACAGACCACTAAAAGAATTATATTCTATCTGCAGTTACAGGCAGAAAAAGAACACAGTAAATTCTAAAGAACCAGCAGTATTTTATGGAACACTCGTGAAATATTAAGGACATCCAGAATAAAATTCATATTTCAGGAGAGGTGTATGGAACAATGATAACACCATCATGGAACACATCTTCTAGAGATAAACAAAATACAGGAATTCATCTCAAGTCTTAGAAAAGTTGGAATTCTTCAAGGTATTCCGATGATATATATGTTTCTCTTATAAGCAGGAGTACCCTTGCTGGTCAGGTACAACATTGAATACAAAAGACTTATACAAACTTTGCAAAAGAAACTAAGAAACCAAGCTAAACACAAATTTTATCTTAATGGAAGACAGATTTTTATTTGAAGAAGGAATATGCCTCCGGAAAGCCTGTTCTAACGTTTAAAGTTGATAGTTAAAAATGTGAAGTATTTTACACTTCGACGTGTCCCTTCCTTTACAGTTAAGTAAACTGCAGAATTACTTGATGGTAAAATAATAAATGTTTAAGAAGATTATTTTCCATTGCTTTCTGACAAGTCAGAATATATATATAAAAAGGCCTAATCCCACCACAGCAAGAAATGCTCTTGTTCCAATGGCAGATGTACTAACCCAAGCAGACATTCAGCAAGTTGGTTGGTTTGGAGGACTACATTTCATCTGAAGTGGGAGACTTCTTGTGCTCACAGAATTCCCTGAAGAAGTGAAAGTGGCCTTTTATGAGTTCTTCCATTAATAAACATCTTAAAAACAGAGGTAAGGTAGTGTTGAGACCTCTAAAACCAGAGGTTGATGGTAGCTTACCTGCTACCATGCTGCTGCTGAAAGGAGGGGAGTGCTATCTCTCCTTCCCCACCTCTCTTCCTACTTTACCTTTTTTCCCCTCCTCCTCCTCCTGACAAGACAGTTTTCCCTCCCTTGCAGCAACTTTGACAATGCATTAGGATTTTTTTTTTTTCTCCTTCTTATTAACACATCAGAAAACCATTCAGCTGATCTAATGGCTTTGCTTCTGCCATTTTAAGGAATTAAAGTTGCCTATGATGAAATCAGACAGGCTCCAGAGCCAGCAGAATTTTGCAAAGACCAGAACTTTGCAGTTGTTGGTAGGAGGCAGAAGCTTTATTTCCTGGCAATGCACAGGTGCTAACTCATCTCTCTGCATCTCATGGGAAGGTATTTCAAGAATGGAGCTCTTTTCAAAATTGATGGTTTTTTTCAGGCATGAAGAGTCAAATTTCATAACAAAAATACTTGTTGATGGGTGGGTTGTGTGTGACAGGAGCAGACAGACCAAATTGACTGAATAGTTTCTTTCTAAAAATCTTTATGAAAACTGATTCCTGAAGTGAAAGACTGATGAAAAATATGTAAAGGCCTCAAATCAAATTTACCATTTAAAATTCTCCTCTCACCAAAGTGGGAAAGAAAAAACATTAGTTTTTTTTAATATGATGTCAAACTTTCCTTTTGTTTCAGATGTTTTCACATGTAGAACGGACAATGGAAACTGGATTATCAGTACATTAGCTCTGACCTATGCTTAGGGGACTCTGGAGCCACTACACCTGCCTCTCCTTTGCCCTGCTTGCAGTCTATGAAGAACAAGGACTGGAATGCTCTCAGGCTCTTTGATTGACAGTTTTCCACTGTATGCATAATACTCTATTCTTTCATTGACTAAATGAAATCAGACTCCTGGCCACTACCTTGATGTTATTTGTTCCTGCTCCAGGCCAGTCCCATTCAGTCCATACAATCTCTCCAAGGGGTAGCTAGACCATCAACAGGTATAGATGTTTGCTGCTTAGCTAAATCTTCAATCTGAACTGCTGAGTTTTCTAGACTTCTGCAGATGGAGGATGTAGCTCATCTTCCTCCCAGGTAAAAGTCTTAATACTTAGAACAAAGTTTAAAATATTCTGTAGAGATAAAAAATAGCTGCAAAAGGAGAAATGTCATAAACTTGATGCTTGACCGAGACAGTCCAGGCATTTTGAAAGAAACTCTTCTTGGGAGTTTTGTGGGTGAGATGAGGTGTGAGAGGAAATATTTCTAGCTTCTCACTGAGAGTTATAGGTTCCATTTCTGAAATTATATATGTAGACCTTTAACTTTGCTTTCAGCCCTTGCTACTTATTATACTTGATAGTTTATTCTATTTCAGTATCTTTTCCATCTTCTGTCTGGGTCTCATTTCCACAGAGCAGCTTCAAATTAAGGAATTTTATTTCCATCTTTCACCTGAAGATCTGTAATTGCCAAAAGAATGCCTATGATTATTTGTCCTGATCTTTCCTAAAAGTATCCATGCTGAGGTTGCTTTTATGTTGGTGCCTGCCAGATCACGTCCCCAGGACTTCACCTTCCCTGGGTAATCAGATCTGAAGATGTTCAAAGAGAGCAAAATTTGCTTTTAGGGAGATTACAAATGCTTTACGCTGTCAGACAAGTGTGACTTCATGCACTAGCTGCTGAGAAGCATATCCCATCTTGAGTTAAACCCATGAAAACTCACTAAAATCAATGGAGATGCACAGGGAGAAGTGAATAAGTAGTATTTAGCTCAAAAATGCTGGGCTCTCATCTGTAGGCTTAATAATCTATCAATAGAGTCATCCTGTGTTCCAAAGCATGCCAACACTTCCTATAACGTTGTGATTTTGCTGCACATTCAGCAAAGGTGGGTCGTGTGTTTAAAAATGACATTTGCTTTACTATTCTGCCTAAATTGTGGATAATGTTTTAATAAATGGTATTTTTTAAAAGAAATATATTATTTGGTAAAATTATTACTCAAACTGAATTCCATCAAATTGTCACAGTTGTTATGTGCTTAAAAAGCTTCTGCTCCTCTATTATTAAGTG
Source organism: Athene cunicularia (assembly GCF_003259725.1). Lineage (NCBI taxonomy): Eukaryota > Metazoa > Chordata > Aves > Strigiformes > Strigidae > Athene > Athene cunicularia. The sequence goes on from NW_020799092.1 coordinate 55,071,295, forward strand.
GTAAAAGATTATAATTTGATAAAAATGGATACTAAAATGACTGATTTTAAAAAAGTATGTTTCAATAAAATTCAGCATAAAAATTCAAAGCAAAATGTAAAAAAAGATTTTCTTTATTATTTTAAATCTACACATTTAAAAATATTTCAGCCAACAAATGAATGTTGTAATAGAATGTTCATCACATGTACTACATAATCCTCAGTTTCCAGCACTCTCTCATTCACTTATATGATGATTCACTTATACACTATATACTTCTTTACTATAATAGATACAGTGTTTACACTCTAAACATTAATATAAATGTAAAGAAGGTTGTGGCAGTGGAAGTTAAGACTTAGTACCTTGAAAACACTCTTAGTCAAGGGCATTAATTCTGGGGGCATATACAACTCCATCCCTGGAAGAGCTTTTTTTTTCAGTCATAATTTCATAACTGTGCTTTGCTAACATGACCAGTAAAGATACTGCAGCTGATTTTTCCTGGACACAAATATAACCATAATGACCACTCTTTTTTTTAACTCATAGTAACACGAGAATGAGAACCACAGAAGCTATTTTTTTCTTGTTCAGTTTAAAATAAAATCAAATAATATGCAACTAGAGATCAGGCATTCAAGACAATGGTTTGAAAACCGGAGAATAAAAAGTTTTGAAGGAGTTTAAAAAGAAGGACCTGAACTGCTAGGGAAATAAAGGTTTGCTTACTTATTAAGTCAGCAGTGTTGTCAACTGAATAGGAAATAGAAATGAACTAGCCAATAAGTAAACTACAGAAAAGAAGAAACAAAAGAACAGCCTAGATATGACCCAGAGATTAATAAAGATAGAAAAAATTTCCCGAGTACTTGGTAAACTAGCAGAAACTAAAACTATCCTGCATATTTAGATTTGTTCCCGGTATGGTAAATTTGCTTCTACTAAACAAAAAAAAACAAAAGAAGAAAGTGGGCATTGGTCTGATCCTGGGATGTCAGTTCTTGTGCCAGGTGTCCTTCACTGCATCCAGGACAGAATTAGTGCCTCAGAGGATCCTTTTGCACTTTCACTTTGCATTTGTCACTTGTGCAAGAGGTCGTGTGAGTATTTCAGTATGCTAGTTGCAGTGGCAGCTTGTATAAGAAGGATCCTGCTACAAAACAAGTCAGCAGTAACTAATTAGGGGAGTGAGTTGCTGTAACTTGGGCTGCTTCATCAACATTACAATAGTAGCTTCATCACTGCCATCAGAGAAACTTAGCATGCTTCTTTATTCACCCCACAGGTGAGCTGACCACACCAGACTCCAGTCAAAAGCAACATTTAACTCAAAGTACATATTATTGCTCTTTAAGAGAAGCCAAGTAAGGGATAAATTACAAGTTACATTTCAGATTAAAACTTCAGCATGGTCCTAACAATGAAGTTTTGAGCGTATCTATAGATAATAAATGAAAATGAATAATACCACTGCTAATACATTCTAAAAGGAGTTGATCTTCAGCTGTGTAAAGCCCAGTAGATTTTAAGTTTAACAGAATAGGAAGCCTGAGGTTGTGATCTTATATTAGAACATTTCAGTAGGTCAGATACCATCACTGGAAACCAAGCTTGAGTTCAGGAGTATAAGCATCAGATGAAAAGACATGTCTAAGTGTGCAGTCCTGCCTCTAAGAAGCTGAAAAAAGTACTAGAATGTCAGTGTGTGTTGTGTGATATTTTGCTGACCATGGCGTACAGCCTGGTACCCATATGAGAACCTTCTGCCAGTGAAACTGGTGGGCAGGTTATAATTTCCAACACAACCCAAAAACCATCTCATTCTGGTGATATTACAGGAGACTGAGTGGAAATACACAAAAGTGCCATTGCTATTTTATTAGGGAAATTATCTGTTGCCTTCCAAGGATAAAATCAGATTGACTATGGTAGGGGTGGGTGGGGAAGTGATCCGCTGAGTTTTTCATCACAGTATAAGATAAAATAATATTCTATAATGGGTAACAACATATTTGCTGTCCCTGGAGTGTTGAGCTGTTTAAGGGATTTTTTTTTTCTTCAATCCCTAAATGAAAAATTGCATTTTAAAATTTCCAGACAGCCTGAAATATAAGGCCCTGAAAAAGACCCAGACAATCACTTCCCCTCAGATTTGTCCCAGAACTATTTATCAAATTTCTCTCAAATTCATAAATCATGAAGTAGCTTTTTAAGAGTAGTTTATTTTTGCCCATCTCTGCATGTAGTGTCATCAGTTGCTGATCATAAAAAATACCAGCTTTGTACAAGTAGACTAGGTGCCCATATCTTTTCCTTTTTTAAAAAAATAAAATTTCTTTTTTTTTTTTTTTTTTTTTTGGCTATATCATTCACTTCTCTCTCATCTACCTGATAACGATCTTGGATCTGACTAGACATTGTTAATACTATTTCATTTTGTTCTTGGTAAGTTGATCTTGAGGTAATTTCTGCATAATTTCTACCAAATATATTCTCTAGACTATTATGGAGTTCACCAAATTCCCCCAAACAGTCATCATCTGCACAGAAAAACTTCTAACACCTTTGTGCAATCTAAAGGCTAAAGATGAAGTTCGGACCTTAAAAAATTGTATCTATTTTTTGCTAAGGACAGTACTGTAAAGGAGTTCTTGCTTGTTAATACAAACACAGGTCTGTTTTTATGGTAGTATTTATTTATGACTTCTTTATATCAAAGCTCTTTAAACTTCGCCTGTAATATACTCTGTCATAGTTTCATATAAAACCGTCTACCAGAAGGGACTGACATTAGTTATGAGAGAGTAGCAGCAGCTCTTTAGACATATAACTACTGTGCCATTTTGATGTAATTCAGTTTAAATTTCAAACATTTCTATTTAACATAATCAAGTGGTATGAAATCTTATTTTAAAATGGCAAGTATACAGTACTAGCTCAATTGGCACTTAGCAATGGTCCTTTTACAATATGCACAATAGCTTCCAGCAGGGAGTTTTTTAAGGACCATCCTTTGAGAGCACAAACTCACACACGTACAATCAGGAGACACCAAGGTTCTATCTGCAGCTCCCCTTGAGATGTTATTTAGTTAATGCACAAATGTTACTGCTAAGCTTTTAGCCTGAAAAATAGAACAAGCAGTTGTGTGCAGGTACACATCTCTTCTTTTTTAATTCCAGGATATCTTCATATTGTAATTTCACATAAGGTAACACCTAGAAAGGTGGTGTATGCGATTTCCACATTTAAATTCATGGTTGCAGTCAAGTGCTCCTTCTTGAATACTGTATTATATAGTGGCAAAGCACTATTGAGTGAGTATACAGCTGCAGTCATTGCTGGATATTCTCTGGTTAAAGTATTGCTGGAAAGATATAGCTCTATCACAGCCTACCATCAACAGTAAATACTGCTATGAGCATAGCTCTTTTATATCCAATGAAAAGAAAAGATCTGGCCCTGAAGCTAGCTTTCCTTGAGAGAGTCGAATCCTGGCAAACAAACCCTTCTCTCAACTGCAAACCTCCCATACTTATTGGTTGTCTTCCAAAAACTGTGCTGAACCATATAATAAGTTCAAATTTCATTAAGCCCAGGAGCAGAGGGAGTTTCTAGCATGCTGCTAAAATCATGGCATAATGTTCTGAACCAGATGATTGAATTATAAACTCATTCCAGTTGGGATCTTCTTTTCCTAGTAGAAGATTTTTAGGAAAGTAAGAGGGATTCCAACACTGAAGTCTGCAATGGTCTTACACAATACATTGCTTAGATGTTGTGCACATGGAAAGAGATGATGACACTGATATTACTGTAGTAATGCTGTCTTGGGTGTAAGACTTCAGTATTGGCTTTAACTCTGTTCATACGGAGAGCTGCATCAGCAACATGGTAACACAATGGTGACAGGCCAGAAGAATACCCCTGCCTGATGATAATTGTTGTTTTTGTTGGTTTTGTTGGGTTTTTTTTTGTTTTTTTTTTGTTTTTTTTTTTTTTTAACTAATAAGAAATATGACCCTTTAATAAGAAGTCTTGATGGCAGACAGATAGACAAATGGTTCAACCTATTTTTTTCCAGTCAAATGGTTTTTAACATAAACACGTCAGAGTCAAATACAGTAGAAGAAAGAAAGAGAAAATGGGCTATATATTTTTAAACAATATAAACATATATAAGGGGAGAATACTGTGGTACACTTGGAACAAATAATTAGCAGTGTAACAGACTCTTTAGAAAGGTGCTCTTTGCCAGTGTCTAACCATGAAATCTATGCAAAAGACTAGAAATCCATGAAAGCAGGAATAAATTCTGGTTTATTTTTAAATACGTATTTAAATAATAAAATAATATATATATATATGAGTTAATGAAAACAATTTGTGAAATCGTGTTGGATTTTTACTGTTTGGTTGGAGGGGGAAAAAATATTTTTTCCAGTCAAAACATTTTCTTAGACATGTTTTAATTGCAGTGGTTTGATTTGTTCATTTTGAAATAGCATTTCAAACTTAAATATACTTTTGTTTAATAAAGCAAATCTTCATAAATTCTCTGAACAAAGCTATTTTATGATTTAAATTGAATTTTATATTTTTTTAAATCTGTAGAAGACAATGAAACATTGTGTTTCAGTTTTGGATCAAAGTGATACATTTTATCTCAATTTTTCAGTTCAGATAATGAATCAAAGAATCAATGATGCGTACATCTCCAACTATAAGTACTATTATAAACTTCAGTTGGATTACGATCGTCTCCTTAATCTGGCCTCTTAAAAATGCCTGTGTTCTAAATCTGCATGATTTACCTGATGAATAACAAAGCAGAATACCTTTTTTTTTAAAAAAAAAAAATAATTCTACCAGCAAACTATCAGACACTCTAGGATTGGTCTAGGATTGTCTAAAATATTACGAGTTGGCCCATTCTGACTATTCAGGCACAGGAACAGCTGAGACAATTTTTTGTATGGCCATCCTGAGGCCCACAGCAAAACTTGCTCTCCTTGACTTTCAGGTCCTGGTTTGAAGTATAGTGCTGGACCATGAAGCCAACGTATTAGGTCCCCAGGGCCAGATGGTTTTCTACAGTCTTTATTTAAAAGACTGATGATGGGAGTGCACAGTGACTTATGGGAAATTTTGATGGCTGACAGTGGCTCACTGGTCACACAAGTTTGAGAGTGGTTGTCTCTGCTCATAGAAGTCATCTGTGTAGGCACAGCAAAAAGCCTGACTGACATGCTGTGGTGCGAGAGTGCCATTTTTAAAGTTTTTTGAAGTGTTTTCTTTTGACTGCTCTGGTTGCCTAGCTAAAATGGAACTGGAGACTTCACTTGCCCCAAGGCCCAATATTTAATTTTCATGGTTTGTCTTTGGGGTGTTTTAAAGCACCTTTTTTTGCTTCAAAGTCCAAAGTACACCAGCCTACAAAAATTGTGACAAGTAGCAGATTGTCCTTTTTCTTTTTTCTTTTTTTTTTTTTTTTTGTTTTGTTTTTAACAGTAAAATTTTATAATTATAGCCAGTTAAAAAAAAAAATAATCTATAACTAGTTCCAAACTAATTCTTGGCTATTCTACAGCTAGAAAAGGCCTAACTAATTTTAAACTATTAAAAAAATAATCTGGGCAGACAAACCCGCCTGCCAAGTTTTAGGTGGATAGGATCCAGAGTGGCTGAGATATTAAATGCGAAAGCTCAGTTCTTACAGTTGAAATGCCAAACTACAACATCAGGACCCTGATGTTACAACTTTTAAGAGAGCTAAGTGGTGTAATACTGTACATAATTATTTCACTCATGAACAAAATGGCCTGTTACTCATAAGGAGAACTTTAAATTATAAGGGCTGTTTCTTCAGAAATATATACACCAGCCATTTGACCAAAGAAGATTCTGCTCTGCAGTTATATGTCACCACTTTTTGGACTTGCTGCCTAGTTCAAATTGACAGATTTTTAAAGTCTATTGGTTATGGCCTCCAGAGATACTTTGTAAACATTTGTTTACATTAAATCCATTAGGGCAACAAAGGCTAAACAAAACTTATCTCACCCCATTTATTTTTTATTTCTGTCTTTGTCTTGGTTATATGCAGTACAGTACCTGGCAGATTACCAAGGGCTAAAACTCAGCTTTCTCTGATGTTGGTGTACTAGCAGCTTAAACAGCAGTTTTCCTGCCAATTTAAACTTTTACTTTTTAATGAAGAATTTAAACCAGAAAAGTTAAGCATTCCTGGGTTTGCTCTTTAGTAGGAAGTAAGTTTGAATTGGCACTGTGATTGCTAAAGCTCTTCTCTAAAATCTTATTGAACCAAAACTAAAATTTCTGTTTAAATCCTTGTTGTTGTCTAAGAACATAAAATACCAAAAGCAATACACAAAATAAAAAAAAATCTAAACAAATATATTTTACAACTTGGATTTTGGAGAAACAAGTTCCCTTTCATTTCTTATTTATTAATTTTAAGAAAAATCATTCAGGCCTAACTCATAAGAGAAATTCTCACTTTGAGGGTGACCTCAAATCTCTCAAAATATACAGCAACATAAAATACACACAGAACATTTTATTCCTATACTTGCACCATCACAGGAATATTATTTCCAGTCTCTGAAATAACATTGCAGACTTCTGGGGTTTCTGTATATTTTATGTTGAGGAGCTCCAGAAGCTTTCCTTAGTTGTAATAGATCTCCATGAGCTGGCCGTTTACTGCTCTCAGAAAGGGAAGAGGAGGTACAAGAGACTTTATAATGCCCTGAAGCAACATGTAAAGAAGCTTGTCTTCCTTTACCTCTCCTCACATATATACTCCATGTTTTCTGTTGATGGGTTTGAGTCAAATGAACAAACCAGTCTATGGGGCAGGACTATTGTGCACAGTTGTGATGTTGCAGCTGCTGTTCCTAGTTGCTGACAACTGTGTGACTAATTCCGAGGCCTTTACAAAAGTTGTAGTGTTATCTGGCCATGGATCACATATGGTGTGCCCTACTGCAAATGAGACAGCCATCTACTGTCCTAGCTAGTAAAGACCTGTGTCCAGATGCTAAGGCAAGATGAGATGCCTGAGGCTGTGCTTATCTTGAGGCACTGCACTTATTCCAGACATATACCAGACAACAGCAGGTTCCTAGAAGCTGAGCTGCTTTGCCTCCAAAAGTAGTTACATACTATAGTACCTTGAGAATCTGGGCTATTACAGCTATTCAGAGCTTAAATTTAAACACATGCTTATGTACTTAAGTGGTCTTGATATTAGTCATAGCATCTACAAACAGTCTTATCTTCAAAGGCACTGAACTTTTATAGGTCTCATTTCTTTCTGTTACAGGTGCCCTGAGCTTCAGAGAAGGCAACATACTTGGTCAACTGTTTATTCCCCTTCCATCAGATGATGAACTGGGGATATGGTGACACTGAAATCATGTCTGCAAAGTGTTTGGAGATCTTTAGAAGCAAAATTGAAGAAAACTGAAAATTTTATTTAATTATGCTTACTTTTCCAGAATTTATAAAATATTTATTTATTTTTATTACATCTGCTAGTAAAAATTTAACTGTGTTGTCAATGGTCCCACACACCTTTTTGTGGAAAGATTTGAGGTTCATTAAAAAAAAAAAAAAAAAAAAGAGAACATCACTGGAACTGCAATGTAACTGCTCCATTATCGCATTATCTGCACTAACCTAGACAATCATGCACACTTCCCTCAGAGCTTCGTCTTCACTGGAGCCATGGCTCATAATTAACAACTATCAGCTGCTGTGATTAACAGCTATTTTGAATTAAAACTGTACTCGGGTTGATTTTCAGATCTTGTGCTATCAGATGCTTCCTGTGTTGAAATGGCTGTTTGTACAGGTTTTCAGAAACAAAGCGTTGTATAGCACTGGGTACATACAGTTCCTTAAATTCAGACGGAGAGAAGCACTCAAGCTTCACAAGATGGAGTGGAACTGACTTGGAACTGACTTCAGTTGGACTGAATAGAAGTTTTGACTCCCCACATGTCATGAAAATCAAACATTATTAATCACCTGAAGAAGCACTGGAGAATTTTGCTCAAATTGGTTCTTTGAAGTATAAATAAAGTTTATACAGTGTATCTTCTCCAAACAATTAAGAGGTCCTCCTCCCTTCAGGTTCACCGTGCTATCAGAAGCACAAAGGCATGGTCTTTTTCAGGAGAAGAACACAGCAATTTTATTTTTCAGGACTGGGGACCAAGCACAACCAGCACTCTTGATAATGAGGCTGAAGGCCTCAGACCATGATGGTGCCCTCACAGAACATGACTCTACATATCGACCCCTGAGATCTACATGAATATGCAACCAGGTACCATCGAATATCTGTTCTATTTTGGTTGAAAAAGGACCTTCCTGCAAACATATGCAGAGATGTGTAGCCACTCCACAAAGAACTGCTTCTCTGATTAAGTCCTGCTTTGAAATTTCTCTTTACCTGTGGATGAATTAAGAACAAGGCTGGTCTAAGGTGGACTATGAAGTCAATTTTCAAACTCAAGACAAACAGTGCAGAAATGGGATGAAATATTTGCTGAAGCATTTTTATCAGCCAAACCCAGGTAATATACATTACAGATTTACAACACAAGGGAATAACCATTCTGTACTTGAGATCACCACCGAGAAAGAAAAAATGTAATAAGAATATTTCTGTATTAAAGTGAGTTCATTGCTGTGTAATTTTCTAACCAAAATGACATCCACTACCTTCCAAGATGACCATGTCTCCAAAATGTCTTCTCTCCTGAAATCTTCATGTGCAGCTAGCATTTCTCTAAACTCTGGTGCTGAAAGGCAAAAGAAAACCCAGCTGCTATTTGAGGGTTCATTCCCTTCATCTGCATCCTTTCTCATCTTGAGCTGCATTGACAGCTTTAGTTAGCTAGGCTGCACCTTCCTTAATGCATAGAAAAACTAAATTTGGCCAACCTTTCACACAGTGTGGTTTGTTCCCTCTTCCTTTTCCATGCCAGCTCAACTTCCCTGGCTGACATGGTATCTGGAGAAGCCTGTGTTAGCCCCTCACAAATATGCATGGGAGGAAATCAAAGGGACAAGAAGGTAATGGTAAACCAGACACAAATGCTGTTGTCTGTGGCTATAGATCCACACAGCAGGTGGCTTATGCAATGGATGCCTTTTATTCCTCATGCAGATGATTTGATAGCACATGACTAAATTGTGAGTGCAGACACATGGCTCCAGAGCCATTTGTTCAGTTTATGGGGTGAAGGAAAAAAGCAGAATATATATTTCAGAACATATTAGATATTTCTGAAATATTTGATGGTACATATATTGGGTGTTTAGTACATGCATTATGCCTCAAACTATTCATGCATGGATATTTACTTTTATTATTTATAGACCAGTTACAACACCAAGCCCACTTCCAGACATCAAGAATAAACCTATATTTCACAGCTATTTTTATAACTGGTAATAAATCTTGTAGATGGTGTGACTACTGTGAAAGTTATCTGACCTTGAGCAAGAAGAAAATCCCACAGGAAGACTTCTATCTCAGAAAACATCAAGGTGTGCCTGAAAATGGTTGCTTATTTGCAGCCAGAGACAGTTTGGATCTAGTCTAGGTTTCTTTTTAAAATGAAAGAACATGCACACTTAACCCAAAAATCTCAAAGCCAGTAGTACTTTCTTTCACAGTGGATTGAGCAAGGTGTGGGGTCAGCAGTTTTTGGAAAAAGCTTCATCTTGGTTCTCCAAGAAATGTACACATCGGTGTTAAACAGCCACATCCGACTAAAAGACCAACATCAGGAAGAACACCAGTACTGTATTCTGCTGCTTGAACCACACCATATGTTTGCACTGCCCAAAAATGTTCCACATGGCTCTCTTTCCCTCATGCCAATGATGCTTTAAGGAGCCAGAAGTCTCTGCCAGTAAAAAAGAAACCAGTTAGGAGTACCAGAGACTAACAGATATTAAAGTTAGAAGAAACCACCACAGTCATCTATGATATTCAGTCCACAAAACCCAAGAAATTTTCCCAAGGCTATCTGTATGGTGTCAATGTGCAATTGCAAAAATTAAAGAGACATAAATATTTTTCATGTAATTAACACCTGGAACGATGCCTCTTTACGGTAGTCAGAGACTGTGCCTGAACAGTTATATGTAATAGGCCTTTCTTGGTCTCTGAAGGCAAAGTGGATGTCCTGTTCATGTTCCCAAATCTTTCTCCTAAAAGAGGATGTCCACATGGCACACGGCAGATACTGCTTCTGAAGGACAATCTCCTGAACCTGTGCATTGTCTGAGGGTGATGGTGGGCCACAGAGTCAGTGAGCAGCCTGGCCAGTAATGGTCCAGCACTCTGACCAATGCTGCAGCCTTGCTGAGTGCATGAGTGCAGTGACATAGGCTGTGTCATATTAGATACACAGCAGAATGACAGTTTGTGACAAACTTTAAAGTTTGGGGTTTTTTTTATAGAAGCAGTCTGCGCCTAATTTTGGACAAATTATGTCTAGGACATTTTGGACAAATGATGTCTAGGCTATACATTATGCAAGGAAAATTCTAAAGTCTAAGGGAATATTTTGGCTTCAACTCCCATCATGTTATCTTGGGATAGTGATTTGTATGGTTCAGCAGAAATGTGTGTGTGTGTGTGTGTGTGTGTATATATATATATGGAATGCTTATTCAGATGCAGTGTAAGATCACTGATTTCTAGATAATATTTGCTGTGATGTAAATTCATTCCAATCATGTAGTAGTCCACCGGTTCTGCAAGTACTGGTCAGAGCTAGGCTAAAAAAAATTATCATATGGGGCAAAAAAAGGCAAATACTGCAGGAATTCCTTATTGATCTCCAATGTAGTAGGAGTATACTGAGTCTTTAGAGAGTCACTTTGGCTACCTGTGGGATACTGAGTACGAAGTGCTACACCTTATCTTGGAACTATTTTTCTATCAAAAAAGTTCTAGTTTGAGAATATAAGAACATAAAATTAGCTGTGCATCAGAATAAATAGACATGTAATCCAGGATTTCTCTTCTGAAAATAACTAGATGGGGGCTTATGAAAAGACATCCATGAGCAGGGAATGGACAGAGTGAAAATGGTTTTGGAATCTTTTTCTTGTCTTGCAACTCATGGTTGGGGGATTTCCTGAGCAGGAGGTGGTAGGTACATCACTATGGTTAATACACACCATGGTTCTTCATTTCAAGAATCTATTAGACTTTTTTATGGGTTTGCTAGTGCTTTGGGCTTCACAATATCCTGTAGCAAGGAGTTACTAGTTTAATCATGCATTAAATAAAAGAGCATTTCTTTTGGTCTTTTAAATCTCTACTTGATCTCTTCATTTATGTCAGGAATCGTGGCCATCAATTGTTCTTGTATTCCTTTTCACCATGCCATTTTTGACATGGAGTACCCCCCTCCTCTTCAATTTCTCTTTTCCTGCTCTGGCCCATCGCTCTTTTCATGTATCTTTTCTTGTTCTATTTTAGCCTTTTGCGGGCAGGTCTGTACACGCAGTAGGTGAAATAGCTACAGATTTATACAGTGGCATAAAGAGAATATTTTCTGAAGGTTGTGAAAAAGGACAAAACACCTATTTGCCCACTGTAGAGCAAATAAGAACTGTTTCTACAAATAGAAATACTTACGCTAATCTCTCCTTCCAAAACATCAGTAAGTAGAAAACCTTATTACAGAGAGGAATATACATATGTTACATAAAAAGCAATATATAATTCTACAGTGAAAGCACAGGAAAAGCTGTGATATAAAACCTCAGATATTCCTAAGATCACACAACTTCATGTTCATTTCTCAAAATTTCTGTAACAACAACATAGACTTTGAGGCCAAACTTTTACATTCATCTTCCATCAACATCAATAACTGATGTTTAGCAGTAAATTCATGAGGGTTGCAAGTGTTCAGCCTCTGGAAAAATTTGGCCACTTCTAGAATTCAGCCCTGAAAACAGTAAAGCTAGTGAATGAGTTACTTTAAAGCAGATTTTCAAGCATCTAATGGCAAACATGTGAGCCAATGCGCTAACATCGATTCATTCCTGTATGTCACTGTTCAGTAATAGCAGCTCAAACCTGAAACTGTGATGTAAGCCTAAAACCCTGTAATGCTCTCATTCAGTAACAGAAAATCTTCAATAAATTGAGCTTTCCAAGATATCAAAATACAGGTCAGCAAGGGGACTCAGTCTCCCTAGTAATCATAAAGAGTATTTCACATATAATAACCAGGTACAAAAAGCATAGTGCAAACAAACTGAGTCCAAAGATGCCTCTGTGTCATCCCAGTGACTTCACAATCCACCAGATCTTTACTGTTGTGATGTCACAGCAGTCTCTGGATGTGTGACCTTACCAGTATATATAGGTCACACTACCTGTGCTGCTCTCTTCCTTTCTCTTTATCCCTAATGCTAAGCCTAACTTTTAACTATAAAATGAAATATTTTGATTTATGTCAAAGAGGTTAGTTAAGGAAGTTGGATACTAAATTGTTCAGTGGAATCTTTATCCTTTGATTATGTAGTTGGCTGAACAAAAGCCTTTTGATTCATTCTATTCCAATTTAACTTCCCATTGCAGCTGACCCAAAAGTCAACCTTTTTTATGCTTTGTACCCCCAGGAAAACAAAAAATTCAGTGTTACTTGTTAATCGTGGCATTTCATACTACATGTTTTAAGTTTTGGCTTAGCATACATAAAAACTAGAACAGAAGTCATGTAATTCATATATTCTCTTTCTGAAATCCAGTGTCAAAATTATTTTACTACTACTGTAAAATAGTTTGATCCTTTTTGTAATAAAGAAAATATGCACTGTGTTCTTGGACTTTATACTTAGTTTCATAGTGTAGCTTGAAATTTAGTTACATCTTATTATTAGGCCTGAAGCTATGCTCTTCAGAATGTCTTAATTGCCCTACTTTTCTATTTGAATTCTATTTTTATTTTGTTTTGGAGTTATATCATATGATTTCAGTTTTATTTTATACATATTTACTGTTATATACTGTCAAGCAAGTAAGAAGGAAAAGGGCGTAGATGCCTTCTTACTATGTCCTTTATTCCCCACACTGCCTAATTGTTCTCATAGAATCACAAAATGGTTTGAGTTGGAAGAGACCTGAAAGATCATCTAATTCCAGTCCCTCCACCATGGGCAGGGACACCTTCCACTAGATCAGGTGGCCTGATGTCCTGTCCAACCTGGCCTTGAACACTTTCAGGGAGGGGGCATCCACAACTTCTCTGGACAACCTGTTCCAGTGTCCCACCACTCTCACAGTAAAGAATTTCTTCCTTAAAATTAATTTAAATCTACACTCTTTCAGTTTAAAACCATTACTCCTTGTCTTATCATTACATTGCCTGATAAAGAGTCTCTCCCCATCTTTCCTGTAACCCCCTTTAAGTACTGGAAGCCCCTATAAGGTCTCCCCAGAGCCTTCTCTTCTCCAGGCTGAACCACCCCAACTCTCAGCCTGTCCTCATAAGGGAGCTGCTCCAGTCCTCTGATCATCTTCATGGCTTCCTCTGGACCTGCTCAAGCAGGTCTATGTCCTTATGCTGGGGACACCAGAGCTGATGAAGTACTCCAGATGGGGTCTTCACAAGGACTGACTAGAGGGGGAGAATCCACCTCCCTTGACCTGCTGGTCACACTTCTGATACAGCCCAGGATACGGTTGGCTTTCTGGGCTGCAGATGCACATTGCTGGGTCACAGTTAGTCTTCCATTCACTAATACCCCCAAGTCCTTCTCTGCAGAGCTGCTCTCAATCCACTCATCACCCAGCCTGTATGTGTGCTTGGGACTGCCCTGACCCATGTGCAGGACCTTGCACTTGGCCTTGTTGAACTTCATGAGGTTTGCACAGGCCCATCTCTCAAGCCTATCAAGGTCCCTCTGGATGGCACATCCCTGCCTTCCAGTGTGTTGATCGCACCACACAGCTTGGTGTCATCAGCAAACTTGCTGAGGGTGCACTCAATACCACTGCCATGTCCCCAACAAAGATGTTAAACAGCACTGGTCCCAGTACTGACCCCTGAGGAATACCACTCATCACAGGTCTCTACTTGGACATTGAGACATTGACTGCTACTCTTTGAGTGTGACCATCCAGCCAATTCCTTATCCACTGAGTCGTCCATCTGTCAAATCCATGTCTCTCCAATTTAGAGACAAGGATGTCACGCAGGACAGCTTCAAAGGCTTTGCACAAGTCCAGATAGATGACACCAGTTCCTCTTCCCTTATCCACCAATATTGTAACCTTACGAAAGGGGTCTTACCACCAAATTTGTCAGGCATGATTTGCCCTCAGTTAAGGCATGTTGACTATCACCAGTCATCTTATTTTCCATGTGCTCTAGCATAGTTTCCAGGAGGAACCGCAATATGATCTTGCCAGGCACAGAGATGAGACTGACTGGCCTGTAGTTTGCCAGGTCTTCCTTTATTCCTTTTTTTAAAAATGGAGGGTATGTTTCCCTTTTTTCAGACAGTGGGAAGGCCACTGGGCTGCCACAGCTTCTCAAATATGATAGATAGTGGCTTAGTCACTGTGTCACTACATCCTCTTTTTTATATTTAAGGATCTGAATGAAAATCTGGAGGTCTAAAGATATCTTTAACCTTTTGTTGGTTCCAAAAAAATCCCCTGAATTTGAGGTACAGGTCGGGTTTTAACATCCATCTTAAAATTTAAATCAGTTCTTAGATTTTAAAATGTGTGTGTGCAAGAGAGACAAAGAAAAAGAAAGAGAAAATGCATGTAGAAGAGAGTCTGGACTGAGAGGAATTTCATATTTTGTTGCTAGAAGAGTTTGTTTTGCAAGAAAGCAGTCAGTAAGATTATCCACATAATTTTTTCTAAACATACAGTATATTATAGTAAATTTTATTATTCATAATCCCAGTAGGGTGTTACATAGTCCACAATAGATTTGGGTTGATTTTTTTTCTTTCCAAATGCTGTGTTCCTGAATACCCACTATTTGTTCAATCACCCTGATACCTAATATATGACAGATTGAAAGGGCAAGTTTCTCTGCACGGTTCAAAATGCAGGCTAAAATGATAAAAACTCAGCTTAAATTTACCCACTTCATTCCCTTGAATGCATATATCTCTTCAGTTTCCCCTGCACAACCACAACACTATGGGGGGTGAGGGATAAGGGCACTGAGTGCCACTTCTATTATTCTCTGTTCTTGTCCCTCAGTCCCTTGCCAACAGATGCGTATTTTCCTCATCCCTGGCCTCCTCTTATGCATCTGAAGTAAAATGTGTGTCTGCTATGTAATTTAGGGTAGCTTCTGCATCTGTGGAGTTCAGGCAAGGAGTAGGAGAATGTAGGTGGACTGAGAAACTACATGTCTTGGTGGGACAATAAAGTGTTTCAAATACTGGCTTCTTATCATAACAATATGTGGCTACATGAGGATTAGAGGCTGAACAACTATTTGCATTTGTGCACCTTTATGTACGTTATCTAATGGGGGAATAAGTGCTGTATTGAGCACTGAATATATAGGATTTCAGTGTTGCCTGTATGTGTTCTTTCTAGTTTACTTTGGTGTTTTCCAGAGGGCTTGTAAATTATGGTCACAGTGCTCTTCCAGATAAAAAGAGCAAGTCTATTTTTTCTTTTTTCCTTTTTTTTTCCCCCTTGTTTTTTCTTTTTTATTATTAAAACAAAGCAGAGACTACTTAATGTTTCTTTTGCTCGGAGGAACCCATAGACCAGTCAACAAGGCTATTGATAGTGAGATGACTTCAGATCAGATACGACGGCTGGCTCTGCATTTCTCACAACACCACTTAGGCATCACGGGAACATTCCCTTACAGTTTTCCCTACTCTGTATGTTTTGAGCAGTTCTGAGAAGGTGACTTTGTTACTAAGTACTATAAAACTAGGAAATGAGTGGGATCCTACCTGTCTTTGCCATGTGTGACAACCTTAGTTCCTTTGTCTTTGCGTGACAGACCTCAGCCTTCTCCTTGAGCAGTTAGGTCCTGGATTTTTCTGTCTGCCCTTGTTTCCATCAGAGCCTTGGTACAGCAGGTGGTATTGCATCAACAAGCACTTTGGTGCAAAACTACTCAATCATTAGAAGGGATATGTGGCAGTGATGATATTCTAGCTTTTACATTTTTTATCACACTAGGGCTATTTTTTCTTTCTTTTCCACTCTTATTATTAAGCTTTTTATAGAAAATTGGCTTACCAAGAATTTATGAATTAGCAAGTCTATTACAATGATGAATGGTAATTACCATTTAAATCCTGAGTCATTCATCAGCTTGTTCACCATATGTCAGGTGATACAAGAGTGCATGAATACTTGTCTGGTGAGTATTTCTCAACTGATTGTTATATTTGTCTGAACTTTGGACCTAGTATGCCAAATACTAGATGAACAAAAATTAAAATAATAAGAAAAAAAATACAGGTAATGTAAGAAGAGGGGAAATGACAGCACAATATGAGGTGATGCTGGTAGTGACACTAATTAGCATTATTAATAGACAGTGATTTTATTTTTTTTTTAATTTAGGAAGAATAAACATGGTTTTGAGCTTCTCCGAAGACATACAGAAGAGGTTGTTATGGCAAATAAGATTCTTATATGGATTCCTGGGTAAGGAATAATTTTTGCAAAGAAAATTTCATGACTGAGAAAGAGTTTTTCAATCAGCCTAGCTGGCTGGGTCTAGCTTGAAGATGCTTTGGAATTTCTGTCCTGATCAGATGTTTCTTTAGGAGTGTGAAGGGAGGTAGTGGCTCCTGCCAGGATCCCAGAGAATATCTATATGACCCAACCAGCATTTCATTTGATCCTACCCGTCTCCTTCCTTGATGGTCTTTAATGATGGGGAAAAATAAGCCCTGAAAGTGCACAACCCCTGAGCTATCACTCAGCCTCCAATTCCAGCCTGGGGACTGCTAATGGGGTAACGTGAGGACAATTTCACTTCATCTATCGGTGCCGGACATCCCAGGGGTGTAAACACAAGATTTCTGCATCCAGAGTTCTCAGTCCACCTCCTCACAAAACAGAAATCAATACAAAGGTATCCTCTGGGTTCTCCTTAGAAGATTATATTTTTAGGTATGAGTGAAGTTATCGTAACAGGAATGGGTGCACATTATGTGCCAAGTGACAAAGACTCTAAGGATGAAGTTAACATTAATGATTATCATATATCTATGATAACTAATAATTAAGAACTAATGATAATCATTTAGTTTCTTTTTGACGTACTATATCTCTCTTAGGTTTAACAGCTCATAAACTGAATCAACTTTCTGAATGATCATTTAATTCTTGGAATGTAACCATAGACTAGGAAGAAAATACTAAGATATTAATCCTGATGTCAGACAGCAAATGGTAGACCCAGAAGCTTAATGGTGTTGAGTTGAATTGAACATAAGTCTGTTATCCTAACAAAATATAGTCTCTGTGCTGGTTGGGAATATTCTCTTGTTATAAGCATCAAAACATAGGAGAACATAAAGTAACAGTTAAACTGAGTAATGTTGCATAACTAAACTGTGGGGATCTTATTCAGCTTATCTAGTAGGGGAAAAATTTCTAATAATATTGTTTTAATCGAAGGTCTGATGCTCTATCAATGCCCAGCTTTCTTCATCGTGCTAAAGTTGCAATTCTGCTTTTTTATTATTGTCTCCACTTCTGAAAAAATTAAGTTCCATATTGCTGTTCCAAAATTCTGTATGTGAAGAAAAAAGTTCGAGTTTGGAAGAAAAAGAAAGAACGATGGAATTTCCTGATGGATCCTCTCAATTTTGGATCAAACCAAACTCATGACTAACGGATGAAAATCTTTCAAACATTCAGTTCCCTACACAAATTTGGAAAAGCGAACCTAGAGGTAGAATTCACCACCAGCCTGTATCTTACAGTGAGTGGCTTTGTTTATTGTGTCTGAATTTAAGTGGAGTCAGGTGCTGTACATTTAAATTAGAAATGCTTTCTTCCTTTACTAATGGATTCAATTAAGATACCACAATTTTTTAAAAACAGTATTTTGTGTAAATTATAAGATGCTCTTGGAGCTGGATACAAGGGCACAAGATGAAAGCATAGGGAACAGGGCTAGTGACAAAATTAATTTGCAACCTAACAGAAAGAAAAATGAAGAAAGCAACATGGTAGAATATATTCTTCAGGGAAGTTGTGAATAAAAATAATCACAGAAAAATAAAGCCATGTATCCCTAGGAAAACTGTTAGGATTTGTGGCCACCACTTTCAGCACATTTGCAGAGTAAGCCATTACTCAGAGATAGGAAAGATATCAGAATAATTCTCTAGCCTTTTTCATATTCTGTAAAATTAAGCAGTCTATAAAATAACATGGGTATTTTTGGTGGCTCACAAGTCATTACCAATGGTTTTGGATGCCTGCAAAAGCCATCCACCATTCAGCTCTATACAGATGAGACACAAACCTGGTAAAGATAACACTTCTAGATCCGATTAAGGAAAAACATTGTAGTAATCAGGTGAGAGTTCTTTCAAGAAAAATGCTAAAAAACCCCGTTCTGTGTGGTGGCAGATACTGTATCCCTGGAACAGCAAAAAGAGCAAAGATTCCCACTGACGCCTCCCATTGGAGGCCCCAGTATTCCTAAGGTCGCCTCTGTATGTCAGCATGTGAAGTTGATCTTTCCCAGCTGACGCTGGGCTGAAATTTCTTGGAAGCAGCTGGAGTGGAGATGTGCCAGACAATCTTAAAAAATAAATCAGTTACAAGTGAACCAGGACAACCCCCAAGGCCCAGAGGTAGGGCGGGTGTTTTGCTACATGCATTACTAATTAACTGTGAAAAGTTTTGAACGGTCCCAAAATTTTTTGTGAGTACCAGCTACCTTTTATAAAAAAGACCATAAAAAGAAGGAGGAAAACATGATTCCAGTAACTGAAATTAAGCATACCAGAGTTTTTGAGGAAAAAAAAAAACAATCCACAACCAAACCTCATTTAGTTTTTATTTTATTTTTAACTTAATGTGATTCTTCATGTCAGGTAGAGTGTGCCTTATCATAACTCATCTGATATACCTCAGATTTTTTTTTTTTTTTTTTTTTTTTTTTTTTCGCCCATTCCCCAGTAATTTTTTCCAGACAAAAGTTACTTCAGCCTGCAGAAAGCCTTTGGACTCTGTCCTAACTAGTCAAAACTTAACCTGCAATTAGGAGTCTTGAATCACTTGGAAAAATAGGTAGTCTTTACTCTACCTTGGGGTTCATGTTACATTAAGGAGTGAATATTTCAGACACTGCACATTCAGAGTTCAGTGCCCTCAAGGGAGAATAGGAATTGTAATAGAACAGCTTGATTTTGGCTAACTGGAGTAAAATAATAATAGTTTTCATATTTTTGTAAGCCATTTGAAAGACTTAAACAAGTTTTATCAATACTAAACAAAGCAATTTTAAATTTTTGCAATACTTAAAATCTGTGAAGGTCAGGACCTGCACTCCTTAATTGTGGCCTGAATATATTTTGCTGGCCTTTCCAGACAACATATATCAAATGAAAATATAGTCTATTTGCATCATTTTATGTAACAGTTGTAATCTAAAAACTTTATGGCATATATCATAGAGGAAGGAGATTTCTGCAGTTGCCTGCCTCTGCCAGGAGCAGCTATCTCTTGTTCCATGAGGACATAGTCCATTGATTAAGACTGGGCAAAATTTCAACTGCATGCTGTTTCTGCCACTAGCCAGCTTAGCTGAGCATGATACATGGATGATTATAGCTCACGTTTACCCCCGAGATGATAGAGAACAGAGACATTTGAACAACTGAACAACAACTGAACCACTGAATTGGTACTAGACAATCTTACCAACCACTATCTTTTTTTGTTCTTCAGCCTGTCTAGCTGGTAGAGTGACGAAAAACAGGGATGAGTAGGCACCTTTTGTAGTTGATGAAAAAATAATTTACTAAGCCTGGGCTGCATCAGCTGCTGGTACTCTTCCATATACTTGGATCTGTGCCATGCAGGGTCCCAAGCCATTCATTCAGAAGCACAGGCACCTTGATTTCCTCACCAGGATCCTCCTGGGATTCTGCTTGTCTGTTGTATTTCTGCTTCCTCAAACCCTTGAAGGGCACTGTGAGCTGATGGCAGTCCTAGAACAGGGTGCTTCAGCCATGTCCTTGTATCTCTATTTACATGGCATGCACCAGCAAGCCACACAGTGCAGGTGTTATAACCCAAGGCAGAATAGGTGCATCGGAGAACAGGCTTAAGATACCCAGCCTCCCCTAACAGCACGTTGTTAAGAAACACCTAATTTCCTTGAAGACCCCGTGAAAGTGAATGTGTGTATATATGCCTCTGTGTATGTGTAATACTATATTGTGTGTGTACAGTATGCATTTGCTTGATCTTCTTAAAAATAAAGTAATATTTTTTAAAAAGTAAAGACAAGAAGGTGCTCAGTGAAAACCAGATACAGATTCTGAGCTTAGCTGAGTTAGTACATGAAAAGGGGTGGAGGTGAAATAAGAAAAGTTATTAGATTAGATTAAAATTCACTCTAGGGGGGCTATATGCAAAGTCAGGCCCAAAGGAGATTTTTCTTTGTTAGAATTCTTCTGGTAACTGTAGGAGAAGAATCAGATTTAACTGGCTTTTAAAGATATTTATCCCCACTCCCTTTTTTTTTTTTTTTTTTTTTTTTTTTTTTTTTTTTTAACAAAGGCGTCAGGAAGTTTTCTAATCAAGGTGGAAATGTGAATAAGGATTTTGTTTTAGGAAATCTTCTTTTCCCAATGATAGAAGTAGACAATTACTGTGTTTTAAAGTTCTGTTACCTAACATATAGTTCATAAACGATATGGTGTATATGACCCATAAATGTAATATATGTGGGAGAAATAAAAAATGATAAGAATATGGAAGCTGACATTGAATTTAAGCTAAATATTCTCACATTTGCAGTACTACTTTAAAGGAAACATTTAATAGTAACCTCACATTTGATCACTGGAAGGTATGATTTTTACTAAAATACATCACTAGAAAATCAATGGAATTCCTCCATTTTCAGCATGAAAACCTGACAGCCCCTCATTTCATTTTAAATTTAAAAGTTGTCACAGAAAAAAAGAAATAAATATTCAAATCTATGGTTTGCTGGAATTACTACACGTGTATGTAAACAGAAGCAGATGGATTTGCAAGGGCTATGAAGGGAAAATGCGTCCTAAAAAATAATATTGTGTACAATGCCTTGACCTACTGTAATACTTACCAAACCATCTTTAACAGTAGGATTTAATTTGCAGAATTGACATGGCCAGTTTCTAGACCTTGACTTTGCCTGGTAAGGAGATCCCTGATGTGGAAGGGACTATTACTAAGATTCTGTAGTTATTCTTTACACTGAATGAAAAAAATATTCATGCCTTTAGGGGTTGTGGGTCCTTGCTGTGATTTACATAACTTACTGTGAGCAGTCATGGCAGACACCAATTATAGAGAACTTTGGAACGGCTCTACCTGTAGCTCCCAGTGGAAGCCATGTTTCTGTTGTATTAAATCTGTACAGAAATGACAATGGGGGGAAAGGAAAAAAAATAAATGGTGCTCTGAACGTTATAAGTAAACCTTTGGGAACAACAATATATGTACTGTGGTGCAACAGATAATGCAATTTTGCTCAGCATTTCAGAGATCATCCAAACCAAAAAAAAAAATTAAAAAAAAAAAAATACAACTCCCCCCCCAAAAAAACCCCACCAAGAAATCCAAAACAGAGAGCAGCTGTAATGTCAATTTGCCTTTCACAGCCACCACAGTTTTGTCAAGTGATAATCTAGAAAGCTGAAATAATTTCTGTTGTGTGTTTGGTTTGGAAAGGAATTGTGGCCAAGTGAAAAAAATAATGCATTTACCAAAGTGTCATCATATACAGTGCAGGGAAGGAATTCTGAATGTCAGCCCGAATTAAAAAAAAAGTGCTGCGAACTGACTCAAAAGCTTATGGAGTTAGTGGAATTAATATTCACTATGGAAGTTGCTGTAAAGTAGTCCTCTACAACTAAACTCCTCCTCTGCAGCCTGGCCATAAACTGGTGGCTGGCTGGAACCTGCTGCCACCACCACAGGAAAGAATAGAAAGCTGGAGGCACATTTTCATCTCTCCGTGTACATGACCTGGCATAGGTGTGAGAGCTATGGATGCTGTGGTGCAGTTATGCACTGCCTATGGATCAGGACAAGTTTCTTCCACTATGGTGGGAATTCCTCTGGACTTTCAGAGAGAGGAGGGAGGTGGCCCTTCCTACGAACAAGGTTGCAAATATTCTGTGCACCATGCTGTGCTTCTAGTCCTGCTGCAAAGCAGTCTGCACCAGCTGGGCCGTCCACTCAGTGACACTTCAACAGCTCTGGGTGGACTGGGCACACTGGGGTGCTGCCCCACACAGAGCTGCCCCTCTGACACACCTCGGGTCTTCATCTTGTGAAAGCTGTGTAGCTCTCTTGAAAAGTTTCCCTTGGGGCTTTAAGTACTGACAGGAAGCACATTGCTGGTATGTGCTTCCTAGAATGATACAAAACAACAAAAGAAAGTTCAATTTTTGACCTTGTGCCAAACAAAATGAGAATGTCCCTTTTTAAAAAAACAAACAAACCCAAACAAGCAAATCAATCAAAATACCCAAGCTCCCCCAAAAACCCTAAGCTTGCACTTTCAAGAGGAAAATAGATGAAAGTAAGACAGGCTTTCTGTTTTAGCTGTTACTGCTGCAGGCTGGTGAAAGGATGAAGACACAGCAGAAGCAGGAGAACGGGAGGACCATACACATATCCCATGCCTGAGTGTGAGGGGCCATGACTGGGTCCGCTATGAGCCTCGGTGTGAGAAGAAACATTCTCTCTTGCTTCTGTTTCAGCACAATTTTTCAGCTGCTACTATTTCTACCTGCTTGGGCTGGGTTTTATGCTGAATTGAACAGGTATCTATTAGAGTTTTCTGTATATTTATGTTGTCCAAAGCCTTTGTTTTCCTCTTTTCTCAGTTGTTGGTTTTATAATAGCCTGTTGACCTCTGGCACCTAGTAAGATCACTTCCACATTTGGAAAATTTGGAGAAATCCTCAGTGTACTTAATCTTTACATTGTTAAGAAAACACCAGACAGAAGTTACCTGACAACTGAGGTTGTAGAATGAATCACTGACAGAGCTGGAAACTACAACTTGAGATCTCATGCTTGGTTCTTTTGCTCTTCCTTAGGACTTGCCCTTTTCGTTAATCAGCTGTATCAAAAAAATCAGTGACAGTGAATGTAACTGAATTAAAAGTAGATCTGACTTTGTCTCCCTTCTTGCATGATTCAATCCTGTCTGCAGCACGTAACCTGCAGGAGAAGTGTTGCTCAGCAGCTACACAAATTGTCACACGTGCTAAATTCAAAAGATCTCAAATGCTCTTATTTGTGTCTTTCTTAAAAGCTAGAACTGATAGTCTGTTAATTCTGCATGCTATAAAAAAGGGGGCAAATCCTATATATGTTAATGATGGATGAAATCTAGAAAGGGCTGAATTAGCTTTGCCAAAATACATTTAAATTAGACTAAAATATTTTTAGCTGCTGCTATCTTCATCTGGAACAACGAGCATGTTTGCCTCTGAGCCCTAGCAGCAAAACCAGATCAAAGACTTTTTGTGAGGATGGCAGCTTTGTCTGGCCTGAGCTACAGAAACATATTGCTGTGGGTCCAGGAGCCTAATCCTTCAGCATCCAGAAGGCTTGGGCTCCTTGGTCTGTTCTGGAGAGAGGTTTCTGTCCATCTGGACCTTCTCTCACTATGGGGTCAGAAGGGCTCCACATTCATCAGTCCACATCTGGCCTGTAATGCTGCTGATGAAAATGGGCTACTTTACATGTAGTTTATGCTACGATGACTTTATCATATGTAGCAGAGATTTCAGTAATTTTCAGCATTGTGTTGGTTACTAAAAATTCTTCAAGTTTAAATGTAATTGAAAACAGGGAAGCAAGTAAAGATTTGATAAATGGTACAGTTATGTAGTACTTCATCAGCCTACAAAATTCCCTCCACCTGTGATTCAGAGGCTTAACAAGTTCACAGGACAGGTGAAGGAAATGATAATTCATTTTGTGGTCTATGGTCCCCTCAGTCTCCCTTTGTGCATCATGCTTCTGGAAGGCATCATCACAGAGCCAAAGAAAAAAACAGTCATTTTCATCATGTTTCCAGGGAGGGCAGGTTACACAAAATTTGCAGGGGAGCTCATTTCCAAATACATGTCCTAAGCTATGGGGTTAGAGACGTTGTTTTCTAATGGCTGATGCTTGCAGATCTTTTTCAACCATTAAGTTCCTAATAAAAGTCAGCAATATTGTAATCTTAACTCAAGCTATATTAATTGTATTCATTCTGCTGCACATGGTATCCCATAAACATCATTTCACATTTTTACTGAAAGGAGAGGGATGGTGAGTTTTGAACCACTAAGCATATTTAATCGATATTTTAAAAATTTAAATACCTTTTTATAATTTTCATATATTTCAGTATTTCTGCCTATCTAAAGCAGAAATAAAATACTGTTTCAAGCATCACCTCATGTTTATGAACAAGGCAAGGTGATCTTTGAGCATATCCAATTTTACTAAAGTAGAAAGAAAATAATTTTATAGTGTTTTCTCATATGTTATTAAGATTCAAGTCTTGATTTTTTTCCCTTTCTAAACAGTGTCCCAAAGACCTGTGGTATCCTCCATGTTAAGTGCTGGGTTCAAGAGATTAAGGGCAATGACTGGCATCTAGTTCACTTTTATTTCCATTTCAGTGCAACCTCACATCGCTATACATCTGTTTTGTTGATTCAGAAGAGCACTTGAGATGCTTTACAGTTGATTTTGACAAGTGCTACAATTTGATATGGGTAGATAATTCTTGCTGAGATGATTTCAAAAGTACAGAAATTATAATTTTGAGTAGATATTACCTTTCTTTATGATCAGAATTTTCATGTAATATACTGTGCACTTAAGCTTCTTAATCACATTTTCCGTTTTTAAACATTACATTCTTTCCATCTAATCTAGTAAAGTATTGCAAATTAAAATATTGTTCTAAATATATCTTGTATTTTTTTTCCCATGTGCTGTGGATAGCTCATGTAAAAGCCACTTAAAAAAGTGGTCCCTCCTAACCTTCTCCCCAAAACTATTTAGTTTGGAATTTAATTAAGCGGTGAGACAGGACAGTCTCTATGATAAGGCTGATTAATGCACACCTCGGGTGCATTTCACCTCATGCTTCCAACACATCTGAGGTGTGGATTAATCAGTGCAACTGCTTGGTCCAAATTGTCTTCGTGTGATTATAAAATGGGCATATGTTAAAAAATAAAAAAACTCAGATACGACAACATATTCTTACTCTACATAATATCATGCACTGAGATGGAATTTGGAAAAAAAGTTTTCATTAAATTCCATGTTTAAACACAACAGAGCTATCCTGTTGAAATGTTTTATGGCATGATATGAGAGCATTCTGTTCTGTCTGTGTCCTCCCCTTTGCACCCCATTCCTCAGGGGTGCAGCAGAATGACAAACCAATCATGACTCCCCAGTTTCTGACTCTTTATTGCCTCTCTTTTCACTCTCTTCCTTTCTCTTTTTTGTTTATTTATTGTCCTGCTACCTTAGGCTTTTCTCCCTGATGTCAGTGTTTACCCAGTATGAGTCTGTGCTCTCTTGCATTGGTGGTCCCCAGGTGCTGCTCAGCAAACTAATTGATGAGGGAAAGACCTGTCTTTGCCTAACCTCTGTGAACATTGTAGTGGGGTTAACTCCAGATTTACACTGGTGCAACTGACAGTTTAAGTAGTCTCAGTTAGAGAATTTCAGCAGAAAGTCTGGCTTGATACTTCAAAGTAATATAGAATAAGATGGTCAGAGAAGTCCTCAACTTTCAGAAGGGACGGACACCTGCCACAAATTTGTCTTCTTCTAAAGGAGAATGGACTAATTTATATTGAAAAACTGCATGCTCTAGCAGAAAATACTGTCAGAATGTATTCTGAGAAATAGCAGTGTTATGTATCATGATTCCCTGATAACTTATTCCACAGATATACATGAGAAAGCGAAAGCTTCTGCCTCGTACCTGCCTGCGTCTTCCCCGGAGGCCTGATCCTGCAAATATCTACTGAAGTCAATAGAGAGACTCCCATGGAGTTCAGCCTGGTTTGGCCATCAGAGAGCGAATGCTGCACCAACACCTGCATTGATTTTCAGAGGGCTGTGCTGCTGGTGGGGGAGAGAAGGTTTTCCTGCGTTGAAGAAGGGATTGATCAGCAGAGCTCAAGGACCTCTGGTGATTGCCTGTGGCTCCATGAACTTCAGTGGGTGGCATGCCCTGGCATCCTCATAGGTCTCAATCTCCTCTGTCCCTTTGAAAAATAATTTGTCTGGAAGTCTCTGAATTTAAACTAGCAGAGTTTCTGGAGAGGGGTTTTTTTGGTTTTGTTTTGTGGTTTTTTTCTTTTTTTTTTTTTAATTTTCTCTCAAGAGAAGAGAATATAGCCTAGAGTTTTTAAAATACCATTGGAAACAAGAAGCTACTCCGTTGTGGGGGAGTGTGAAGGGTCCCCAAGGAAACAAATAGACTGGCAAAGGGGAGAGAAGTGTCTGGAGTAGTGATGGAGGGAGGATGAAGCAAGCAACAAAAATAACAAAGTAGGGCTGAGGCTAATATACAGGAGGAGCAGAGGGAATTTAAAGAGCAGAGGAGGGAGGCATATGGCCAAAAAAGGAGAAGATGATTAGAGCAGGAGGTGGGAGAGATGGAGATGGGAATGTTAAAAAGCCAAGCTTCCCATCAAACACAAAAAATGAGGGTCTGAAATGGCACACTCTGCTCAGGGGACTACTCCTTACTGACGCAAGCAGACACACTGAAGTCAGTTATTCATGTAAGGGCTGTGGCAATGAGCCCCATATTCACAAAAGGATTTCAGATCCATGTTCATTGTATTCTCACAGCCACCAATGGGCTGAATTGCCATGTGGCATACGAGCTCTGCCACCCACTTACCTCCACCTGCAGCACTTCTTGTGTTTTTTACGGCATAGTTTGCCAGTCTCAAAACTTAAAAATGATTCAAATAAAGTAAGAAGAAATCTACTAAGAGACATAGGCCTTCCTCTTCTGAGAGATGTACATAAACACTTCTGTCTAGCGTAACTGTCCAAAGTCTGCAGAGCTGAAATTTGTATCAACATTTTTACTCAAGAAATATAGCCGATTCAGCCATAGTTTTTTTTTTAATAAACATATTTCCTTTTAAGTTGAACTTATAGTGATAGGTGTAGATGCTAGCAAAGTCTAGTTGCAGGTTTAAAACTAAATTCCTGACTGTAACTTCTATTTTCACTTGTGCTAAATGCACATTCTATGTTCTTTATTCCGATAAATAGTCTTCTTTCTGGTCACTGGTCACACTGAGGCTTATAGGGTCATCCACGTAAGCTAGGAATTGTTGAAGAAATAAGTGTTTATGCAAGATCCATCCTATAAATAGCAGAGAAAGAACAAGTAAGGTAATTCATGCAGGGCTGGTGATATATATACAACGCTACTCACAAAGTTTCCTCTAGTGTTACATTTGTATTCATATACGTCAAAAAAGCAATGTTATTTCTTTTTAAAATAAATTGGAAGCACAAGTCTGTGGTGTATGATTATTTTATTAACTGATAAATCAGCTAGCTCTCAAGGGCATACATGAAACATATTTATTTAATTTACAAATAAACTGTATCCATTCCCCTTTCCCATCCTTTGTTAGAAATATGCATTGCACTAAAAAATTCCAATGTTTGATACTCAGGGATGCTTACATATATTTTTAAAAGGTAAAAAAAAAAAAAAAAAAAAAGTATTTTTTTAATCTCCAGACTTCACTGCAAACATAATCCCATACAATATGTGTTTTCAGAGGACATGTGCTTTCTTAGTCACGTAACTAGTATTTCCACAGTGTCTTTCTAACTTTAGGCTCACAAGTCCATATTTAAACCTCTGAACAAGGCAGCCTGACTTTCAGTGCTATTGAATGCTAACAGTTTTGTACCTGTAAGGCCATATATGTCCTTGTCCTCCACTGAGATCCAAATGGGTGCATATCTGCACTCATATGGAGATGCCCCTCTGCATTTGAATATCTTGGATACAGTATAAAAAATTTGAATAAAAGCAGATCAAATATAGGGTGGGTTTTTTTTCCCTATGACAAATCACAGGCTCTTACAGAAGATGTAAGAGTTGAGAGCTACTTAGTTGAGAGCATTCTCGTGTCTTTTAAACACTTATAAAAGAGGGTTATTCCATAATTATCCATTACGGGGACAAAAACTTCTTCAATTATGAAATAACTTTTTTTAATCTTCTCCTAGTTGTAGAATCCCACTCTAATCTCCTATTTCACTGAATAATTTGCTATTCAAAATGGATGAACATGCCAGATTCTCCTTTATATTTTCTTCCTATGTATATATAGTGAGTATCCTGGTTTAACAAAGAACAAATATATTCTCTGGTACTGCCTACATCACACATCTGATCTCTCCTGTGCTTAGCCCAGACTGAATGCTTCTGTAGTCATGAACATCAAGTCTGTATCTGTATACTTGGCATCAGTTGCTGTTGTCTGAACGGCAATTGAAAATCAGGTACCAGTTATGCTTTCTTACATGCAAAAGATTTGGGTTCATCTTAACCCTATAAAAGCATCAATGTCACAACAAAGTTATGGTAAAGACAAGAGAGGGTAGCACAACATACAGTCCAGAAAAAAAAAAACAAAAACAAAAAAACAAAAACACCTTTCTGGAGAAGAAGAAAATAGAATCTTACAAAGCAAAATAAATGAGCATGTGAACTGTTTGGTAGGTAAGGAATAAAAGCTTATAACAGAGATATATAGGAAAATAATTACTGAAAAAAGCTAAAAAAATCATTATTCTGATACTGTGCTAAGCTAGGTAACTATTATTTCACATAGTCTTCTTGGAAATAGCAGGAGAAGACGTTAAGATCTGATTCTGCAATCCTTATTTCATAAATATTCTCACTGATTTTATTGTGGCTACATGTTTAAAAAATTTTAGTTACTGCACATAGATTTAATGCTGTGAAATCTAGACTGCTTAACTTAGACACCTGATTTTGGGTGCTAAGGCTTCAGCTCTGAATCCCTATCAAGCTGGAAAGGAGCAGGCTTATTTAAAGGCTGGGAGTGACCCTGCACTGCTATGGCTTCACAGCTAAAATAAGCAGACAGCATCTACTTCAAGTTTCTTTCCAAAAGTTACCTACCTGGAAAACTTTTACACACGATTTAGGACAGTTTTTTTGCAACATGCCAAAACCTTTGGCATGAGTTAAAGACCTGAAGTAGGCAACGGAGTTCCTACTGCAAGTTTCTTAACAGTATGGCAAAACATTTGCCTTTTTACACTGTGTGGTTTCAATACTCCACAACTGAAGTAAATAGAAAGTTTGTATAGATAAGACATTAAAAAGGAGAAGCTATATAGCATCTGCTATTATTATTATTAATAATAATAACAACAATAACAACAACAATAATAATAATAATAATGATACTAATAATAATAATAATAATACTACTACTACTACTACTAATAGTAATAATAATAATAATTTCACACTGAGAAGGCTCTGGTGCTGGAGATGCCCCGAGCAAGACAGGATGATACTGGACTCCCTATGGACACATCTGCAAAGGGAGAGCCCGTAGCTGGCTCTGTGAAAGGCCATGTGAAATGCTTGCTTTGCTTAGGAGATAGCAAATATAAACTGGTTTAGAACAGGCAAATAATAACTGCTAGTAGGGCAGCTTTCTCTGCTGTATGTGTTGCTATTTCTTGTTTTGTCTTCAAAGTCCACTTTCCTCTCTTAATCATTATTCTTAAAATGAGATGTAAACTATGCAGTAAACTTCTTGTGCCAAAATAATTTCTGGTGAAATACCACTGATTTAACTGTAGATAGTGTCAGAGATGAATCATCCCCCTTACATTTTATTCTGGGATATAAACTCTGCTCGCTCAGCTAAATTATCAACTTCAGTTCTCCACCTAACAGGTTCTAAAGGAATTAAAACCATATTTTCTTTATTTCACATGAATTTTGTGGAATTTAGTGCTCATAAAAGTAACAGATTATTGATATGCACTATTCAAGTTACCCCACATAAATCTGCAAATGCACCTCTGTTGTGCCTGGAAACCTCCCTTGGTATTTCAGCTTTGGACCTCTGTTGAAAAGAGACTGCCAGCTGTGCTAAACTGTGCAGCATGCTTTTTGTGTGGATTAGTTTCCACCACAGATTTGGTTGAGACTACCAATCTCATTTCATGTGTGGCCCAAATCAAATTTCAAGGCAGGCTTCTGGAGATGAAAAGACAGGGCATTAATCCACTATACATGTTGCTACCCTGCTACATTTCTTTCACAGTTTCTCAATTAAATTACCATCTTTACGGAATGGAAGAAGGGCATGGTGTCCTGCCAGGTGGTAACCAGATTTTATTTTTTTTTTTTACTATGCAAAATTATTTCAATTATGAAACCACAATATTATCATTTTACAAGATCACAGTACTTGTTATTTCCCCTG
This sequence comes from Athene cunicularia, assembly GCF_003259725.1. NCBI lineage: Eukaryota > Metazoa > Chordata > Aves > Strigiformes > Strigidae > Athene > Athene cunicularia. The sequence continues at coordinate 55,102,096 of NW_020799092.1, forward strand.
CTCCCCAAATTCTTTTCCCCAAATACCCAGGAATTAAATATATATATATGTACATTTCTGTACACTGTAAGAAATCTGTTACACCATAGTTTATATCATTAGTTGGGGTTTCTGTTATGGGTCCTTTCCTTCTCATAAACTAATGCACATGCATCTCACCACAAGCTCACAGCTATAATAAGCAAGTTTTATTATTACTCAGTGAAGAATAGGGTAAAAATTTATCTCAGGAGTGAGTTTAAGAGAAATAATACATTAAAAAAAAAAAACAAAACAAAAACAAAAACAAAAAACCCACCCTAGCTACAATGACTTCACTGAGCTAAACATTTTCTTGCAAATGGTAAAGTAATCAACAGGCTTTAAACACCCCCAAATCAGGTGTTTGTGGCATTTTAATTGAAGTTGGCAGAAACAGAAGTTGTCATCAGGGTACCACCGCCTGTCTTATCTAGTTTCCCATGGAAATTACATTTCTATTTTCCTTTGGCACTTAAAAAAACGTTCAAAATGTTCAATGGCTTAATTTAATGAATGCAATATTATAAATGGAATATATTGAAAAATGTAAAGGAACTCTGCTTGCCTTTTCCAATATGATTAATATTTTATTTTTAAGAAAAGCAAATTAAAGAAAAATCCCCAACCTAAGGTCAACAGTGCCTGTTTAAGGGAACTATCTTATTCTATTCTCTTCAATGCACTGTCTTTTTCAGAATATTAATGGGGGAAAGAGTGACAAGAATGACTTAGACGTACATGTCAGGAGAAAGGGTCAGCTCTTGGCAGTAGGATGTTAATTCACATCCATTAATGAAATTTATCCTCCTTACTGTCTCCTTCTCTTTTCTTTCTTTCTTTCTTTTTTTTTTTTTTTTAAAATAAAAAGGTCTTTTTTTTGAGAGAACATCATGGACTTTTCACAGGAGCTGAGAAGGGCCACAGGGGCAGGCCGAGGTAAGAGACTGACAATCTTCAGGTGATTAAGGAGACTCAAAGGCTAGGTAGACCTACAAAATGAATAACTATGGACCCAGAACCATGCCATAAGGCTCAATGGCTTGTGATTTGCAAGTTGATAAGACAAGAAGATTAATAATGCTGCATGATAATGGCTGCTCCCTCTCAGCTGGGGAGATGGTAATGATCTGATATTGCTGTAGGAGCAGTTCAGTGTGCTGCAGAGAGGAGGGTGCGAATTCACTCATCCCAATTGGCCCCGAGGATATAGAGATTTTGAAAAATGGGAATGCAGTTACAATTTTAATTAGATATAAAGTTTTTAATAATTTTGCTGAAATGAGGACTTCAAAGAACATATTTTGCAGCATTCAGGCCCATAACTCCTGAGTGACAGTTTTGGTTAATTTGCAAGTTTTCAGATCAAACTTTGCCCCTGGCTCCATGCTGAGGGTAAAGTAAAATGTCAATTTCTTTCCTCAGTGATCTCAAGCATCTTATTTAGGCAGGTGTGCTGAATTCTCTTATTCTGTAGACGTTAGCTGAACAAAACTACTCATTAAAATATATGCTTAGGAAAAAAAATTAGCAGCATAAATAAAATCAGTAGTAATAAAGAGAATCAATCAGCAAGAAAAATGTACAGCAATATACAACATAAAATTTTAAAGAAGAATCGGGGTAATATTGTATATAAAAGGTGATTAAATGTTAGCATATGATTATGCTGTCATTGCATATTATTATCAAAGAATGTTTAATTTATACCCTGTTTAAAATTAGAGGTAACTATGCAAAAGGATATTTTTCTGCTCCAGACCATATTTTTTTTCCTGCTGAATCCACACATATACTGTAGATTTGTGATTCAGATTTGTGGTTCTGAATTAATTACGTTAGATGTCTGAAGTACATTAGTTCTTTGGCAGTCTACAAGGCAGTAATAATAGGGAATGATGTTGTCAGTCATTTTAAAGTCATCATTCGGCTTCTGCCATCTCCATTCTACCTCTTCGAGGGATTTAGGAGAAAACAGCCTGCCAAAAGACTGTTTTAACAAGCACCTTCTTAGAAAAGACTTTAAAATCAGAACTGAAATAGAAAAAAAAAACAACTAAAAAACCCCAAACAAATGAAATAAGTTGCCTGATATTTCTTGACTATTTAGTTTATGGACACACCAGCATGGTTTCTGTCTTTCTTTTTTATTTTCCTCATTTGATTTTTTAAAATGGGCATGAAAACCCTTTTTGATTTTTGGACAGGGATGTTTTTGCAGTTTTCAAAGAAATCCCTGTACTTTGATACTTGTTAAAGCTGTGAATCTATGTTTTTTAGAGTGTTTTCCAGCAAATCATGATGCCAAAACAACACAAATTGCCTGTTTAAGCTTAAATGAATATTTACAGTGGACATTTGATAAGCTTAGAGCATTTGTACTTGAGCTATAAAAATCAGTTTAAAAGTAGGCATTGAACTTCCTATTGTTTTTATAAAATGTCAGTGCCTAAAGTCAGAATTACTCCGAAAAGAGCACCGGAGCTGTTTTCAGAAATGGGATGCAGCAAATAGCATGTGCACACCCAAGCACACACCCACATGGCACACACACATGCATCCACTCACACAGAGAAAACACGAGTCATTGTTGTCATCAGTCTAAAATCAATATTGGACAGATTAATTCTGGCCTTTTATCTAGCTCTGCTCTTTCAGGAAAGCTCCCCAGCACAGCGGTACAACTCTGCAAGCTCCTTCACAATAGAGGGTTTTTTATTCTTTTCCAGTGCTAAACATTACTCAATGTGCAGCAAGCTCAACACCCTTTCCAACTTTCCTCTAGGGACAACTACTACAAAGGGGCTGTCTTTTCTAAGATATGTCAGGGCCTAAAAACCCACTTACTGGTAAGTGTACAATTCTGACCTGACTGAAGCAGCAGTGGCCTGCAGCCTGCAGAGAGCTCTGAGCTGTATATCTCTCTAAGCTGTTCGCTAGTTAACGCATCATGAAGGGAAAGGCTTCCCATGAAATGCATTTAGTTGCTCTTTAAACAGTAAATAAATCCGAAGGGAAGGATCATTTTCATTGAAATATACTATTTTGTTAATTTAAAAATAAGTAAATTGTCAGATTAATTTGGGAGTACTGAATACAGAAAATAAATGTAGGATTTTGCTTTAAAGTTGGGTGAAGGTTTTAAAAAAAAAATTTGGGTTGTAGCAGAAAAACCCCTTAGAACACAGTTGAATTGAGGTATTTAAGTTGAATCAAGCACACGATTAGGTATATCACTGCTGCACAATAGATAGCTTCTATACATACGATATATATTCCAAATGTCTACATTCATGCTGCATACTGCAAGAGTATAGTATTTATAATATTTGTCTATATATATTACTAAAATATGGAAGGTAGGTATTACTGGATATAATTCATTTCTAACAATATGCCTGATTCTAAAAGTACGTGTTTTTCAATACATATGTATGTTTTATATAGAGAGAGACCCGTGTCACTGTCAGGGGCAGAGCAGAAATGTGGATTGAATGGTGAAATGATATAACCCCTCATGTGTCATCTTTCTAGGAATAATCTCTCAGCATGACAATCCTACGTGTTCAGAAGTATTCTGGAAATTGCCATTGTATGGGAAAGTAGAGATTACTTTGATGCTGAGCTTCTGATAGACAAATAAGGGAAGGGCTGGTTTAGGTCAGACAACCCGCTTGCAGTCTGAAACATATTCAAGCTGTCCATCTCTCTGAGCCCGCAAAGCTGGTCTGGAAATTCTCTAGGAACAACCTTTTCCATTGTTTTCCACACTCCCACTTTCTGTGCCAAATACAACCTGCAATTTTGGAGGTGTGTGAAAACAAGAAGTTGGAAAAAAAAAATTGACTGTATCCTTTCACAGTTCAAGGAGAAATCTTTTGGGGTTTGGTTTACTTTCATGTTCAGATTTTGTCCCAAATAGTTCACCTACTCTGTTTCTGAAGCCTTTCAGAATAAAAAGGTAAGTCCAGGAAAACAGAAGAAGCAATGTTCATAACTAGTGTATATACCCTTTTAGAACGGGACCAAATTTTTATCAGGAAGTAAAATAGGCCTCTGTGATGATTTTTTGAAATCAAAGAAGATTTACTACAGCATATGTATGTGGTTTATTAGGCGAAACTCTGTAAGGTGAGTTTTCTAAAGTAAGTTTCCAGTCTGTTTTTTTCAGCTGGATAATCTATTACATTTAGCTTTCCTCAGTTCAGCCGGTGCTTGTTAAAACTTCTCCCTTTGTGTCCATGTGTTAAGATGATGGACAGTATTTGCTGATTCAAGCTTATCTAAGCTTTTAACAGGAAAATCTTGGATCAACTCAACCTGTTTGAGCCAACAATTTGTAACTGCCTGAATCCGAGGAATGGTTTCACAGTAATAAACAAACACAAATAATTTATGGAACTCTGTTGAAGAAAAGAAAATCCTTCCATATTAACACATTCATGTCCACTTTTTAAAATGGTTCTAAATAATTTTTAAAAGTCTTAATCCATCCTTTGCTTATATCACTGAACTGAAACTCATTTGGAAAGAATGACATATGCCAAAGCACAAGCTCCCTGCTCACTCATGGAGCAGAAACGTGTTTGTAGCTCAGGTTACATTTTCTGCTCCTGGTAGTGAAAAATCCACACATATGGCCCTCACTTACCACATATTTACCTCTGTTTTCCTATTTATAAAATAGTTGTCCTTGTGTTATTGCAGTGATTACTCCAGAGCAGTCTTTTGGAGCCAGGACAGATGGTCCAATAAGTTTAGGATGTCTCATAGTGTATCTGACTGAGGTGTCCTCTAGCCCATTGAAACGGGGGGCCAGGGCAAGCCATCCTGCATGTCCCACTTTGTCTCTTCCCACTCTCATTCCACAGCAGCCTTGATGCGATGATCTCATCATTATATCAATGCATGCTGCAGGGAGATCACTGGTTTTTAAATTTTTTTTTACAGAAAAAAAAAAGGGACAAATTCTGACAAAGGAAAAGCAATTAGTATGAAAAATAGATAGTGTATATAGGATAGAAAACAGCCCTTTTATGAAGGTTTGTTCCTTCTAACACCCTCTGCCGTCCCTAGATAATATGCTTCTGAGTATGTTGGTCCTTTAGCAAACACATCCATGGGGAGGGGGAAAAAAAAAAAAAAAAAGGAAAGAGGGGACAGTCAGTGAAATTGATAGAAGAATGTGGAGATTGAGGGGTTTTGCCAATATTGAAAGTAAAAAGAATAAATTAGAATTTTTCTTAGTGTATTTTATCAGCTTTGAAGTTTTAATGTGAAGTTATTGTGCATAGTAAGAAAGACCATTTTCCCCATGGATATTAGCTAACTGATTGCCCCAGGGGCAGAATGGGTGACAAGAGAAGATGCATTAAAACCTGATCTTAAAAAAAATCATCTTATGAGACTTCAGAAATGTTTTGAGGTTCATTTGTATCGCATGCTTTACTGCTTGAATAGTCATGTATACAGAACACAAAAAATATGACTGCAGTGTTTGTATTTCACTGGGAACGTGTTTTTGGCGCATCCTTCACATCCTGTCAAGTGACAACACACAGTTGGTACTCATCCTTGCAAGACAACAAAGATGAAAGGAACAGCCAGTCTCATCTGTCTATGCTTTCAGAACACAGTGAATAATTTGCAAGGGATAATTTAGTCTTAAAGTGTCACTTTTTTATGTTCCTGAACTATTTGTGAAACTGTACATTTGTTAATTAGGTAAGAATTACTAGAATATTGCTGGTACACTCCATCCCAAAATTACAAATGTCAGACATACTCTTCTTGACTGATATGAGCTGCTTTTCCCAGATGCCAGTTCATCCAGTTTGATCTGCTCACCACCCCAGCATAGTAGCAGAGTTGGTGACAGTTTTCACAATTAATAGAAGTTAAAACAACCTGGAAGCTGCACTAAATCGCACCAGGACACAAACAGGATTGAAAAAACACTATAAGATTTAGGTAGAAAGATTGTTGAAAAGACCTTATCACTTTCCTCCACAGATGAAATAACAGGCGTTCAGAGGCACATGAGCTGGCTGCAACTCACTTCATTAATCAAATCAATGTGAATTTCAAATTTCAAATGTAATATCTGAATATACAATTTTAAATTGGTGCTGGTGGAGTTTCCAGCATTTGAATTACAAATTTGCTTTTTGCTAATCCATTCCCTAACAGAGATCAAACACTTGAAAATTCATGAAAAGCAAACATGAAAGGGTCACAAACATGGTCAAATGTTACCTGGCTGTTTAATTCAAATGGATACTCAAAGAAAATGTTTCCAATATTTGTTCAGCCCCTTCTTTCTAGTTAGCTTAAAAAATTAAAGTTAAATGGCAGACTAATACTATGTGCAAATCAAGGGAAAGAATCAAGGAGACTGGAAGATAGAAATACAGAAGATCATAAAGAGAGATAGGCACATCTGGAGTCATACTGGATATCACACCGAGTCTGTGGATGTTTGCATCCATAGCTGGGGTTTAACCTTTGATAAAAATAGCTGTAAAATTTAGAAAAAAAGTGTAGATTTTGAATACTCCTACCATTCATCACTGCCATGATAATGAGTTCTGCTATATATGCAGTGCCAGAAAAATACATTAATATCCAAATGCGAACCTATATTTTGAGGCAATAGTCAAAGTTCAGCAATTTGGGTACACATTTCCTTTCTGTTTCACTGTTGCAAGTGCTATTGACAGCAAAGTCAAATGTTCCTTTATCAAAAAGAAAAGCAGTAATAGGATTCTTGTTTCTAAAGTTCTGCTTAGTCACAGTCAGCACATACTTTATTTTCCTGCATGACAACAATCTACAAACAGAACCTTCTCATTTCAGTTTTTCACACATTTTCTTTGTGTGAATCTCACTGAAATAGGCAAGCTGTAAGTGACAAAGCTTAGTGTCAGTCTCATATGAAGTTGACAAATGGAAATTACAAAAGGAAAAGGCTAGTAGCCACAATCAGAGCTGTAGCTACAACCAACTTTTTTCACTTCATCAACCAAACTTATACTAGAGGGACAATCTATGATGCCACCCACCATTGATGTTATTGCTGTTTCTGAAGACAAATAGCTTTATGTAACAGACATATGGGGGAGAATTCTCTTAATAGGGAGAAAACCACAATGAGAGTAATGATTGCTAGGAGAAAACCCAATACTTCCATTCTTCTAAGTTCCATGGACTCCTGTCATGCCATGACTGTGTTATAAATCTAAGCATGCCACCACTGCTTGTACAAGGTCACCCACTTCAGTCCAAGTCACGTTAATAAGAACCTTTTCATTCAATAGCAAATTGCTCTTTGCAGGTGCACAACTGTTACCTCACTACAAGATCAAGCAAAATGGAGGAAAACGAAGGTGGTCCTGGTCTCATACTCTGTGTGTTTTCTTTCGGTCTGTAGAGACCTCAGCTTACAGCCTGGTTGGGAACTCCTCACAACTCCTGCAGTCTACCACTAAGTGACTCCACTCCTAGAGATCTGTTATAAGGAAGACATTGTAACTGTTAAAGATGGGTATAATTGGATTTTTGAAAAAGGAAAATGGGTTTGGAGATTGTTTAGCTTTAGCTTTATTATTGGCCATGCAAGACTATGAAAAAGTATCAAAAGACAGGTAAGTATGATGGATTAGTGAAGGTGCTTTGCTCAAAGAGTTCAAAATGATGGTTGCTAAATAAAGTTGGACAATCTCCCTAGAGATTCTGGAAAAAAATGACAAAGCAAAGAAGGATTGATTAATTCCTGACAGTCAAGTGTTGCAACTAGTTTTGAGTCACCATGGAATAAAGGTTTCCAGATTGTTCTCTTTCCCATTTCCTGTTTTTGTAAGCTGGTTTCTTCCACCATCCTTCTTGCTGATTTGGTTAAATAGAATAAGGACTTTTGTGAGTAGAGAGTTCAATTTTGTTTAATGAGATGGTTACTTCACAAAGAGGGGAAGATCAGGAAAGCTTTTAGGGACAAGGGGACGATGTAAATGACGATGACATTCTGTCAGGGTGAAAACTGTGAGCCCACATGGACTGAGCTGCAGGTTACCAGCACTTTGAAGGGTGAGCTGCAGCAGTAATATTTTTTAACAGGATCCTTGTTTTGTTGCTTCTCTTCTTCTGGCTCTAGGATTTCATAGCCTACATTTTTCTCTTGCTTTCTCTACCTTAAACTAGAGAAAGAAAAGGAAGGAAGTGGTATCAGAGAGCTTTATTTTGATTTCTTTCCCTGCAACATATGCAGGTCTTGTTCAGCCAAGATCTTCTTATAGATGCTGTGAGACACATTTGCTGAGACAACATGTGTGATTAATTTTGTATTTCTCTTTCTTCTGCCATGGAATTGATGAATCAGGAACTCGGTAAATTTCAGAGTAGCTAACAGAATAGGTGGGCTCTTTTTACTCCATGCTATGGCTGAATGTTGGAAATAGAGTTGAACTAAAACTAAGTCATTTGGAGGAGACTATGTTATCTAAACTAAATCCCATCATTAACTTACAAACTCCCATAGCTGCCTAAAATCTAAGCTATCTGTTATGGCTCAGAGTAGCTGCCTTTCATTCTCCACTGACGCTGAGCAGCAGGAGAGGACCTCCAGAGGTCCCTTCCAGCCAAATTAATCTGTGATTCTATAAAGGGAGATTAGGCAAGTTTAGACCATATGCCAAGTTTTTAGTTGACTGAAGTAGAGTGAGATGAATCCACCCTGACAGACTGACAGAAGGCCTGTTTCATGCTTCTTTTTGGGTGAGGCATGGGTTGCAGGTAGGCTGGAGACTGAAAGAAATCTTATGATTTGACAAAAGCTCAACAGCAATGTCACTCTTCCTGTCAGCTCCCTGTTATAGCCGCTGGACATCTCTGCTGCACATCAGTCACATGATAGTCAAGTCTTCCCCGTTCTTTTATACAAAGAGTGCCAAATTCTCTCTAGACTATTTTCTTGTAAAGTCCTGTGTGTATTATTGCATAGTTTGCACACATCAATATTTCTTTTCCTGTATTTCCTTGAGAAGCTGGGATGCATTTTTCAAATTCTTATATGTGCCATCTTGGGCTGTTTGATGTTTGCTGAAATGTGATATGAAGTGCTCAAAAAGCAGATTTCCAGCAAATGCATCACAAAAATCTGCAAAGCAAATGGTCTGGGATAAAATAGCTATTTGTGTAAATTATCCATACTTAACAGCTATAAGACATACCCGAATGGGTTATTTGTACTGAGTTACCATAATCTGCCATATTAATTATTTTTTTGAAGAAATACAGTTAATTGTGATCTACTGATTGTCTTTGTTCCATGCAAAGAAATTTAATTACATTTAGAAAATGTAATTAATAATAAATACATTATTACAACTGCACAACATTAATTACAATACAATAAAAAGAAGTCTAGTTCCATTTGGAATATGTTGAAGTGATCTTAACAAGTTCATAGGACCCCTAAGAAAGATAAGGGTACAACAGATAATTCAGAAAGCTCCTCCATAAGCTGGAAAACTCACTCTTGTCAGTCAGCATCTAGACTTATGAAAAGTATGGAAAATAAAGTCTCTGGGATTTTCAACAGCTTGCTTGATGGTCTGGCGTCAAAGGTTCCCAGGACCCTAGAACCTCTTTCTGGGAATCTGGGACAGATACTAACTTCCTAGAGCTTCCGAACATCCAGTGATCTTGAGATGCCATGGAGAACATTAAATTTCCTAACCAAATCTGTGGGAGGTGTAGGTTGCTAACAGTGCTTTGTCCCTTTAAGCTTATTATGCTGAAACCCACATTAAGCTTACCAATAAGGTTTCTTTCTTCCAAAAACTGCTCTGCTGATGATAGCATGTCATGATCACCATTTTTTTTTTTGCACACCAGTATGTTTTTCAAAAAAATCTGTCGCTGCATTCCTACTGATAGAGACTTGCACAGAAAATGCTCCTGAGATCACTGACATGTTTCACATAACACTGTTTACCACTGCTTAAGGGAGACTGTAAAAGTCCTGTCAAAACCATAATGAATACAGCATGCAAGCACTCAGTTACTGATATAACTACCGCTGCTGGAATTCAGTACATCAGAGGAGCAATGAGAAATAAAAATAAAAATAAAATTTTAAAACAATAACTTTAGCCAGTGATCCTACAATCTAATATCTAGTTATAAATATTAGCATCAGAGTTTGTAGCCTTACTGCAGAACAAAGATTTTCTGAAGGGTCCACACAGAAGTCACAGGAGATAAGAATGACTGAAGCAGGACTGGATTTTTAGAAAGAGTACAGACTATGTTTCTGTCACCCCAAAATTATAACAATATATTCACATGTATGGATTGTCTGCACTGGCAAATGTACACACTTTATTCATTACTAGAATGCTCTGGTAATTGTTTGTGGGGATAAACATGGAACTCAAACACTGGCAAATTAAGTGTCTCTTTTTTTGGTAAAGACACTGAAATACGATTGCTGCATTTCCCTCATTTCCATGCATTTTCATCACTGGACACACTTTTTCTCTAGCCTTGTTCAACAAGTAGTTGCTCAACAGCTTAGCCTGGCTCTCTGGGGTTCTGCTTATGTGGATGAGAGAGAGTACAAGTGTTGGAGCTGATATTTGTTGGCTGTTGAGACATCATTTACTTCTTTATTTATTAAGAATATTTTCCTTTCCAGAGACACCATTTGGAAATAAACAAACACGCTTCTGTAAATTGAACTCAAATGTTAAAGGCCAAAGATGTAACTCTTGAAAGTACTTGACCAGTCCAGCAAGCAATACACTAAGATTTGTTCAAATAAAAAAGGTCTAATTTTAATTAATTTTAAACTGCATAAGTAGAAAGGAGAAACTCAATACATCTTATATTTAAGAGCTTTAATGCAGAAGCTGGCCAATCCACTGCCCATTTGTGTAGCATTAATTAGTGGCATGCTCAAAGCTGAGTTTACAAATGGCAAGCAAATAGCAAGCAGAGCCAAAGAAAATAGGCTTGCCAATATGCCATTATTTCAAAAAGTGGGATCAAAATAATGGTTTGGTTTCATCTTCAACGTATGACTTTGTATATGTTGCCTAATATCAAATGTATCTATCTCATGCAGGCTTATGTGTACCTACAAGCACACACACACACACACACACACACACACACACACACACACACATATAGATGTGGCTATCTACGTATTTGTCTACATACGCACAATCTGCAAAATGAACAGCTGAATAAGCAAGGTGAACATTTTAAGGAAAATGTAATTCCATATTTATCATGAGCAGCAACACGAGTGCCCTGAAGATAAAGAACTAAATAATATAGTTGAAAATTATATTGTTCATGTGAGTTAAAAACATACAGTGGGAGCCAGCACCATTATTTCTGTGTGTATACCTACATATTCCTCTATATCAGTACCTCTATCTATACACTGCAGTAGAGAAATATTAGCTAACAATAGATGCATCTAATTGAAATGTGTATGAATGGTATGTACTATGCACTATCATTTCTTTCTGCAACTAATTTAGAATTCAACAGAATAATATGAAGTCTTTTACTACTTAATTAAACTTTTGTAATGCCTGTTTTACCAAGATGAATAAAATGCATAAATTGTATGAGGTGACATCTAATGCACACAAAAAAGAGAAATGTAAAAAATCAGAACAGTGGGTACATTAAACTGATTCTCAATAATTGAAACCAATTTAATCATTTGAGATTATTTTATTCTAGCTGACGTAATACTGTAGCGGTTTTATTCTAATTATAACCTGTTTCATTTTACTCTGCCTTTCTAGTTAATTATTACAGTCAATTTGTAAAATGACATGGTTCCACATTTGCATAGGTCACTATTAAATAAATGAATAGCTGAAATTACTCTAGCATTGAAGTGTCAACTTTGGTAGAAGTCAAGAGGACTTCAAATGTTCTTCTAACACCCCTTAATGTGTTAATGACCACTATTAAACTGCAATTAAAAGGCCAGAGAAAAAATGCATGAAACAGTTAATAGAAAAATAGCAGAGACACAATTAAAACACTTTGGTTTTTGACTGATAGAAAATAAAGTGATATGCTGAAAGAAGTGTAGTATGAATCTATGCCTAACACATGACAGAACTGACAGTTTAATGATAACAAATCATAGGCTGCCTTTTTTGGAGCTTTACACGTCAGCTTGACATTAACATCAGTAGTAAACAAGACAATGTAATGATTTTACCTTGTATTTAAATTGCTACTTATTATGGTACTAAATAATAGCTTTAAATAACTTGGTGTCCAGGCTAGTGATGTACTGTGTTTGCATGAGACAGTACTGAAAGATATGTTTAAGTTTTTTGTCATCCTAAATAAAGGATATATGTATGTCTTAGCTGTGCAGCCTACCACGTTTGCATCTGAAACCTTTCCTGAATCCATAACACTGTCATTAGTCTTGTTTGCTCATGAGAGGAATGAATAGTGATGATCTAGTCCTAACTCAAAGCAGACCGGATTTTTAGGTATCAAGTGGTGTGTGTATAACTCGTAGGCAGCAACTCAATTAATCAGAGCTATGCCAGAGCTATCATATTAAATGCTGTTACTTCAAAAGCATACTTTATGGAGAGGTGAACTAAGTAGTGTGGGGATGGTACATATGATTCCAAAACCTAAATTATGTTCAATGTGAAAATCAACATTATGTCTGAAAATTTAAGCACATATGTCAGAAAATTCGAAGTTATGGTTCCCACAGGAATTAAAATTTGACCTCCATGTACATAGGTAGTATTTCCTATTACTGCCACATTTTAATCATTCATATAATCTAAATCTCTGCAATCTAGGTGAGTTATGTTTGTCATGGGAAATAGGACTTCTTGAATTCCTGATTATTATTTGTGTGTTGTGTATGCTTATCCATACATTTAAACTACCTTTATGGGTTAAATCGTGTTCTCAGTTACACCATGCAAAACCAGACTGGTTTTAGTAATCCAGTGGATTTAAGTAATTCCATCAATATAAACAAATTTATTTTGGATTCCTCATGCTAATTAGAACAGAATTACTGCTCTCCCCAAAACTCCATCTGTGATATTGCTTAGTCCATTGTAAATAGGCATTTATGTCTTAGATCAATGGAATAAATCAACACTGCTCTTTCTTATCATTATGTCTTTTCACTTATGCAAAATGAGCAAAAAGACATAAGCCAGGTTTTTTTTATGCTTACTTTGCACATATAACATGCATGTTTTAATGCATTATTCTATACATCAGTATGAAAGCAAAACTGGTCTTCCCTTTATTTTATTAAGCATGTAATGTCAGAAAGCCTCGCAAATTTGAAGGAAGATTCAAACACCATGTTGCACATTTTTATACAAGGACAAAGTTATGGTTGCAAAGGACTAGGTTTTAAAGGATATTTAGGTATTTAAAAATGTAGATGGGTTCCCAACTGGATTTTCAAAGGTTAGACTATTTTGAAAATCCTGCTAGGTGCTGAATGTATTTCTTTGAAGTTCTCATACATGGGTAAGTTCATACATTGAGGAAAAAATGCACATAATCAATGAAATAATTGGAATAGATTCAACCATATCCATTTCATGTGCACCACAGATTTTCATGTGCTTATGTCTGTTTGTGTCCAGATCAATGCAACTTCTTTTGCTGTTAAAAATGAGAGATGGTAGTTATATTGTGCAGCTGCAGCACTAAACTGTCCATTATTTATAGCTTCTCTATTTCAAGATCTAATTTCTTTAAAACATTCAAGGTTCTAGTCCTACTGAAGAATAATCCCCACTTGAATGTGAATGGAGAAAATTAAAAAGAAAATAAAGGAAAGATACCTTATCACATTTGCACAGTTCAAAACCTCTTAAAATACATATTTTGCCAGGCTTTTTGTATTACAGCAACTTGCCTTTTAGAGTTGCAAACGATAAGAAACCTTAGTACTCTTTCTTGGAGAATATTTTAAGGCAGATAGTTTGGCCGGGAATTCAGGTTCACCAGAAATGTAGATGTATGTAACATCCATGTTATATCATTTTTATAGGCTCAGTACCTTCTTTACTCTTGCTAGCCTCTTCTATGGTTTCTCCCTTTTCTTAACACCTGCCAGTACAAAGGAGTGACCAACAGACCCTGTGCCAGTTCTTGCTCCCTGTTGATCCAAACACAAACCAGTTTACAGCTGGGCTGATGCCGACTGGCTGAGGCACAAGTACTGTCCTCGGGGGCCCTTACATGAATCCGTTCCCTGGTTCTAACTGTCAGAGGCATGCTTAACCTGTGAAGTCTAGCTGCAGAGGCCCAGGTATGGCAGCAGAGCCTCTTACTTACAACAGCAGCTGAAACAACCTCATGCACCCACTTGCCCAAACAGTACTAGTTACCACCACTGGACACACGAGGGCAAGTGTATATTAAAGCACAGAAGAGTCAAATGAAATTACAAACTTAGGTAAAGGAAGAATACAGTATATCATCAGGAGCTCTACAACAAAAATACAGTAATATTTGTGAAGCAGAGGAAAGTGTGAACATAGTTTGGGCTTTCTGTAGGGACTAACATGAACTAAAGCACAGAAATGGTGACATGGAGGAGTAACTCCAGAAAAGGGAAATGATTAAATGGTACCAAGCTTAGGTATTTCTTTAAAATTATACTCAGAACCATAGTGACATTAGTTAATGTAAACACTAGTTAACCTGTAATATTTTTAAACTGACCTTTTTTAAAACATCAGTTTGGAAATGCTACATACCAGTGCTAGTAAGCATGTAGCAGTGACAATTCAGTAAGAGGAATAAAGGATTTTATGTTTTGGGGAAAAAAATCTGGACCTATAAACAAATTTAAACATGTTTGTATTTTTTTAGCTTGCTTTTAGTTTTCTAAAGTGTTTTGTAAAAACCAAACCAAACCAACAAAAATGCACCCCACCTAGTAATTGCTTTGGAAAATATTTAGGTTGACTTCTGTGGTCATATTGTAAAAGTGAAACTTGATGCAGAATCGAAGATACATATATATGTATATTTAATTGTAAAGTTGAGGAAAATGTAGATCTATTTAAAGCAGGGATGACAGTTGTTGAGCATTGTGATGTATCGCCTTGACATGAACTGAATGAGGTAGATTAGTGACTGACACTAGCAATGTCAGAATTTACATTGCAGCACACACAAACTCTGTGGAAATATACTATTAGCACTTGGAGTAAGCAGCGATGAGTAATGAGATAAAAATTGACAGTGTCAATACTCATAAGCCCTCACAGTCAAGAATAATGAACTGTACTATATGTATGTATATTATTATGTGTGTATGTCTGTCTGAAAAATATCTATAGGAACTTTAATTTCCTACAGAGAAACACTAAGTTTTGTGAAGCAACAATCCAAAATCACAGATAAGACAAAGAATCTCAGTGAGGTCTACTTAAAGTCTATGTAATGTGATTTACTCTGTATGCGTTTTTACCTCTGCACATGGTGTAGGCATGCAGTTGACATCACTGCTTACCCTATTTCACTTGCCAGAAACTGGTCTAACATGAACACAGCTGTACAGATGTACACAGCTGTTTAGAGTCAGACCAATAGTAAGTTTTATAGGCACAGTGGCAAGCAGATACATACCTACTGTACCATATCATACCACGGCATTTAAAGAGTTTCATGAACCAGTGGTTAGTCCAGTTCGATAAAATTGTTTTCCAACCTTGATTGTCTGAGATATATTGTGCAAGTGACTCAAGAAATCGGGTCCAAAGCCCCCGTCATTTTGGGGTCCACTAGTAGCACTGCAGAATGTCCTACCTCTGGCAGGAGTGGGAACTGCACATATCTGGCTTTGCTGGAAAGCATCTCGGGTACTGTTAAGTGTATCCAACAGCTGCATCTCCAGGTCAGGCCTTACATGGTCAGAAGGATACAGGGCACAGAACTAAGCAGGGAGAAAGTATCTCCATCACAGTGATGAGCATACTACAGCTAGTGAGTGAGAAGAAAGTTGTTTAAAGTTCTCTTTGAGATGGAAAAACCTGTTATTGATGGCATATGTGAGTTAAATTGCTTTTTCCTCACTTTCTCTCTATAGAAGCCCCTTTCAAAGTAAATCACTTTGACAGTCTCAGATTAAAGTTATTTCAATGCCAACTCTGGATAGCCACTGAAATGTTATTAGGATGGGATATATATTAATGTCTCGATGGGTAGATGATTATTATCTTATGTCCTCCTTTCTCTCTGATAATGTTTGTAACATCTTGGCATGAAGTGGATGGAATAGATTAGTGACTGCCACTAGTAGTGTCAGAAATAATGCTATCTTGTATCAAGAAATTAAGTAATGTATTTTGCGGTCCACTACCATAAATATGGAGAGATACAAACTTTGCAAAAATTGTACTTTTGTCCTTAGTAGCCTGAAGCAGAAGCCTGAGTATGTCTTTCTGGTCCACCAACGGCTCCCAGAGCAACCGCTACAGTGCCCCAGGCAGATGGTGGGCAGGACAAATCTTTAAAGCTTAATTCGTCCCTATTTATTAAAAAAGCATCTTACACAAGTTTGGTGCCATCTGAAGTTTGCAATTAAAATAGGAAAATGGTGGTGTTTCATTGCTGTGGAGGGTAAGGAGACAAAACCTTTAAGAAAATGGAAGCTGTCAGAAAAGATAAATACAGTGAAATGCCAAAGACTAATTGAACTTCCCATATGGAAGAAAGGCAACAGCAATGTCTCATTTAGATTTCTATTGCCCCTTTTGGAGAGGAAATGAAATAATAGACGTCTGCATGTTGTATCTGTTGTGATTTTATTTCATTTTCCTTCTTTTTGTTGCTCTATAAAACAAAGTTTCCAGAATTATTTATGTGTCAGGTTTATATTTCCAGTTTTTCTAATGGAGCGATTTTATTTTAAAAGGTAAAATATATTTTTAACCTACCAGTGACATCATTCTCCACATTGGATCAATTATCTATGAACTGAATAAAGTTTAATTGAACCCTTTTAAATCTGTGCAGCTGTTGTGCAGTGAAATAGGCAGGTGGATTATCTCATTAGTATTAATCTAAATGTTCTGTGGTCTCTGCACATTTTAATGTGTGTGCTGTATATATTTGGTAATAGTTCTTAAGTTGTTAAAAATAAGATAAGTAGTATAAGAAAACTTTGATAATTTATGTAATATTTGGTTCTTAAATGGGATGAATTAAGGGCATTAAAATGATGAGTGATTCCACAAAACCTATTCCAGCAGACAGAGTGAATGAAAGTATTAATTTGAAAACTTCTGACCTATTTTAATTTTATTTTAAGAGTGCTCTGTTTTATGCATTGATGTTGCTACCAGGATTTTAACTGGTTTTCTTTCCAATCAGCTTAGCTAACTTAAATCCTTTTGTAAGGTTTACCAGCATCAAATATTTCTACCTCATCTTCTAGGAATCTGTTTTCAAAAGATGTTATTTGTTCCTAGCACCAAATTCTGACACTGCTTACACAAGTGATTAGGGCATAAAGCTGAAAAAATGGGCCAGGACTACAGCATGTATAAAATGTTATAAAGTAACTGAGTTATTTTGACTTAACTATCTGAGAATGTAGCCTACTGTTTTCACATCTGAGGGTGGAGGATCAATGGGAGTTCTGCTTGGGGACTGTGTATCTCTGAGCTAGCACTGAACCTACTGGATGCTAATGTCAGGCAGCACTGAAGTTACTCAGTAAGAAGCTGGCCTGGTGAATATATCCAGGATTTAAAGTCCCATAAAGAGAACACTTTCGTGGGAAGAAGGTACACTTAGCATTATTGCCAAAGGGGACCCCTCTGTGTGCACTGAGCTGACTCCATTCTTCCCATCTCTGAGGAGGTAAAGGAAATTTCCCTGTCTGCTGGAAACTCATCTTTTTTTTTTTTTTTTTTTTTTTTTTTTTCCATGGGGCAAGGAGCATGTTGGTTAGCTCCTGGGGCTTGCATCTCCTGAACACAAGAGAAATCCTTCCTCTGAGGATCACAGCTCTTTTGGGTTGGTGTTGAAGAACCCCTTCTTATCTGCCTAAAGACCTGAGTTCCAGAAAAAGTTCACAGGAAGAGAAAAAGTTCAATTTTGAGACCAAAAAAAAAAGTCAACAAGATAGAACGAAGAAGTCAAAAGCAAACAGCACATGGACAGCAGAAGACAAAAACTAGGAGCTACTCACCAATTAACTGTGAAAAGAAAAGGAAACTCTATGGACACTGACTGATTAGTAAAGTTTTACCTTACCTCACAGGAAAATGTAGAAGCTCAACATGTTACACATACAAATCCATCTCACCAAATGCCTAGGAGAAGTGGTAGGCGACAAAGTAACCCCTTGGTCTTCAATGTCTTCCATCAGCCCTCATATTTAGTAGCATGTAAACTGGTACCTTGGGATGTACTGCCCCTGCAGCTATAAATAAGTTTATTCGGGTATGAGGAGCAGTGATCACATGGAAATGCAACAGTATTTACTCTGAGCAGCGGAGGGAATTAGCCCATGTGGAGTGCCATACTGTTAACCTGCTTCCACACGCTGAGACAGCTTGCGTGACATTGCACAGCAGGGTTCACTGGCAGCATCCACAGGCTCAGATTTCTTATGGTATATTGGGATATTTCAACTTGGTTCATTTAAAAAGTGTTGTGCTGTGTATCATCTCCATTTTCCACTTTGATTTGTACCATAAACTTCCAGAGTTAAAATAGTATTTTGTTGCCTTTGTCCTTGCTTTCCTTCCTTAAGGCTTGATCTAGAAAAGCAGATTTTCCAGCTCAGGACTTGTCCTCTGTGTCTCTGAAGGATAGGTAGCACACCCCAACATTATAGAAGTTATAAGCTGTCCTGGTATCTAAAAATAACATGGGAACAAATGCCCATATATATACATCCATGGAAAACAGAGTGTTAGAAATATGTACTGGCATTTAGCAATAACAATCAGAAGTTCTCAGTAGAAGAACTAAAGATGAATGAAATCACAGAAAGGAACACTCCCCTGTGTCTTCAAAACCCATTTTTTTTCCCCCTTTTGCTGTAATGCTGAAATCTTAAACTCACTTTGGACAGCTTTGGCAGGACTTCAGTTGGACCACAGGGGAATGGGTACCCTAACCTGGGAGAGTCCTCAGCAGCAACTTTTTAAACAATTGTTAAATATTCTCGTGAGCATAATAGCAAATAAATATTAAAGTTAAATGTTATATTCAGAGCCCTGATCCATCCTTTAAATCTCATTCTAATCTTAAAAACATTAAGCCACAAATGTATAATGTGTAAGTGTAAAGGTGTGCTTGGGAGGGGGCTATGAGGAAAACTCTTAATGGAATGCCTCATTGCCAACAAGCATTGCTGCTCCATTTTATGTACCGCCCAACAGCTGACTGCAGAAGCTACTTCAGCTCCAGCTCTGTTGTACGGCCTGAGGGATTAGTGAAAGAGACCACCCTGGAGGTTGTTAAATAGAAAAAATAGTGTGCCTGACAGCTGGGGGCCAATTGATTGCTGCTAGTGTGTGTAAGGCAGTGATGAGGGGGAGGTGGAGAGGTGATGGGATTTGCTCCTGAACAGTTGGTTTTGTGAAGGTCTCTCACTGCCTCAAAGCTGTTGAGGCCCTTGCAATTGTCCTATAGTTTCTCCCTGAGTGGCTGCCAGATTTTCTTGCTGGAAAAAATTATGGATGTAGTGTAGTCCTGAAGGAAATGTCATTATTAGCAATGAAAGGGTTAGAGGCTTACTCCTGCCTGGTACTGAGCACCTTCACAACCCACTGCATTTGGCTGCATATAGAATCAAAACCTGCAAGAACTATAAGGACTGTAAGGTCCTTCCCCTTATGTGAGAAGGACTTGCAACAAGAGCTTAGGGTTTTCATTAAGTATCGTAAAATGGTGCATAGCACTGTTTTGTTCCAGGAAAACAAGAATCTTTGTAGATGATTTGTGGAAATCATCTCGCTTTCTTAAGGCCCTGAGGACATTCAATAGATAGAGCAGTGTGTTTTTCAGTCTTTCTAATTTACAGTTTTGTTTACAAAACCTAAATTAAATCTCTACATGCAAATGAAATGGCTTAGTTATTCCTGCAGGCAGAGGTTAGCAAGTGGGGTCTCTCTTACACTGCATGTAAACATGAATAAAAAATGTGTGCATGTTTATCTAAATGTGGAGCTTTTATCTGGAGTGATAAACTGATATCTGTTGTTTGATTATATTAATATTCACCTCTTTTTTATACTGCTGCTAAGACTGTCAGCATCATTTGCACAATCAGGGTACCTGAGATACCTAAACATTAACTTTCTGTGATGCTGAAATTTGATACATTATTTTTGCTCTATTTTCTGTCTTTTGGTTTCTAATCCATGACAGAGTTGTCGATTTTACCAATGACTGCTTAGTTTTGTTAATATCCATTTGAGGAAGATTTTGTCAGAGATATTTTGACAGTCCTGTTAAGGCAGCTCTGCCAGCTATCCTTTACCCAGAGTCTTGATGAGATGATCAAGGAGTTCTAGAACGTTTCCTTTTTTAGCCAAATCTCTGTCTGTTTTGCCTCATCACAGTCTGCTCATCAAGACCTCGTACATCGGGTACTGGGATAATTTTGGCAGCACATCATTGGTTTTAGACAGGGGAAAGAAATGATGCAAGGAAAGTTTTACTCTGTTACTGTAAGCTTGACATGAATCATTGCTGTTGCTTTGCATTTGTGTCAACCTATTGCAAACAAGCACCCTCAGAGATGGACAGTGCTTGTTGCAGATAAAAAATATGGAAAAATGATGAGTCCTTACTGTCTTTGAAATTTCCAAGAGGACAAGGCCTGGTCAGAACTGGGAATAAGCACCAAGTTTTCCTGACTGCAGGGCAACTGTATGAACCAAGTCTTTGGTCTCCATTTCATAGGATAGAGGCAAAAGAATCTCCCAGTATTTCCAGATAGTCTTAGGTATGGTTAAACCTCTTTGCAAAGAACTCTTCTTACCTGAATAGGTTTAACTGCAGAACAAGCATATTCCACAGTGGCAGTTTACCTATCACTGAATATTAGGTCGGATGGAAGATGTTGTGAACCACAGAATTACTTCAGTGCTGTTAACCTTCCTCATTGTTTTTACCAAGTTCTCAGAAATACACTGAAATTCCCTATTTCAGAAAACTATACTAACACAACAGTCTTTATAGTAAAACAGTCCAATAGCAGCTTAGTTTCTCTGTTTCTGTAGTATTTATACTGTCTGGGTGATTTTTAGTGATATCTGTGATTTCAGTAATTTTGTGAGATTTGCTACTTCACATTAGTTGGCCAAGACATTATCCAGTGACCTACATTAGTAAGAGCTGTTGATGACTGATGTGTTTTAAGCCTAGTCTTTTCACTCTTTTACCTTTTGTTACCCTATTGATTCAGAACTTTCTTCTTTAGCTGGAGGATGAGGTCAGCTATTTCTACATCAGACTGCTCCCCAAAGTCCTTATCTCCCTCTCATCTCTCTAGTCCCACTCGCTCTGTTCCCCCAGCTAAGCAGCTCCAGCTGCTTGGTTCTGTGTTTACCTTTGCAGGCCAGGAGATTATTATTTTCATGCGTCACTTGGCCATTTGCATGTTCTTCATCTTTTGTGGCTGGTGAGGTTTATGTTGTATCCACACATTGAGTCCCACAGAAGTGTCTTGTATGGTTGTGACCATTTCCAGTGATAGTATGTAGAAAAGGAAACAGTATAATTATGATACTTATTAATTTGATACTACTGTAAGTGGGAAGATCAATAAAGTGTCTTCTACATTACTACAGAAAAATAACATTTTAGAGTGAAATCCAGTGATATGTAGAAATGGTATCAATCTTTTAGAGCTATCCAATTCTAAAAAATATATAAACTCTATTGTTACAGAAGAAATGGCAGTTTTTTCAAATACAAAGCACTGTTTGAGGATGGTGAAATGGCTACAGGTTGCCAAAATCTGCAGCTGGACCTGACATTCTGAAAAGATATCAGCAGGGAATTGAATAATCACAGTTCCCTACAGTCCACAAACCATCTGATTTTAGTTTCTTCACATTTGTACACATGTTTTTGTTTATTATGTAATTAAAATTTGACACATGTAAACATACTAAGTTAAGTGGGATTTGAAGGTGGGCTTTAGCTGGAGAAATCCTATAAAAATGTCTAAATCATTTTTTCTTTCAGGCCAGAGGGTTTTAGAGAGATCAACTTTCTATGTGGCAGCTGGGCTCCCTGTGGTGCTGTATTTTATTTTATGTTTTATAGCATGTAGCTTCTAGGTTTAAAAACAAAACACACTATTCACTTCCTGAACAGACCTGCAACTGAATTAAAAAAGTATTTGCAATTCACATAAATTGGGAAGGAAGGTAGCACAGCATGTGAGACGCCTTTTATTCTCCAGAGGCCAAAGGACCACAAACATAAATTCAACTTAACATGGGTGAGATAAGGAAAGGCTTCTTTCACCTGTGTCCCACCAAGAAACACATTCCTCTCCTCTCAGGAGCTGCTCAGTTATCGGTGTGTTCATCACCATCTAGATAGTTCTTTGACTCCTACACCTCAGTCTATCTGTGCTGACTGTCCAAAGGCTTCATTGTACAGGGGAGGTGGGTCCCCACATCCTACACAACCACTTTGGCTGTGTCTATATGCCTGTCCATGCTACCCAGGCTCCCAGTCTGCTTACCTCGCTACTTCTGTGTTAGCTCAAAACCTTACTCCTGGTCTTAGTTACTCCTAGCTGATACCAACTTTACTTTTGACCATGTCTGCCTCCATGACCCGCCCCATGTACTTTCAGATTTCTAGGGCACACAGATTGCACTGCACAAAGTGCCTGAGAGGGGGAACAAGCTTGAGGAGATTTGACTGAAATTAGTAGAAATTCAAACTATGTAATATCTGACAGCCTTCACAACAACACGGATAGCTCTCACCATTAAGTAAGCACATATCCATAACTGACCTGTTAATGTTTTAATGAAAAAATTTTCTAAGCAAATTCTCTTTTAACAAAGAAAATTGAATGAAATCTAGTAGAGAACTTGAACTATATTTGTTTAATTTGCTTATATACACCACCCATGGGAATTAAGATGAAATCAGGAAATCAGAGGACTTCCAAGGTGCAAATTCCTTTGGGGAAGAGATAGTGATGGCAACCCTCAGCATCATGAGAAGCAGCTTCTGGAGTTGCCCTTCAAATGGGAGTTGCTGAGGCAGTCTGAATTTCCTCTTAGTTCAGCCTCTTCCAGTGGACTTTTTAAAAGCCCTTACTACAAACTGAAGTTTCTCTTCCCTTTCCCCTCCATATCCAGTGAAATACCCATCGGGAATGTGCATCCTTTGAGTGAACCCCTGTTCCATGTGTCAGGCTGACCCAGAAATGTGTAATCCACACACCTCTTCTCCATCTTCACTGCATTGTGCTTCTAAATTTGAATCCTGAACAGGTCACATAAAGTGAAACAGAGTTTGGAGATTTATTGTAATCGCATGCTGACATTTTCCCACATCACTAACCTACCACATGATTTAGCAGGATTGTCAGCTCCTGCTTGAAGGAGGGTCAGGGCAGAAATAGCAAGGGTGTTGCAAGATGGCATGGAGGCCTTTTGACAGCACAGCATGGGAAGCTTGTGCAGTATTTGCTGCAGTGCCATCTTTTAAAAAAGCTCCTGAGGCTGTCATTTTGATATTATTAAAAAAGTAATTTACACTTTAAAAGACACCCAAATCCATAAATCTTAAAGACATTTCTGATTTGAGCCTGAAAAATAAAAAGTTTTAGGCCTAGTTCACAAAATGTTTGTTCAGAGAGTCTCCAACTTTAAAGTGGAAAAGTAGAAATTACATTTTCTGGCAAAAATATGCATTTTACTACTCATAAGCGTTTTTTTCCTCTCTCCATTCATAAAATCAAAGCTGCAGTGCACTTAAGAAGACGGAATATTTTGTTAAAATATTATAGAGACATTTACCGTAATCCCCTTGCTTGCTTTCCTTCTCTCCATCTCTCACTTACACTCTCCTTCTTTCTCACTGTGTATGTTCCTGTTACAAAACCATGCTTGTGACCTGAAGCTGCTCCTCTGCTGCCAAGAAAGTGAGAATAAAAGTAATAGGTGCCTTCTTTATAAAAACAAATCCAGTGCTACCTCACATAGTTTGCTCCTTCAACCCAAAAAGAACCAAAACAAGCAGAACAGCCAGAGAGTAGGAAGAGGACTGACCATTAATTAATTTGATGATACTGTCCTAGCTTTGGACTTCAGATTAAAAAAAAAAATAAAAAATATGCTTTCTCTTGGCTTTGTTTTAGACACTGTAAAAATATAAAGCAGAGAGTTACTTTTGATTATGATTTTGTATTTTGTTGTCATTCATTAATTTTCAGACAGTTTGAGAATCTATGTTCACATGTTCCAGAATTTGTTAAGACAATTACACTAGTTTGATAATGCAACCACACTCTAAAGACATTGACACTCTTTCACGGTGTCACTGAAAAGGCTGTGGTAGGAAGGCACCTGTGTTTGTCTCTGTGATATATGGGTAGAGTGTGATAAAATCCATTAGGTAGTAATGCAATATGTCACTGTTCAAAAAAACCAAAACATATGTGTATCCCCCCAAAAAAAAACATTCATGTAATGACCAATAGCAGAGAAAGGACATGAAAACAATAAATAAGGAAAATCATCCCAGTTAGTGGTTTTGGAGAGGGCTCATAATAGTTTGCCGTACTCCTACCCAGTAACATCTTCTGTGAATTCTCAGGTTGCGAGATAAGTGCTCTCCTGGCAACATCATTTTCCATTTGGAGCAGCTCACCTAATATTCTATCCAGCCTGGATATGTTTATAACCTTCCTGTGCTCGGTAAGAAGTTCATATCCATACTACCCAGGTGGAAAAATATGGGAATTTTCTAAACCATGATGAAAAGTAGTTTTCGAACCCCTTGCTTTCCTTCTTAACAAGGGAAACTTGGTTCTAAGTTTTGTCTTCATTCTCTGCCCTCCACCAGGAACCAGCAGATAAGCTATTTTGGGAAAGGTCACATTAGCTCCTTCTGAGTTATATCTGTGTTCTGCAGATGACCGCTCAGAAGGAAAACTAGAAAACACCATCTCAGTCCGGGGATCAACACCAGGCAGTCCTCAAAGTAAACTTAAACTCCCAGGCAGAATGCACAAAGATGTTACTTTCAAAAGAGGAAATTCAAACTGATGATGACCCATTAAGAAAGAAAATTGGAACTGTTGGAGCAGGAAAAGATAGAGAAATAGGGAAATGGACTTAAAAACTTTTCTGCTGTGGCACCTACTATAACATACAGACTGCTTGATCCATCCGCAATTACAATCTCAGGAGAAGAAAGACCACTTAGTGCAACTAGTAGGACAGTCAGCTCAAGGGATCCACTGATGCAAGAGCTCATCTAGCCAAGTAAATGGCTGGGTTAATTTAAAAACAAACAAAAAACCCCATATAATTTTATGATCATTAACAACATTTCCTAACACTAACCCAGTTTTGTGCTTTGGCATACAAACTGATTACTGCAGGGCCAGGGAAATCACTCTCCTTTACTTGGTTGGATGGATGCATTATTATTTTGTTCATCACTTTTAATCCCTCATTCCACTACTACAGCCAGGGTACACAACTTGATTGACTAATGGATTGATCCAATATGGAAAATCCTATATTGTCATGTAATTATAACTATTTTTTTATTTTGTTCTCCTTTCTTACCTTCTAGGATATTGGAATTTTCTTATTTTTTACTCTTACTCCTCTCAATCCTCTTTTTCAAATTTAGCACTCCCCAAAATCTTTTCTTTCCTGTTTCCTCGTTACTCCATTGTTATTCCTGCGCTTTGTTCTCCCTTTCAGCTATCCTATTCTCTCCACTTTATTCTTTCACCCTTGTTTTGCCTTCTTTCTTCTGCTGACCAATGGAAAGGAGTGTGACAGTCAGGCAAAGCACTGGAACATTTATTTTTAAACACAGAAACAAGCTCATTTCCGTTCCTAACCTGTTTCTCTTAGTATTTTCATTGCTTACATAATTACAGTCACATTTCCTTGTCTTTTTTGTGAGGTCCAGACAGATACCATGTGTTAGTGCCTGACATACTAGGAAGAGAAGACACTGTCTAAACATTCTCCCTGGCTTTGACATGGGTCTGTCTTCTGGGTCACAACAGTAACCTGGAAGAAGGATATTCGTTCAAGATTTCTCTGCAAAAATCCTGCATCAGCCCTGTTAGCTTCCTTCAACAATGAAACCTTACTGGTCTCAAGTGACCAGCACAGTGCATGAAGCTACTTTCTATTTGCCTTTTATCCCTATTTCCCTCCATCCAGCAGTTTGAGCTTTTCTCCTTCTACAGCTGAATCTTTACACACTGGAGATAGAGGAGGGAGTGAGTAGATTCTAAGTTTTTATCTCCTTTTGCGATTTTTGCTGTGAGGAGAAGGTAGATGATTTTTTTTTCCACTTCCTCTGCTTGCTAAATCCTCTCTTAGCCAATATAATTCCTTCTTTTCTTCAGATGAAGCACAAGCCATGAGAGATCTCTCTTGCATAAATGGAAGACAGTTTTTCTTATATTAATTACATTTTCTCAGGCAAGATACTATGCTGTATCTCCCTTTACAGCTTGTGAAATGGATACTGTGATGGGGGAAGAGTT
>NW_020799092.1:55133898-55136398 GCF_003259725.1 Athene cunicularia
AAAACTGTAAGAGTGGTGTAAAACTTTCCATAGTGCACGAGGCTGTGTCACAGCTGTCTTACATCTGGGATTGCCTGAAAGCAGGCAGATGAGCTCTCCAGGCCACCTTGGAGGAGGCGATCGGGAGTGGGCACACAAAACCAGTATACAGACTGGGCTGAAGAGAACCATCAAGCAGTAACAGGGACAAGCCAGTGGGTAAAGCCTATGCTGATATGCATTTAATGGCTGTGACCATCAAAAGGAGGCACAGCCACCATTCTTGGCAGGGAAGCAAGCAGCAGCTCTCTAATTTGGCCAGGCATGACCATGTCCCCTCAATTGGTCCCTATGTGTTTCATCTACATAAAGGCTGATTAATCTGCCTTTATACACCCGAAGTGACTTCCACCCCAAAAGAATCTCCCCAATAACCGGCAGTTCTGTGAGGCTGCTGCAGAGATAGCACAGGTTGATTTGCCAGAGTAGAGGAGGGAAGTTCTGATTTCTTCATAGTATCACAGTGGAAGGGATTACACATGTCTCTGTTGATGGGAAGTGTTTTGGAGGTGTCAGCTGTAACTTTAATATTTTAATTTTTTGTTTGTTTTGGTTTGTTGTTCTTTGCCATCTAGTCAGCTGAACCTTAAAAAGCAGAAAATTTGTTAGTGTGCATATCTCATGAGTGTGAAGTTGTTTGGTATATAAAATCAAATGTTGTGTTCCAGTTGGAACATCAGTTAAATTGAAACAAAAATGTAGCACAAAAGTAATTTCTATTCCTTGGATTTTACGGTAGACAAAGTAGCAAAATTAAAGCACTAGAGCCACCTTCTGACTGCACTGAAATTGCTGCAACCTGATAATGGTGACAGCATTAATAATACATTAAATGGAGAGGAGCACGCTACATATATTTCAGTTCTTTGTATCATTACCCTAATGGCCTAGCTCAATAAATACTACATTTTGCTGTAAATAGTGATGGGTTTTTTTCTTTATTTGTATGGAGCATTATCACATATGTAAACATTTCATCTATGTTTGTGGTTAGTTCTCTTCATCAAATTGTAAAAGGAAATACGATGGTGCTCATTTCTGCAGGAAAAGCCCTGTATCATATTTATTCCATTAGGGAAGAAGTCCCAAGTGTTTAAACCAAAACACAAACAAAAGCCAAAATAAGATTCAATCCAATTCTATAAACAGGGAGAGAAAAGAAATAAAAAAAAACCCCTAAATATTATGGCTGATATTTTACCATTCAAACTCTCTATGTATGCAGTGTATGTAGTGGCAATATACCTTATCTGAGATAATCAAAGGCAGTTTTATAAACTTAATACTAACTAGATAGTATACAGGATTATTAATATTACCTTATGCATATAGCAACTCAAGTCTTGCTCACTTATATACCCATGAAAATCCTCAGAAGTCAATAAAGTTGAATGGGTACAGAGCAGAATTTAGCCCTCTATGTTTACTCAAATCTTAACCCTTGCTGCTTATATTAGAGACCTAGGAGGGAAAATATACACAAATAGATTACTAAAGAATTTTTTTTCCTACATTTTGTATATGTAAATATTTGAACTGCTATTCTACACACATTACCTGTATAAAATACCTAACTCAGCATAAGTACTCATCTGAAATACTGCGAAATGAACAAACCTCAGCATTACAGAGTGTTTATTTGAATGAAGTATGTTTGAAATTCTTTACTCATTAAATTGGTCTGTTTAAAATATATCAAGCTTCATGGCACATATTGGTTTGAGTGCATTAGGTATTATTACAAATGCTTAACAAATGTTGTCAGATATATTTTATGTAAGTCACACTTATGAATTGAGGCAGAATTTTATTTTGCCAAATACACAGAAATATCTGGGGGTTTTGGTTATTGCCTCTTGAATTTTCTTCCGCTTAGGAAATTGTTTTCAAGACTGTGAGTTGCTCTAATTGAGCAGAGCTACATTCTTCAACATTTAAATGTTAGCTTTCTTGGTACTGTTAATTACAGCATAAGAATGATGAGAGTGAGAGACACACTTTTTCTGAATGGAGGCAAGTTGTAGCACACTAAGCACAACGTACTGTATTGTTTTAAAATAGGAAGGGAAGGGTTTTAAAAATAACTGTTAAAGGGGAAATTTTATTCCACTATTTGTTTTCTATGAACGACTCCCTACCCATTGCTAGTTTGCCTTGGGAGTGCAAAAGAAAGATCAAAACCATAAGCTCTCTAGATTGGGTGTCTGCAAAAGCTTTACTTTCATTTCATGAAAGTTTTCTCGGTACTGCTGAGTAGGTGTACTAAGAGACAGGAAAGAATATGATACTGTATCATTAATAAGAAATTGAACTGTTATGTTTGAGGAAATAAAAAGACTGAAACTTAATTAACAAACTGAGTGGAAAAAATAACATCCTCTAAAATTTTATAGAATGTAAATTTATAACCATCTGGCCATAAATTGCTGATGTTGATGAGTAGCAAGTGAAGTTTGTATGC
>NW_020799092.1:55141398-55247380 GCF_003259725.1 Athene cunicularia
CCTTAGGTTCTAAGAGTCTACTCAGTTCAAGATAAAATCTATCCCAAGCTGTACGAACAAGCATCGTTCTTTTAATAATTGGAAAAGATGGTCACCAGTAACAGTGTTTGGTGAAATTTGTGTGGATAGACTGGTTGATTAAGCATTTTTAAATCTGTCTGTTCTTATACAGCACTGTACAATGTTATACTTCACAGTATTTGTTTTCATAAGTCTGCACAGAGGCCAAAGCTGCAACATACTTAAGAAGACTATGCAATAAAAGAGAACTTGAATATCCTTGAGAGCTAGGTTCTGCCTCACAGATGTGACCTGCATTGTGGGACTGTGTTGCATTACACTCCAAGGTTAAATTAAAGTTGGCCTTCCACCTCACTGTTGCCAGTTAAGGTGATTCTATCATAGAGGTTTTCATTGTACGTCTCATAATATTTCATATTTTTCTTAATCCCTAGCTCCTGAAGTCATACAATTCACTGGGGCTTAATGTTTTCATTAAAAGAAAAAAGTTCTAGTCCTTACAGGGTAGAAGACAGCATGAAGATTGCAAGCCTGAGAATACACCAATACTTGGATGAGTAAAAAGTAGCCTCATTTTGTATTTATTTGTTATTTACACCCCACAAATTTTCAGCCTAGCTCATGAGTCTGGATCCCTGATTGATGATTTTTGAACTTCTGTCATCTTTTGCTGACTGCAATAACCTATAGTAATTCACACTATGTCAAATTGTCCTTTAGTTTATCTGACTGTTGCAGTAATAATACACAAAACCCTGTATATATGTATGCAATATTGGATGTATAGATATATAAAATATAAGATGGGAGAACTCAACATACAGAACTCAACAGTCCACAGACTAGACATACACACAAAGAGAGAGAGAAAGAAAGCATCTCAGAAAGAGAAGGACTGTTTTCCAGTAATACTATCATGATCAGGGCTTCCTGCCTCATGATCACAGAGCAGCTGCAGTGTATGTAAGTGTCTTAAGATCTCTGCTGTTGAGTGACGGAATTAACATGAAAAAATCCCCAAAGACTGAAAACTAGTGTCTTCACTGATCTACCTTTGTAGTAGAATATCACCTGGGGAAAAAAAATCAGTTGAGAGATGACTTCTAAAAAGTACAGAGTGGACCACTTCATCAACCCTCAGTGACACTTTTAATTGGTCAGAAAAGAAAAAAATAGAGTGACACCATTAAAAATCATCTCTTTATGAAGCCAGCAGGAACAGTCTACTAATGTGTTTATTACAGAAATCCCCACGACAGTCCCCACAGAAAATTTGACCCACTTCAGGGAAATGCCGGATAGATCAAGAACTATGGCTACATGATGTTGGCCGCAGTCAGCTGCCAGCTCTATCAGCTTTGGCTGCTGACAGTACTTTCAGCTAGTCACGTATCAGTTGTACACTCCAGTACACTTATGACATCTCCTTCCCACCAGGGTTATTTCATCCAATCTGATCCTATTGCACTTGTACCACTTACTGCTCTCTTCTTCTTCTAGGTCATATTACCTATGCATTGCAGCTTTGTATTGCACCCAACTCTTCCTTCTTTGGTCAGGAACATGTTGCTCAGGCACTCCAGCTAATTTTTCCTCATATTTTCCTGCTGGAACAAAGATATTTCACTCATAAAATACACACTGGCTGTCAGTTGTATCCAGCACTCTATTCCTCTGTGGAGGACATGTCACCCATGATAGCTAAGCCAGCTGTCATTCATGCACAGCACTCCCAACCTTATATCTAGGACATGTCACTCACACATTTCAGCTGTCCCTTACACCAGATGTCCTTTAAATCTAACACACCATTCCTCTATCTACTACATGTTTGTGTTCATTACAGCTGTCCCTTTTCCCTATCACTTTCCTCTCCCGTTTAGTAAATGTCATTCAATTGTTCACTCCATCAGTCTTCTTCACTAAGTAATCTTTTTTCTATCTATATACTAGCTCCCTTAAAAACTATTTTACTTGTTCATTATGGCTGCCTGTTGTACCTAGCACTTTGGGGTAGATTTGAAAGACTGACTTAGAGGCCTTAAGGAGTCTCTAAGCATGTAGGTTAATACTTAGTCATCATTAGCACATAAAATTCCCTCAATTCAGCAGGTGTCTATGACAAAGTTTTCTCCAGTGAAGGCTTTTAGGTATCCAGGTTTTGATAGGTATGTATGAGCAAAACGTCTCTTGCCTAGGCAGTGCTGAATTTCCTGAAGCACCAGTTCACGTTTAGGTTCACAAGATATTCACAAATCATGTTGGTCCTCCATATTTTTTACTTGACAGATCCATCACAATAACCGTTTTCAGAGCATGACTATCCAACAAAAGGCAATGAAATTTTCCTTTTCCTTCAATGAGAGATTGGAAAGTATAGCTTTAAATCAGGCATATATTTAAATTCTTATTCCTCTTTTACCTTCTTCAAGCTGTGATTTAACATGACATCTTTCCTGCAGTGGAAGAGTACCCTAATCAAGGGATGATACTGGCTTTTTAAATATTCTCTCTTATTTAATCCCCCACCTTGGTATTTTTAATAGAACAGCAACTGCAAGTGATAGGGTGAGATATGAATTTCTGACTTGAAGATAGCCTTGTGGTTATATCTTTCATGAAGAATGTAACCTCAGAATAAATAAGGTTTTGAGAACAGGTCTCTTGGCTGCATAACTCCATCATCAAGTGATACTAGACTGGGTGTATTTTGTTTATGTTCTTTTATCTCTTTGTAAAAAAGAAATTACATCATTTAAGTACTTCACTGCATGAGACAGTTCACAGCTAAGAAAATTGTGAGCAAACAGACATCTTATAAAAGGGGAAAATCCCTTCAGATCCACTACTCTTCTCACTGTTTCCCACCATCTAAGTTCTGGTTCAGTTTTCTTCCATTGGCATATAGCGTAACGTGTTTTGGTAAATAAGGAGAGTAACTGTCTGGAACTTCGCTTAAAAATTAGATGTCACAGTGTTAAGCCCTTCTTGATAATTTAACCCTTCACCTGTGGTGTGAAATGCATAGCACCAGGGAGCCTAGAAATAAAGAATAATGGTTTAGTACACCATAATTTCAAGTAACTTCAGCTTCTATACTGATGATCCATTGAATCCTTAGCTGTACATTTCTTTGTCCACAACTTATCATTTGAGCTGTGATTGTGGTTCAGGTCTCCTGTTCACCAAACTAGAACTTCATTTAGGCGCTTACATGATATCATTCTGATTTTCAAGACCCTTGATCAAAACCTTATTACTAAAGTCTTTCTCTAAGTTGTTCATATGTCTCCTCTCACCACTTTTCTTCAGGTTTTTCTAACTTATTAAAATGCTCTTTAAAAAAATACATACCTTCTTCATTGGACCACTGGGCAGCAGTTGTAGGTTTTTGACTAGAGGTTACAGAGTGATCTCTGTGGGAATAGGTCATAAACTGCCTTGTGCTGTCCATAGCTGGGTCCATCTGCCCTGAAACAACTGTTAGCACTCCATCATGTGCCAAAAATCCAGTCAGTCACAGGAGCACATGGTGCCTCTGCTAAAATATGTTTAAGAAACACCATTTGTTGCTGTGGGGAAGAAATGGAGGAGATGCATGGAAGAAGACATTGCTGGAGACACGGTTCAAGATGTACTCTTGGAAGGAGGAACTCTGTGTCAGAGGAGGTCACCTCTGGGGGACTGAGGCCCACAGGTAATTCAGGCCATGTCAGGGAAGTCCCTGAGGGATTGCAGTTATGGGTGGCCTATGCTGGGGCAGGGACAGCCCTGAGGGGTTGCAGCCCTGGGCAACCCCTGCTGGAGCAGATCAACATCAGCAAGAAGCAAGAATCTGCTGAAAGAAGCCATCACACAGAGCATCCAACCTCCTCTGCTCTCAACACCCCACCAGAGGAACTGAGATAAGACTAAATGTAACCCACAGAGAAAATAAGGGGAACTGAAGCTGGGAAGGGAGGAGGAGAGGTGTTCCACAGAAGCTGAGCCTGCTGAAAAAGAAGGTGTTTACTTAATTGTTTCTTTGTTTATTTAAGCTGTCTTTTTTTCTCAATATTAAATTCAATAATACAAAGTTTGTGTTTCTTGTCAATAAATTAAATTAATTAAATTCCCAGAGTCAAGACTGTTTTGCCTGTAACAAAAGGTGATGACATATTTCTGTGGTAGACAAGTCCACAGTAAAAAGAAGAGAATGAAGGTCAATGCTTCCATTTTTTAAGAGGAAGTATCCTTCTACATGAAATATGTTGTCAATTTGAAAGAATTTACCAAAGCATTTAGTACAGCCAAGGTCTGGGTTCCTTTGGGCCCTTTATAATTGCAGAACAATATCTGCTTAAAAACAGTTGTTTAAAAAAGCACATGCACTGTTAGATACTAATAAACAGGTATCAGTGGAAAGGGATCTTGTTAAATGCTCTGATAATTGTAGATGCTTGTGTTTTTCCTGAAATGAAATGTTCTCTTAATTGCTTCATGAACCTGAACCTTTCTCAGTGTTGTCTACTGATATCTGTAGAACTGCAACCCACATGAAGGCTATGGGCTTTCATGTTGAAATTGCTTTTGAGGATTTAAGTCTAGATTGCTAGTTCCCAGCTCTGATTTTTCCAAGATGAAGTTTTCTGCAATAAAGAAGCCAGTGCCTGTCCGAGTAAGGTTTTATTTTGACATCTGAACCAGTGAAAAATTTTTACACTTGCTTACTGCTTGTAACTGAATGTGTCTCTTCACGAATAAACCTTCTCTTATAACACAGCACAAAAACTTATCCTACAAAAATTGATTCAAGATTTTCCAGTGAAAGCACTTGCTGTGTAATCAGGTTCCAAAAATTCCACAGTGAACACCTAAGAACTGGGTAGTGTCATACCTCTTAACATCCTCGTAAATGGATAACATCAGAATTATTTCACTGAATGTGTTTATAGAGAATAAGGTCATCTACACCTGGGGCAGGCTCTCAGAGGTGCTGACAACACTACAGAAGCTGATTGCCTTAAAAGCAAATACACATGTTTTAGTTTATGTCTGCCTGTAACTTACTAAATATATTTACAGGCTCAGTCTTGCAACCTGCTGCGTGAATACAATTGTATCCATGTGTGGACTATGGAAAATCAGAGAAGACAGACGATCTTCCTTATATGGACTTTTCCCAAATACACACTACACAATTAGAGATGAAAAACCATTGCCTCCGTGTTTATCTTTTCCTCACACTGAAGGTCATTGCACTGTCTGCTGTTGATCTGCAGGGGTTATGATTGTTGGCTGGCCATCCCTCACAGGGAGGAACGTACATGAGTCACAGTGATTTTTCAGTATTCCTTCACAGATTCCATCTGTCGCCACTAGAGACGATTACCTACCTGGAGCACACTCCTTGGTGACTGAAACCAGAAGTCAGCTCCAATTATGTCAAGAGCTGCTAAGGAAGTTATTGTCAAAGTCTTGGTCATTGTCCCAGAGTTTCAGCCTTGGTTCAGTAAGGGCTCTTTTTCTAATGAGATAGCCTTTTCTTGGTTGTAAAGCTTCCCTAGATGACATCACTGCCAAATTAATGAATTTGGCACATGCAAAGTTTTGGGATGAGCTTGATCGTGTTAGGAAGGGCTGTTTCTTTATCTGTATTGTACCAAACTCAACAAAGCCCCTGACCTGACTAGGCCTAGATAATTTGAAAGGATAAAATCAGTCATAAGCCTTGTTAATACTAGTGAAAATATGAAGATTCTAATTGTAGGGCCAGTACTTGACCCTTCAAGTTGCAGTTCACTGACTTGTCCACCTTTGATAACAGTCTCTCTTAATGTGTCCTGTAATAATTTCTCTGCTTCCTAACCACTATTAGACAGAATTATGTAAGAAGCACCTGGACATTTAGAAATGGTGCGCCTGAATATTTTAAGGAACTCTCCGAAGGACTTTTTGAACTTTTGCAGATGACGTTAATCAAGCTAGGGATTCAGAGACTAAAAATAACCCTATACAGCAGGAAGAACTGGGAAAATTCTGGCCAATTAATTTTACATAGATTCTAGGCATAATATTCAGGCATACAAGGGAATCAATATGCGAATATTTAGGGAGATTCCAATTAATAATTAAAAGTAAGCTTATTAAAAACAGTTAATGCTTTAAAAAAATCTAATCACTTTCTATGTAGTTATTACTGACCCAGATCTCACCATCGGTCCATGTGGATCGAGTCTTAGATCCATATGGAATGGTGTTGGAGTCCAAGGGGCTCTGCATGAACAGAAAGTTCAGTCAACATGAAGCAGATCGTCAGAATGAATCCTGCATAGATAGGATGGAGTACCATGGATAATGGACTGAAATAAGACATTACACAAAGTGCTACCTAATACAGATTTACTGACTTGGAGATAAATACTCATTAAAAGTGATAGATTTCAAATAGGTTGACAAAAGGGAGAAGAAAGTAATTACTAGGGTAAGGCTTCTCAGGGGAAAGCATTATCTAGGAATGCCAGGCAGCATCACTGTGGTCACTACTGGAATCCATCTTATTTCTAATGACGACTTTGTTATCTCAGCCATGGAAAGTACAGAAGGGTCACTAATTGTGCCTGGGCACCAAAGGCAAATTTTAAAAGAGATTAAAGAGACTGGTCTTGTCCATTATGCAAATGTAACAGATATTTTCAAAGTTAAAGGTGACACACCAACAAATCCTTCTACCTTGCCACCACTACTGCAATACCAAGGTACTTATAAACACATTTCTGCCAAGAGGATTTTCAAAGCACTGATTCTGTCTTTCTGTGTTCAGA
Source organism: Athene cunicularia (assembly GCF_003259725.1). Classification (NCBI taxonomy): domain Eukaryota; kingdom Metazoa; phylum Chordata; class Aves; order Strigiformes; family Strigidae; genus Athene; species Athene cunicularia. The sequence continues at coordinate 55,148,223 of NW_020799092.1, forward strand.
CAAAGTATTGATGCTGACTAACAATTTGTTTGTACTTTTATTTTAATTTGAAATCCAGGAAACCCAGGAATGGGACTTTTTAAAATATAAGGAAAAGTGACCTTTTGGACCTAGTATGGGAGATATGCTCTGACCCTGCTTGCAACCTGGTATCTGTCAAATTCCCAAGGAGACAGCTAGGCACTAGAATACAGATATGTCAGGGCAGTACAGCACCTACTCAAAAGCAAGTTATTGGCTCTTGGCAATAGAAGATAAGTATGACAAAACTATCAGGTTTCTAAAGCACATAGATTCAAAAAGCCAGGTAAGTACCTGAAGTGTAATTTATGAAGAGTTTAGGCATTTACACCCAAAGTGAGAACTATTTAAAATGTTTACTTTTGAAAATTATTAGACTGCTAGGTTTTAGTCAGAAAATTCATGTTTATATCTTAAGTATTATAATTGTCAATGTGCAGAACTGCAGCCAACTTGGGTGGGCTAAACATGTTGGTCCATAAGGCTGAACTAAAATTCAGAAATAATGAATAAATCAGAGTCTACCTAACTCCATATTGGCTCAATTCAGAAAAGCTCTTGAAAATGTTTGAACATTACAAAATGCACAGTGACCATAGACAATTGTTATGAAAAATATTAACAGTGGAGGGGAGATCAGAGGAACATTAAATGATGTTACAGCCACAAGGAAGATTATATAAAAGTCTAATGGCTGTACTATCATCACAGTCCTGCTCTCACAAGAAATTGCTGTATAAAGTTGCTACTCAGTGGAAAACTGTGCTTTAGGGCAGGAGGAGAACTGCAGTCTGTGGCTGCCAACCTATCTTACATAAGGTCTGGAGTCAGTGCCTAAACTGAGAGGGTGCTGTAACTCCAGATACAACCATGTTTCCTACTAGCTGGCTTAGGTTTGGTCCTCTGCTGCTTCTTGGTGCTCCTCTTCCTCAGTAATTCTGTGGTTGTGTATATAATTTTTAGTGTCGAACTGAATTTAGGCACCAAATGTGGACATAGAAAATAACTTCATAAAGGATAGCTATGCTATAGGTGCGCAATGCCATGCCCAAGGCAGAAGCATGTGATAGAACATGACTAAATTATTGCAGCTGAAATAACAAAAGTCACAAGTGACACTGACAGTTCTCACTAAAGTTTAAAACATTTTGAATTACTTTGTGATTTTGGCTAGTTAAACTCATAAGTGAACAGTAATTATGACTTAAGTAATGATAACTCATTATACTTCAAGAATGGATTTGTGTTTGGGGTTTTTTTTGTCTATTTTTCAGTCTTGTGCAGCTGGTGGAGATACTGCTTAACCTAAAGCCTTCACAGTGTCAGCTGTGAAGACACAAAGTATAGCTATAGAGAGGTGTCCTCGTTTCAACCAGGATGCTTTTTTTGTCCCTTCCCTATCTTACCAGAGGGGGGAGGGGGAGTTGAACTGCCGGTCACCTGGCATCTGGCTGCAGGCTGAGTTCAAACCTACACAAGAGGGTACAGGCCATAAAGGTACTTGGTTTTTGTAAGGCTCCGTAACTCCATGTCTAAGTGTTATCCAGTTGTATGAAGAGTTTGATCAACAAAGCTCCACATATCCCATTGGTGCATGGGCAGGAAGACACTTCTAAATGTAAGGAAACATCTAGGATGCTGAAAGAACAGATAGAGGGGTCCTGTGGGGATTGTTCAGTCATGTTTTCATGTCTGGAAAATTCCCAAATGCCATTGCAGATGTCACTCTTGGGCATCTTTCTGTTTAGCACTCACAGTTAAATCCTCAGAGACTGATGTTCCACATCACAGTTCTTAGACTTCTAAATACTCTGTGACATATACTGAATTAATCTCTAAGTTAAGGATCTAGAGCTTTAATGCAGATAGCACTGAGATCAGTGTGGACAGCATGCTGGCTAGAAAGCTCTTCTGATTTAAAAATTAAATGTAAAATGGATTGCCAGAATTTGAGTTCCACTAAACATATCCATCAGCCAGTCCTTGCATCCATGAAGAAATTTACAGGTGATAACATCTACAGCTTAAGCCTTAAATGCTAAACCTTAGCAAGCAATTTGAGAATTCAACTTGGAGTTAGGTGCCAGTGTCCTTTTGTGAATCTAGCTCTGAGTCCCTGAAAGAGTGTTGGCTTAAGCTAAAATATATCTCGAGTTATTTTTGTTGGCCAGCCTAGCTCCAAACACAAAATTTTTCAGCAGTCCTATTTGCCATGCAATGCAGAGACTTTGGCTGTTTAACTCACAGCTGCAATTTCCATCACGCACAAAGCAGTTTCCACATCAAAGCAGGAGGGACTATATCTACTTGCAATCAGGGTTTAAATTATATCTAGCTCACGTAAAGGTGGAAACTAAAGGCAGAAGGTGAGACTCAGGTTTAAAGTAGCATAAGTGTCCAGCTTCTTAACAAAGCAAATACCTCTTCAATTCTAATGAGAACTTCTTGTGCTAATTAGTGTGGAGCAGCAAGTGGGCCATGAATGAGGGAGGTGGAACAGATATGATACCAAACAGGAGTAAACAGTTAAAGTCTGTTCCAAATGTCAGCACAACACAGAAAATGTAGGGCCAATTTTTCTGAAGGGAAAGTTTCATTTGAAGGCAGGGTAAATACAAACATTAATCAAAGAGTACTACAAAAATGAGTAGATGAAAGGTATCTGAAAAGTAGCAAATCTAAGAAAGAACAAGGATGACATACATAAGCATCACAGGAATTAATAAATAGGTTGGTTGCAAATGGATTTGTGTCTTGTGGTTGATTGATAATTCTTAACTGAATTATACTAAGATTGCAGCATAAACTCATGTTTTATTACACCATAGAGAATCCACAGGGGAGAGCTTCCATTAAGAAAATTCGGCATTGGAAAAGTTTCAGTTATGGGTTTTGTCTTATAAAATTCTAGGGAGTAGGTGTGAGAGAAACACCACCAGTGCAGACTTGGTTCTCTGGAGTCTAATAAACATGTGCTCTTGCTGTAAAGATCTCTTCTCTGTGAAGACAGTGTTAACAAATCTCTCCACCTTTTCTACTCAATCACTAGTTTTCATCAGTCATGTAGAGATCACATGCTTCTCATGATTCTACTTCTTTCACAAATGTGGCTTAAACTTAAATTGCCAGCAGATTAGAGAACTACTGGAGAGAAGCAGACTGACAAAGGAGTTCAGACATGTGGAACCTGATGGGATAATATCCATTCCTCAGAAATCCAGTAAAAAAATACTAGAATCAAATTACCATAATCTATGGACAGACTTACCTGTTTGTAACTTCCTGGAAACCACTTAAGGATTGGAAAGAGTACTGTATACACTATCTAAGTTTTTCCACTTTGTGGTCTTTCAGATGAAATATTAGCTTGAGATATGGAGTGTTACCTGTACTGAAATTCAGATCTATTAAAATTTTAAAAAAAGGTTGAGAGGTGTGTTCAGCTTGCATGGCAAGGTTTTGGTAGCCAGGGGGGCTATAGGTGTGGCTTCTGTGAGAAGCTGCTAGAAGCTTCCCCCATTTACGATGGAGCCAATGCCAGCCGGCTCCAAGACAGACCCACTGCTGGCCAAGGCCGAGCCCATCAGCGATGGTGGTGTGCCTTCGCAATAACATATTTAAGAAGAGGGGAAAAGCTGTTGCACAACAACAGCAGTGGAGAGAGGAGTGGGACTATGTGAGAGAATCAACCGTGCAGACACCAGGTCAGTGAAGAAGGAGGGGGAGTTGTTGCTCCAGGCTCTGGAACAGAGGTTCCCCTGCAGCCCACGGTGCAGCCCGCGGTGAGGCACCTGTGCCCTGCAGCCCGTGGAGGCCCATGGCGGGGCAGATCTCCACCTGCAGCCCAGGGAGGACCCCACGCCAGAGCAGGCGGATGCCTGAAGGAGGCTGTGACCCCGTGGGAAGCCCACGCTGGAGCAGGCTCCTGGCAGCACCTGTGGCCCCGTGGAGAGAGGAGCCCACGCTGGAGCAGGTTTGCTGGCAGGACTTGTGACCCCGTGGGGGACCCACGCTGGGGCAGTCTGTGCCTGAAGGACTGCGCCCCTGGGAGGGACCACGCTGGAGCAGTTCATGAAGAACTGCGGCCCATGGGAAGGACTCATGTTGGAGAAGATCCTGGAGGACTGTCTCCCATAGTAAGAATGCCACATTGGAGCAGAGGAAGAGTGTGAGGAGTCCTCCCCCTGAACAGGAAGGTGTGGCAAAGACAATGACAATGCGTGATGAGCTGACAGCAAGCCCCATTCCCCATCCCCCTGTGCCACTGTGGAGGTGATAGAGAAATTGGGAGTGAAGTTCAGCCCATGAAGAAGAGTGGGGGGAAGGTGATTTAAGATTTAGGTTTTATTTTTCTTTAACCTACTCTGATTTGATTGATAATAAATTGATTTTCCGGAGCTGAGTCTGTTTTACCCGTGACAGTACCTGGTGAGTGATCTCTCCCTGTCCTTATCTTGACCCACAAGCCTTTCATTATATTTTCTCTCCCTTGTCCAGCTGAGGAGGGGAACTGATAGAGTGGCTTGGTGGGCACCTGGCATCCAGCCAGGGCCAACCCACCACAAGAAGAAGTTGTTTGAAGTTCTGTAAGTAGAAATATTATCTAATAAACTAGGAAAAAAAAAAACAACAAACAAAACAAAACAAAAAATAACCACAACCAAACAAAAAAAAAAAACAACAAACCCAAACCCAACCAGCCCCAAAAACCTTCATATATGAAATGGTTCTGTGAAATAAGAGCAAGGAGAGGCTGTACTGAGAAGGAAATGAGAGTTGCTTTCTAGCACTGAAGTTAAAAATCCATGTCAAGCTGTGGAGTCTGTTCAGTAAGGCTAAGTATTAGACAGACATGATATTTTCAGCAGAAATGTATTCATTGCCAGGGTAAATTTCCTCCAGTTTCAGAAGGAGAACCTATCTAGAAGAACATTATTCCTGTAATTAGTTAGCTAAAACACAGAATTGGGAACTCTGGTTTCTGAAATCTGTTGCCTCAGCTATCATGGAAAAAATAAAAAAAAAAACCAAACCACCAAAAACCAAAACCAAACCCCAAACCAAAAAACAAGGCAGAAATAGTTTTGTTAATATGTAAGATACAGTAAAAGGAGTTGCACTTGAAAAAGAAGAGTGGATTTTGTTAGCAGCCTGATGATGTCAGAGAATATTAGAAGAATCAGATTGGGCTCCAGAAGGCATTCTTGGCATCTCTAAGCATTCAAGTGGGGAAGACTCAAATGCACATACTCCAAGCTGAAGGGGCAAAAGCGAACTATAGTTTATGAACCATTCATTTCATCCAACTTCAGGTGTATAAATTTAGGTGCACTCCTAGGCTACATGTTCTGATTTATTTTCATTTGAATGGAATGCATTTTATATGCTCCAAAGCTACTGTGATGCCAACCAAAATGATCTGTGTGGAGATAACTTTGAGGTTATCTTCAAAAATGCAGTTCCATTTTGGACTAAAAGACTTTTGCATCCAGAGCCTTAGATACCTTAGATATCTAACATTCAGGTATCTTGTCATTGGAACATGTCACATCAACACTTAGAGAGGAGTCAGGAGCATTGCAGCTGTGTGGGGTTGATCTGGGCAGGAACATGGGAGAAACACTGGTATCTACGGAACTTTGAAACCCTAAAGGAGATATATACCTGGTGAGGTTAGACAACTGCAAATTACTGAAAAAGATCTGGTTTTGATTTGGTTTTTTTAGACTGCAAATGTGAATGTGTATGTTTCTTTCATTGTTGTTGTAGTCACTAGATATAACCTCTGCATCTGAAGTTTAGCTTCACACTTAATTTTATTCACATACCTCAGACTGGTTTATACATTTGATATCCAGTATTTGGATAGGTTCTTCGATATTTTATAATCTAAGATCCACTGGTACTTAGGTACTCTCACAAAACCTTTACGGTTTTCCTAAAATTGGCTTGAAAGCATTGTTTTAAACAATGTTTCTTTTCCAGAGTTGGTTTGATCCAATAACTTTTCTGCCCCATTTGTGAAAAATAATACAACATGACACTCACTCACGCAGATGCACATAAGCAACAGTCATTTTCATGTGCATTCTTATTTGTTGTTAAGTCTTTGGCAAGTATGTCTCCTGTCAACTAATTAGTATGAACATTAAAGCAATGTCACTGTCTCAAGCTTGTTGCTGACAGTAGAAACAATAAAAAAGATCTGATCATGGCAGTCAGTATCCCATGATTCGAAAGACTACAGTTTAATTGATTCAGAGACATATCTCAGTGAATTCAGAGCTGAGCTATGGAGGGTTTCTATCTTTGGCTGAATATCATCTCATATAGTTTTAAGGTCTTGAAGGTGTAGAAAAATTAAACTACTAACAGGTAAGAATCAAATCCTGAATTAGGCATGTCCTGGTGAGGGGTTATTGTATCAAATATTGCAAAGATGTATCTAAGAGCAACCACTCTTACCTGTGATATCCCTACAGTACAATATACACACCCTAGCAATTGCTAGTCCCCTTTTCAGGGCCCAATCGTTATGTTACATTCTCCCCAGTCTTCTAAATTTTTTGTTTCTCCACTCCATACTGAAATTTGTTTGGATAGAATAAAATTTAAAAAATTTATTGAGAATAGGCAAGAAGTCATTTATGGCAACCAGAGGCTTCTGAAATTATAGATACAAAAAGATGTCTATTTTAACATAAAAGGTATCTGAGGCCCTTTTCTCAGAGAAGCCTGGGGAAAAAAAATACCATCCTTCTTCTTGGAAAAATTCTGTAATATCTTGGAACATTTATTTCAGCATAGCAGTCCCACAGAACAAGCAGTGGTCTTGCAGTAAGAGCAGAGAAAGATACCATCTGGGTTTCATTTGCAACTGTGCTGCTGACTTGCTTTGACACCTTGAACAAGGCATTTAACATCACTATGGCTCAGCTGTAAATCATAATTAATTACAGTTGTGTCCAAAACCTCCAGTCAGGATGAGGCCCAAGCATGCCTGCTACCGTACAAACCAGGTCTGACAGTGTCCCGGCCCTGAAGAATCTAATTTAAAACAAGATGCAGCAAGCAAATCTGACACAAAAAGAAAGAAGGGAATAGTCAAGAGGAGAGTAATGAAAATAAGATAATGAGGTTACTTAGGGAGCCATTATAGAACTTGAAAGTTCCAAAGCATTAATTAATTGATTAATTAATTGAAATTAGCTCTCCCTAACTGCACCACAACCTCTCCACCATGGATTTTGTGTAGATGCCATTGCAGAAGAAAATCCTGAAGTAGCTAAAGGAGAGTAGAGGTCAAGGCCTTTGGGTTAGGTCTGACAAGCTAATCTATACATCAGAGTAATACAGAAAGAAGTGCAGAGTTGATGAATAGTAATTCAAACCTGACATCCCTAGGGAGAAGAAGGAATATATAGGTAATCATGTAGAAAGGATTAGTAGTTTCCATTAATTTCTAAAATTTGGAAATAAAAAACATGTTACTAGAGTGCATTTGCTTTTTTATGTTATTGAATAATACAGATGTCAGATTGATTTTTTTTTTAATTTCATTTGTTGTTTTGTATTTTTCCCTTCCTCAAGTAGTTGATAGCAACTGAAGATGTTGAAAAAAGCAGCAGGTCACCAACAACTTGTGCTTTTTCTTTCACATATCATTGCCATTTTTTTCCTCGCAAATGAAATGAAAATCAAGGACTTTGCCATCAGCAAGAATTTCTCTTTATATCCCCTATGTCTGTGTTCCACCTGCCATTTGAATAGCCTCTTCTCTTACGGGTCAGCTCATACCCAGGAGAAATAAGTATGTTTTCCTCTTGTTCCCATTGCCTGTTTCAAATGTAATTTTCTTCCTCTGAATTGTTCTGAGTTTACTAATGTGCCTTCCTTCCCCCATTTTTAATATTCTTTTTTTCCCTTATACTCCTTATATCTCTGTCTTAGTCGGATTTCAGATCAGAAAATAATCTACTTTTCCCAGGCATACGAAACAGGCCATATAATGTCATTACTGTTATGCCTGCAGAGGAGACCTGTATAGCAAGCAGGTGGGAAGAGCAAAGGTATTCAGGCATACTGCAATACTGATTTGTTATAGGTAACTGGAGCAACAAGGAGTCTTGCACACTGGTGAAGTATGAAAATCAATAAGAAAAGGAAAGGGATTCCTCCCATCATCACCTACAAAACAGATATAGCAAAGTTTTCACTTTCACAGGCATAGATAGACAGCTAGGTCTTTCCTTAACATACAGCATGATAGTCTGTAGAAATGTAGATTGTAGATCTGGCTTGAAAACAAGAATTCTCTTGTTCCTAAGAATTTTTTTTTGATTTTGAACTATTTGAGATTTTGAGACCGGAGAGGGGAAAAAAAAAAAAAAAAGAGTTCTCAAAAATATTCACAAACTTAGATAGAGAGCAATTTTGAGAAAGCCAAAGCTGAGTGCTAATTTTCTTAATGCAGGCTAGAAGCTAGCCTCAACTTCTCTTTGAGAACTTCATCTTGTATGCAGTCAGTGATATTTTCAAAACTGAATACATTCAGTGAAACAAAATTGATTTCTAATTAAGGAGATTTTTTTTTAAAGTGTGAAAAGATCATGTTTAAATCTGTTTTTATAGCTTGTATCCCTGCTCACCTAGACTTGAAGTCAATGGCAAAATTCTGCTGACTCCAGTATGATAAGATTTTAACCTAAGAATCTAGTTTATTTTGCTACCTGATGAAAAAAAAAATAAAACACAACATAGTTTTGAAAGATCTCAGAGAATCCACTCAGTGAAATTAATTGTCTGAGAATCAGGCCACAAACAGGCAGAAATATTATTTTCTGTATTTTTTTAACAGCAATATCCATTTCTTTTTATCCCTACCAAACAATTTAAACAACAACTTTACATCTGCTCTTTTCAACTTTCTGTTCTGGTTGTTATACTCTGAGGGTGTTTACAATTAGATGAGAGAGAGGGGAATGAAAAATGAATAGACCTTGTGATTTTGAGAAATCATTTAGTTATATAAGAAACACCTTTGTTTATCCTGAAAAATGCAAGACTAGGAAAAAATATTTTGTGGTGTATTGCTAATGGGAAATATTCGAAAAAATATTAATCAGTCTTACAAAATATAAGAAACAGCTCCAGTTGCAAAGAAATATTTCATTATGCTTTACACACAGTTTTGCTATATTGTTTAGTTTAATTAAAACAAAACTCTAGCTTCTGCTCATTGGTTTAGCCAGTAATATAAAATTAAGTTTATTTAATTTTCTAAAAGAAGGAAAGCAGGCTAAAGTTAATTAAAAGTTAATTACAGTATAATGAATCATTCACACTCACTGTGCCAGTGTTGCCCAGATGATTACTGATGTCATCCTTCCTGAGCACTCCTACCCTTTCCATTGTGAGTTTTTCCCTCCAACAATGTGGGGTATCTCCCACAGGCCTTTTTTCGTTCCACCAATATTTTCAATGCCTAGTTCATAATGAAGACTGAAAGAAAAAAAGGAAAAACTGTTCTTCATTTCTTTCCTTTTTTTTTTTTTTTTATGCTTTCCTCAGGCATAATTTTCATTTAGACTTCTGATTGCCTTTTAAATTTGACAGAATATACCTATAAAATTTGTTAGTAATTGTTTCATTTTCCAGCCTGGCATGTGTAGTTAACCTTGAAAGACTGATTGGATGTTGCCTGCACTGAACCCAACCTTTAGTGGCACCACAAAGGTCGCAGAACAACTGTCACTGAACCTCTCTGCCTTTAAATACAAGGTTCTGTACATATTGGAATTACAATGCTTTTACTGCTCATTAATTAATCATTAAAGAGATGTTAACTAATCACTCTATATAAGACTCCAGTTTAAAAATCTTTCTAGCATGAAGTGCCCCAAACCTGGCACCTAGAAACCTGAAACCTTTTTGGAGTAGCAGAGTATTTGTAAAAAAACATGATCAGCATGTTTTTTAATGAAAACAATTTATGGAGAAGAAAGGTGACTTTCTTTACATTTCAGTTTGGCAACACCATCAGTAATATTAGTATTCTGTACCTGTATTGTGGGAACATTCCCAAACTCTACCCACAACAACACCCTTTATTTTTCTAACCTATACAAAGAGAGAGCTCTTTATTCAAAAGCTCTTTGGTATACAGTGATTGCATGATAAATTATTTACGAGTATTATTAAAATAATATGGCTCCCACCCTAAGAAACAGCTCTACACAGTTTTAGTGTCACAATAAGTGTTGGACTGAAACATCCAAACTGTAAAAAAAAAAAAAAGAATGTTAGAGAATTAAAGCATTACGAGAGCATGCCATCCGTTGTTAATGTTCATATTATTTTGGAAAACTGAACTCATTGCCATGGGCTTTAATACATGAAAATAAATGTATGATATCTTGCTTACATTGGAGAAGTTCTGATGTTTCACAGTTTAGATGTGCTAAATTCTATGAGACTGATAAAGACACAAACCTTAATCTGAACAATTTAACAACTAAGAAAAAGTTGAACAAATACATGCAAGAAATGGAGACATAGATAAGAGACATTCAGGGCAGCAGTGACAGAACTTCCTGGTGAACGCTACAGGAAAAAAAGTGTCTTGAGTGGGATCCTCACATGCATACATATGTAATTACTAAAAGAAGATTTAAATGCCATTAATATCAAACATTTAAAGTCAGTGACATACTAGGACCAGAGCTACAAGTAAAGCCTTGTTCTATGTGTACAAATTTAGGTATGGTCTAACTCTGAGTACATTTATTTCTTCTGCCTACCTTGTCACTGGGATATGAAGATAAGATCTTCCAACCCATGCATAGATTTGGGCCACCAGACTCAGAGTAAGTAGCAGACATGAGATATTATCCATCAGGAAGATGTCTCTCCAGAGGAGGAAACAATGTACATTTGTTCTGTGGTTTGCTGCTGTTCACAAGATAACAACGAGGTGCTGAAATTTTTGCCCCATGAGAAGAATGTTGATCTAAGTCTGAAACAGTACTTAAAGACAGCTTAGTCAAACACATACAATTGGCAGATGTTTTTGAAAAACAGTTTGGTTTACATTTCAGTCTATCATACAAGAAATTTAGGAGCTGCTCCAAATTCTGAGACCTTGTATGATATCTCAGTTATCTGGTTTGTCAAATCAGAGCACTGGTCATTGTGTTCTTATGAGTGTAGAGGTATGAAACCCTCATCTACAGTAAAGTTATTATTTGAAAAATCTAGTAGTAGCACTTGGTGGGCTAGACAAGAAGGAATTCTTTCTTTTCCTGCTACAGATCAACACACAAAAACCCCAGACACTTTGGCAGGTATCACTTGTTCAAAAATCAATGGAATGCGTTGTATCCCCTTGCACTCACTAATGATTAGCAGCAAAGTGGAAATAACTATTCACATGTAGTATTTTGTGTCAGAGAAGTGCTGTGTTAGTTATTAAATTAAATTTTGAAAGTGCCCTGGTTAAAACAGCATAGACTTTTGGCTTGAGATTGGTATTGCCACCACCACCACCATTTTCACAGTCTGAAAGGGGACATGACCTAAGAGAAACAAAGCCATCCAGAAACAAGAGTGTTGGTTATGGCTTAGATATTCTCAGTAGTGGTAACACCTTTCAGAAGAGTATTAGAAATGGGGTGTGGGACTCATCTGTCCAGATGTTTCTATCACCAGAACAAGTCAAACAAATCCCTCTCAATGGAAAATCAGGTGTTCTCTCACAGTACTGTTCTGCTGTCTTAGATTAGGCATATGTAATAGGACAATGGGTTATAGCATTAAAGTACATCTTTCTTTATTCTTGATTGGATGCTTGGGTGGTTAGCTCAGCTGTAGAGGGATTCTGGATAGGTGTTATAGTGCATCTGGGACATCTGCATGGAGCTGGCAGGTGTGGAATGAGTTTTATAGGATTGCCATGGCTTTCTGAAGGGGCAGTAGGAAACTGTGAAAATTAGAATTCCTAATTTGCCATTTAAACAGGTTGTAGATGACCATGCTTTGGGAGTCCAGTCACTCAGCTGAAGTTAGAAGAATCTTATCCATGCTGCCTGCCATCCATGCAGACTGCAAGCTATGTCTTCATTAGAGTCAGTGGGTCATTCACAGGAATAACTGGTTTATCTGCAGACCCAGGTTTTGTTTACTTACCTTTTCTGTAATACATAATTGAGTCCAGCGAGAACAGGTAACTGAAAAGCATTTGGGGTTGTCAGACTGTGTGGGAAGCCTGAAGGGCCATCCTCTTCTATGTACTGTCTTTGAGTATGGTGAAACCCATTTGGGCCGGTGTTTCATTCAACTGACTTATGGCTTCAGACAACAAGCATTTGTTTCACAAAAAATGAGCAGGATGGTATGCTTCAGGAAAACAAAAATTATGCAACATCAGGCACAAATGTCTTCAACATTGTCAACTAAATGAATGTCTGCAAGGAAATGTAAATACAGATGTCATTAAAGACTATTCAATGTATGTTTTATGTCTCTAAACAATAACATTGAGCAGATCAATAACAGAGTCCTTCATAATTTTCAGAATTATGCAAATTTGTCTCTGCTGAAACAAAATGTTCTGTTGTATTTATTATCAGATAGCAGCATTCCTGTCTCAAAATCTGAGTACAACAGAAATTCCACTGCTCTGTGCAGTTATTTTGGTCATGAATAGCGGCTCTGTTTAAGATCAGCAGGGTACGTACACCTAGGAGGACACTATGCTTCTGGAAGCTAAATAGGAAACTGTTGACTCAGGCCCTGCTGATGAACATCTCATAGCTTCAGGCTCCAAGTCTCTTCACTTGCTGTTTTATTTTTTCTTCACCAGAGTTCATTTAATTTGTAATTTATCCAGAGGGTTACTGTGTCCTCAAGTGTGACAGCACACATGCAATAAATAATACAGTATTACTTCTAACTTTTGCAAAAATTATTTTGCTTGGCAACAAAAACCCATGAGATTAGGTATTTTTAAATAGGTATTGGTGGTGGTTGCAGGTATTTGTTGCAGAACAATCCACCATTGCAATAAAATTATAGCCTTTTAAAAGAAGTTTCTGAATTCTATTTGAAAATAAATACATGAATAAGCTAAACTGTAAATGAAACAACTCATAAAATACATTAACAAGTCAGACTTCCAACTTTACATGTTAATATATATATATATATATATATATATATATATATATATATATATATATTTGTACATATATGAAAAATACCTGGTAAATTCAATCAATGTAGTAAAGCATCACAGAGATCAGATTTCCATGTCATTAAAACTAAATTATTTGGGGATTTATCCTTTTTAACTATAGAAGGAAACTGCAGAACGATCCCTATCCAGTCACTAAACATTAGTCTGAAGCATGGGGAGGTGAACAGAAAGATTCCCATGGAGCCCAGCTAGCTTTGTCTCTGAGGCACTGAAACTGCAGTGAGCTTCATGCACAAAGGAACCACCAACCTCCTGGGGTGTACAGACCCTCCTACTTTTCTTCCAGAGAGAGGCCAGAAGACTGTGAAAGCATGGGTCAGAACTGCTCAGTGCTGGCTGAATGTGAGCCCACTCAGGGCTGGATGCACGATGACTACAGTCACATAAATTCTGACAGCCAACATCTGGCATGAAACTGGAAACCAGCACAACATTGCACATCCTCCTATGGGCCTGACATCCAAATCCCTCTTACCTCAGGCATCCCTACATGTGGTTCCGTTTCATGAAGAAAACATGACTCCAATGAAGCAGTACTGCACAGAATTTCACTTGGAATCTTGATCAGCTCTTTTGGTTTTTCAGTTTCTGATCTGACTAATCAGCCAGTCTAAACGAATACTGCTTTGCCAATTTGCCCTGGCTAAGGATCTGATTCATTATGTCTATAGCTCATACTAGTGTACCTTCTCAAAATCTTAGTGCCATCAGGATGACCTACATTTGTGGGTAAGAGCTTGTAAAATTAGGACTTTAATTTGCTGCTGATGCTGCTCTTTCATTAAATTATTTGAATTTGTAAAAGAATTCCTTCATATGGCTCTTACAGTACATTTTTCTCATATCATATTAAAGATCCAGATGAATAAAAGACTTTTTGTATGTCAAACTATAAACACATCACCATTATGTAAACTATTAAAACAACTGATAAGTTTACCATATTTTGACAGAATGTTTGCCTCATGTATCTCCTCCAGTATAGTTTGGCTAACACTTTTGAACTGTTTCTAAGGGGGAAAAAACAGGGGGAAAAAGGGAAAAAATAAGCAGTTTGTTCATTGTTAAAAAAGAAATCCTGATGTGTTAGCTTGTATTTATTTTCCCTGAAAGCTCTGGCTTTTGAAAAGTCAAAGCCCTTAAGTCTTGCCATCAATAGCATAAATTGAAACGAGAAATACTGAACAACTATAATTTGGGCCAAGACTGTAAATACACTATATATTAATAGTACCTAAAGGTTGCAACTGAGAATTTGGCCCATTCCCAGATTTTACATTAAAGAATTATAGGGTAAAATACTTCTTACACTCCCATAATCTCTTGTGAAAAAGTGAGATACAGTTCATTTTTTGACAGAACAACCTTAGGTGCCCATCCTTGCAAAGGGATGCTGTGGATTCATGTGCACATAGCCCTATTGATCCTCCTGGTGTCCTCTGGTTACTTATACAGGGGGTGTCTACACTGTATTAAAAGAGACTTACCAAAATGATCCCACATGCCAAAAATACAAATGTGTTTACAATATACAAATGTACAATACATTCACACTAATATCCTGATATGCAAATATTATTTATTTAACACCAGTAATAGCCTTGGGTTTCTAAATGAACATGGTATGGATCAATAAATTAGAGCAACATGAAATCTAGCTCATGGCATACATATGAAAGCCAGAACAAAAAGCATTCATTTCTTCGAGGAAAAATTTCTCTCCATAAGGTAACATTCTCCCTCACATTTTATGGACCGTTTGTCACCTCAAGTATTAAAAGGTGAGTAGACATTGGCAGATACTCTTTGCATCTATTCACAGAGAACTATGTAAACTCATATTTCAAGTTTTGTTTTCTTGACTGATTTTTTTTTTTCCTGCTTATTATTTATTTTCTGTTGCCATATTGTACTCTGACATTCCCAGTAGTAGCACTCAGTAAAGTCAGAGTGGTATTCTGAGGTCAATCCTATGTGTGAAGCATGACGGATGGTGCCTCATCTAAGTGGTAGGATTGCAAACCTTCCCTAAGATGACAGCATTCTGAAAGCTACCTAGATTTCAAAGCCAAAATCTGGCAGAATACTTGTCGATCTATTTCAGTTTTTATAGTATGCTCATTACCATAATAACTGAGGACACAGAGATTTAATCTGGAGTGGGATGATGAGAGAGAATGAAGAAAATTATCTTCCATCAGTTTTTCCCTTGTATAATGGAGGAAGAGAATCCACTTTAAATTAACAAAGAAGGTGGATCAAAGCTTTTCTTTTTATTTCTTCTTCCTTTATGATTTTATCTTTCCCTATCTCTTTCTCTTCCCTCTCTTCCTTTCACAAATTGCATACACTCCTACTCACAAGTTATCACTCAAACTACATTTGCTTGTGCACAACCATTTTATTTTCCTCGTATATCCATTCTTCGCACCAAACAAAAGCTAGCTCTTCTCAGCCATCCCCTTCCAAGAGTTGCCAGTCCAGACCATCTGAATCTCAAATTCTTTCTCTACATTACTGAATACCCTCAGTCCATCTCATTTCTGTATACATCTCTTTGCCTGATCAACCATTATGTGAAACCAACCTCTTACAGTGCAAATGCAGTCCCTTTTTCCATGTAGAAGCTCTCTGCACACAAGCTGATAATCTTTCATTTAGTCAGGTTCTCCTTCACACACCCACCTTCATTCCAATCCAATCTCCTCAGAACTGCTCCCACTGGTTTCACCTGAATCCTTGTACATAAACATCCTATCCTATCCTATCCTATCCTATCCTATCCTATCCTATCCTATCCTATCCTATCCTATCCTATCCTATCCTATCCTATCCTATCCTATCCTATCCTATCCTATCCTAAACACTATGATCGTGTCATCACCATAGCATTTAACCACCTTGTGAAGATCTAAAACATGGGCTGTGTTTCTCACATGTTTGTTTTTTGCCAAAAGAAGTAAGTGCATGCTGTAGAGTTTGTTCTGGTAAACTTTCTTCTTACTTTAGGAAAAAAATTTCTGCTGGGTCTGGAAGAGTAGAAGAAACAAACCCAGGATATGAATAGCTGTAATTACAGAAATTCACAGAACTCTGTGATTTGTTCCCCTTAATCATAAGCTTGGTCTGTTGAAATTTCATTAATTACCTCAGCCCCTGTTGATAGTCCACCCTACCCCTCATAGCAGCTGTTGCATTAGGAATTGAAAACCTGTTAATAGGCTTCAGCATCCACTGTCTTGCTATATCAGCTTTTAAAGTGCAGGAGCCTAGTTGTCATTGCGTTTGTTGCTTAGGGACACTTCCAAGAGCAGTTCTTTTCCTTTTCCTGTGGTAACTGGCTAGTGTGTTTTCCTCCAGTCTTTCTCCTGTCTGATGTAGAAGTTCCTAATGAAGTGTGCAACACAATATTTGGGAGACTGAAAATGTTGTCTCTGAATAGACTATATCTGGAAAAGAAGCAGGAGACTACTTGAGCGAACTAAAAGAGAGGATCTGTAGGAAGGTATATCTATTTCCTGATTATTTTTTGTTTGTTTGTTCTAATATTGATTTGTGTTGGAAATATCTCAATAATGCAATAACCTATGCTAGCCTGCTCCCCCTGGCACCAGAAAACATAACTGTAGCAGTTGTTTTTTTATTTATTTATTACATTAAATGTCAATCAGCACTAGTTTGGAGATTATCTTTCCAATAAGCATCCTTAACCTCTCAATCAGTTATCTTACTCTGTAATGTTAGATTGTTTAGAGCTGCCATTGATGGCAGAGGAACCTCTAAGCATACATGGAAGTCTTCATAAGTACAACAGTACCATTGTCAGTAATTCTTCCTCTCTTTTATAAAAAAAAAAAAAAAGAATTACTAATGTGAAACAATAATTGTTTTTTTTTAAAAAAAAAAAAAATCACTGGTTCATTTTCTTTTACTTCAGTTTTTCTCAGTCATCAGCATCCTCTGCAACATAATGAATGGATACATGGAAGTTGATGAATATAAAACTCATCAGCCATTCGGATGAACATATCCTGCTACTGCCACGGAACAGAACCTGTATTAAAATGTATATCCTGCTGTTCCTCACATGGATTTACTACATAGGACCTCATAACAAATTCCTTAACATTGGAGGGATCAAAAGTAGTAATGGTTTCCTTGGCTGCTTTTCTTTTGACACTGTGAAGTTTTGAGGTATTTGGATTTCTTTGCACTCACCAGTTCATATGTGCTTAAGAGATAGATGGGTGCTGCATGGCTCACAGGAAAAATGAAAGTAGTACCCTTAAATTATTTATTGTGCCATGGTCTGCTACATGCAGGACGAGACTTGTGACCCATATGGCTCTTGTCACATCATACATTCCATAGGAAGAGAAGAAAAATACACTTTTAAATTTATTTCTTGTTATCTTTTGACCTTACCTCATCCTAGATAATTATATATTATTTTCCCCACATGAAGACTGAAGAACCATCACAAGACAAAAGCCTTTGTCTCCCAGATAGCAAATATTTTACTCCCATCTCAAAAAAAGCTGGGAAAAAAGTTGTGTTATATTATTGCTTCACTACCTATTTCTAATATTGCATCCATATTGAAGATACTCAAAAGCTATATGTACTACCATAACCTGATTGCAAATCATACTTTTAACAACTATATCATCCTGTTCTGCAATTTGATTATTTCTAGTGAATTAAATGGAGTTCAATTAATGTTTGAATGGAAGATGGGAGAGCTTTGTATTTATTCATTTGACAGTCATGAATATATGTTGGGCAGTATAACACTGGACAGTCCACTGGTAGACAGCACTAGGCTATTTGTGATGCTATTGCTGGATGTAAACAGAGATTTGACCACTCTTGTTTAAAAAGTTCTCTTTTGTTTTTCAAAACAGTTAACTTTATATCCTGAGCAGTTTCAGCTCTGGTAATTATTTTGGATGACCTACATTTTAGTGAATTTTCAGTTGCCTGTGATACTCCATTTACTTGCTTGTTTCCAGTGAGAGTGTGATAGTTCTACAGCTTGTTAAAATATTCACTAGGATACCAACAGGAAGCTTAGGGACTTTAGTGGCTCATGAGGTGTTACACATTTCCATTTTAAATGTAGCATCATGATACTACTATTTGTAATTGTGGTGGTGAACTGATTAAAAAAACTTTACCTCCTTAGAAATATATCTGAGAACTTTACCTCCTTAGAAATATATCTGAGAACTCTCATCTCCCAGCCTTAATATTTGTCAAAGTAATTTGAGGTCATCATGGAGAAAATTATTCAAATCAATTTGAACAAAATAGTAAGATACTAAGTATAAAAATGAACTTATTCAGTTAAAGTTTTCAGATATTTTTGATACACTTCTGCATTCTACAGGGTTATTTAGACCATAGATGAACCAAAGGGCATGTTATTCCAGAATTCATATATATGTCCCACAAGCACTTTCAACAGTACAATATTTACATTTAAAAGAGACTAAGAAAGTTCATAAGTTTGCAACTGTCCCAAATTTTACATTTTTTTCTACTACCAACTTTTGCTAAAGACATTTAAAGTTAAAATGTAAATTTAAAGCTAAATTCCCTGGTCCCTCAGTACTCCGTAGACAGACAGCATTCACATGTAAGAAATGGCTTCTACTCTGGATTACTTTACTGTTATTGAGATAATGTTGCAGAAAGTAAATTTGTATATATTAAAATGGGAGAAATACGTTAAGCACAACCACAGCGAACAGGCATGTTACACGCACTCACACGTGAATATCCATATGAAAGATAGCCCAAAGGTGAAGAATATCAAGTTAAAGTGCATATTCAGTCTTTTGAGGCTTTAAAAAATAAAAGCTAGCTGTAAAAGACACAGACATCAATTTGATTTACATTTTTCTAATGCTTCAATCAGTTAAATTTTAACTGAGAACTCTGCGATTATAATGGTTGCATTAAAAATACCAACAAAACAAAACAAACAAAAACCACCCAACCACCCCCCCAAAAAAAAAAACAACAACCAAAACACAAACAAACCAAACATCTAAATAGACGTTATTATGGCAGTTTTTCAGTTTCCCCTTTTGATACTCAGATACAGCTTTTGCAGATGCCTGAGAGAAACAGCATAAGCTCACTTCCCTTTCTTTCTTCTTCGTTCTCTCTGGATACAAAATGCCTTTCTTCTGTTCTTCTTTGGTTTCAGTTCCACAGAGACTTTCTGTTGTGCCATGAACCAAACAGCAGAAAAAAAATGTAAAGAATGAAGCAAAGAAAGCCAAGAAGAGAGGGAGAATAATTCTAGGATAATATAATATTACACTGGAACAGGCTTTCTAAAGAGGTGGTCGATGCCCCAGGCCTGTCAGTGTTTAAGAGGCGTTTGGACAGTGCCCTTAATAATATGCTGTAGCTTTTGGTCAGCCCTGAAGTGGTCAGTCAGTTGGACTAGATCATCATTGTTGGTCCCTTCCAACTGAAATGCTCTATTCTGCTCTATATTAGACAAAAGGGTTCCCTTTAATGTTCAAAGAGAAGAAATTTCTCTTATAAACCTGTTTTTCAGTGCAAAACTTTCTGAGACCAAGCCCGATTTCTAGCGCTTAAAAGCTAGTTAGTCCTTTTACTAGTCTTTCTATACGTGGTTATTGTCCTGCTGAAGGAGCAGATGTGCTCTGCAGGGTCATTGACTGTCCAAGTGGCCACAAGGTGTAAAGTGATTAAAAAGAAGCTCCAAAATCTCACTTACATTTGCTTGGAAAGTTTGCATTTTGGTCGTAAAGCACTGAATTTGATAGTCAGAGTTTTAATGAAGGTCAAGGAAAGGACCTGGAAACAGGGTTTATGAAAGTGTTGTAAGGTTCATTATTGTCATTGTGCGGAAAAGGATAATTTCCCTAAGAGAAATAGTGACATATACATAATAAAGTCCCTGTCCCTGTCATGACAGCTCAAGAGCATGCCATCGTTACCACCTATGTCACACTGCAGGTGTGCCTGCCATATGGGTGACAGCCGCTGACTTCTCTGATCAACACATAATTATCTCTGAATAAAAATGCACGTCGGAGTGGCTGGACATAATGGATTGAGGACCCAGGGCAAAATGCTCTTTGCTGTGTCCCACAGCACCACCTGGGGGTAGGAGGGGGCTGAGGGGACCCACTGAAGCCGGGGCAACCTTGAGAAACCTGCGGTGACTGGGCCACCCTGAGGTTATCGTGTTTATCCTTCCTGTCTTCTCTTGGATAGGAGAGGTCACTTGGTTAATGGTAGGATGCCCCTGATGGAAAAGGTCTTCCTGATCAGGGCTATTCTCCGCTGATCTAACCATATATCTCTCTTGCAGCATCTGGATAGTTTCCATTTGCAGAGTCCCCTTCCCCCATAAGATAATAAATATCATATCACAAGGATGGCAGTGCTCCTTCATGGAACACTGACTGTTTATTAGAGGCAAAAAGTTTAAGAGAAATGCTAACAATGTTCATTAATGGCCTGCATCCAGGTTTAATGAGGCATGTCAATATGCGGACTGGGCAACATCAGTGGCATAATAGTGGTGGTAAATGGGAGTAATTGTATCCAATTGTACGGCACAGCTTCCAGGAATGAGCCCGAACTGCCAACTGACAATGACAGAGCAATTATGGGAAGGCAAGCGAGCTGTGTCAAATTAGCACTTGGTGAGAACTCATTTTTCAGAGATGTGCTTGCTCTACAACACCACAAGTGATAGCTACTTTATTGTGAGTGATAGGAAGACCAGCACTTAGACTGATGTTCTGATTTGTCAATAGCTGTATTTGAAAGCTTAGTGTCACAAATATATAGAGATATTCAGGGAGAGAGGCACACTGCTCATGATCCGAAGGATAAGAACGTCGCTGAGAAGGTCATCTGTCAGTGTGAGCTGTCAAAGAGAGATCACACTCTATGAAAAGGGAACATTCAGCCGACTTAAGTAATTACCTTTGACTGAGATTTGAAGATGTCTTCTTTTGTTGGCCTACATTGACTGCATAATTTATAATTTACAGCAATCAGTGAAGGGCCAGGAATTGTAACTAAGAAAATCCTTATTTTATTTCTTATAATTACATTTCTTTTTTGCTCCCTTAGTACCTTGGAATGAAAAAGTAGGATATTGATGAAATCTTTTTTAGTAACACACTCAAATCAGTTTTATCTTTCAACACATCATACCCAGATCAGAAGGTTTGGGGTTTTTTGGGGTTTGGGTTTTTTTTTTTTTTTGATTGCAGATATGAACCATATCCTATGCCATTTTATAAAGTACACTACATTCCTAATGTGGCTTTACATGCTTTGTAGGATTACTAGTTGAAAAGGATAAAGGAATAATTCAATTTTGTCTTTCTAGTGCAGAATAAGGAAAAAAAAAAAAGATTTTGAGTACTAAGCACTGAAATTGTAATCCACATCCTATTCAGAGATAGTGATCAGTTTGATATAGTTGTCAGTACTGCAGAGAGATAAGTATTGTAGCAAATATTTTAGAACTTTGTGGATTAATAGAATTTTCATTGCTTGGTGTCTTTTTTTCTCAGTAATCTCACTGGATCAATGTTTGAAAAGTAATTTCTTAGTCTTTAATAATCTTGAAAACAAAAGATAATATATGACCAATTATGCTCTGGGGTATAACAAGTATTACATTTTTGTTTTTTATCTTAATAAGAAAAATATCTACTTACATTATATTAACTAAAAATATAGCATGAATTGTTATCAATGCAGCTTTTGAATTTTTATTTTCTCGGTAAAAAAGTAATTTTGGAAACCTTTCTTTGGTTTTCCTTATTCTATTTGCCATTGTGGACTGTTTGGTGTATCAAACTTTCTGATTTAAAGAAGGAAATCTTTTATTGGGATTTGCTGAATGATAAATGAATTGTAACAAAAAGAGACCAGGGATTAGCATGCCTTCTGGCTAAAAACTGTTGTTTAATTCCAGGTGTATTGATTAGCTGTATAGTTATTGACAAAAGAATTAATTTAAGTACTTTAAGTCAATGTTACTTTAGTTGAAATCTCTACCTTTAGGCAGAAGGAAATGCCAGTTCAAAACTAGTCTATTAATATATAGCCAAAGTACTGACACATGAAAAAGGCTTTATGTCTTCATATCTTAAATTTTAGGTAGTATTTTTTATGTCATGGTAATTTTCTAAGATTCATCAAAGAGTAATATTTAAAAATAGTAATTGTGGGGTTATTGATGTTTGCTAATTATTTAATGTTTCCTCTGAACTTTAAAGATTTTCCTAAGATAGACTTTGTTTTCTTTAGTTTGAATTTCAGTATCTGACATTATTTTAAATTATAAGTCTTGCTGATTCTGAAACACGTTTTTAATCATTATTTTTTTATGTTTCAGAATTCTTTAGGCCATTCAATTTCCCCCATTGTTGAAAGCTGTTTAATTCACAATGCCTTGAGTACAGGCCCGTCATCTATTCTATAGTGACTATACCACTTAATAATGGAATAGTGCATCAAAGTGCCACTTAGGTCTCAAATTGTTATGTATGACTGTCAAAGCGGAGAAAAAAGCAAAAAGAGGAAAAAAAAGAAAAAAAGGAAAAAAACCTTGATTTGTCTTTACTACTGGAACGTGAATTTGTCAGCCAGGTTTTGAAATCACAACAGCATCGCTTGCATCCCCAGCGAGATGTCGAAAACTTGACAGGTACATATTTTTTCAACTACAAGCACTTCTATAATGAAAACTAAATACACAAATCTTATTTTTTTTGCTCTTGACAGATAGTTGTTGCCAATGGGATTTAATGTTCAGGTTTGAGTTGTCAAGAGAAATAACCAATAAGCAATCCAAGTAGTCAGTATACAGATATTCAAAAGCAAAATGCCTGGCTCATGTGATATACTAGGAAGATTTGAGTGTATAATTAACTAACTGAGGAACCAAGGACACTTAATCTTCCCTCTAATGGCAAGTTCAACCCATCACTGTCCCTCTCTGGGGGACAAACTGTAGCTTGTTTTCTGGTCACCTGGGCCTTTGGTTGTCATTTTGCTCTTTCTTATTCATCATATCCTTGAGTCCTGGCACTGTTCCTTTCATCACTACTCAGACACAGCAAGAATTAACAAGATAAACTATGGCTCATTTCTGAAACTCTATTCATCATCATATGTATTTTTAAATTGAGGCTGTTTATCTGTCTGCCAACTCTATGACACAAAAATATCTGATTTTATTTCAGAGTACAGAAAAGGAATATGCGTTTTTACATTTGTTGGCTGCATAAACGTTTACAATATGTACCCTGGAAACCATTAACAATATCTTAAAATAATGCCCCAGGAGCAGTCATTTATCTCCAGGCTATCCACTCATTTACATGGCACTGTATGTCTCTATGTGCGTGTGTGTGTGTGTGTGTGCGCGCGCGCATGTGTGTGCAGTATTTACATGTATGGGAAAGAGAAAAAGCAAGAGTGGTAAGGAGAAGACTCAGGAATGGGGTGTGGAGGAGGCCAGATGTGTTTTGCATTGAACAGGTCCCCCTACCAAAGTCCCATTGGGTCTTTCAGCACTTGGTAGGAGCAAGCCTGAAGCAGCAGGCAGTTCCAAAAGAGAAATGTTGAATTCAAGCTCTAAAGAGAAATGACCACATAGTCCCAGGTGTGAAAGCCCTCTTGCACTGCTCCCATGTCCCCTAGGGAACAAGGGGACCCTAACATGGCTGGAGCAAACCAGGAAAATTTTCCATTTGCATAGGAAACTCTCTACTCACAGAGAGGTGATGAAAGTGGCTGCCATGTACCATGCTCCAAGAGTTAGAATTATTTTTTTTAAAAAAGTAACTTTTAAGAGGCAGGACATGAAAAGGAAGACTGTAGCACAAGAGGAGAGCAGTATGTCTAATGCCTTCTGGGCCTCATGCCGGGCTTGTGGACCAAGAATCAGGGGCATCCAACTGCTCTCCCCAGGTTACTGATCTCATTTGTGAATTCACAGATGTGGGACATCGCACACAGCTCATCCAGGAGCCTCAGGCCTCTTGTATGTCCTAAATATACCTCTTGTAAATATTCACATAGTGGGGAGTATAACAGTGGTTTTGTAAACCTGTCACTGCAATTATTATGCTTACTAAACTACTGGTTGTTTGCTCAGCAAAATTATTAATTGCCAGGAAGAAATTTTGCAAAGCCAGATTATACACAAAGAAACAAAAGAGAATTCAACACAAAAAGTGAGAACTTGCAGTATATAGGTAAACCCAGTATGGTATACACTGTGAGCAAGGAGAGTCAAAGTGAAGGCTGATACAACTTCCTTACTTCTTAAATCACTACTGTCACCTGTGTACAGTAAATCTGTCTTAGTTCATGGATCATTGACACCATAGACCAAAACGTTTAAGGTCTCTGGTATCAAAGTAGTTGGTGTACTTACACATGGACTTGATCTTGGAAGGTGCTGGGTCCCTGTCAGCTAGCTTCAGCTGGAGATCAGACTGCTCAGCGGCTGGCAGGATTGGATCTCTACCCTGTGTGGTAAAGAGCTTTGCCAGTTTGCTTGAAAAAAAGATTGCACTGTGGAGTAAATCTGCTTTCTGAAGAGGAAATCTGTGTCCTTCTTCAAGTTAAAATATTAAATAATCTTGAATGTCCATTTTTATCTAAAGAGTCATTTATGCAGGGTTTTTTTGTTTTAAAACAAATAAATTATTGAGCCATCATGAGTAGCAAGAAAGAGCAGAAAAATACTTGAGACCGCTCATTTTGATAGTCTTTTTTGATATGCACATTTATAACATTAAAACATCCAGTTTAGTGAACTTAAAAAAAAAAAAAAGTTCATTAACCCTATCCAAGGGGATGAAAGAGGATTATATTGTAATTACCAAAACCCTTAATAAAGTGATAGAAGTGACTGATGCTATTCTTCTAACACTGGAAAATTTACTGTAGATGCTTTTGAGTCAAACTATGCGTACTTGTCTGTTTAATGCAGGCACTTTCAAACATTAATTGTACCTGATAAAAAGCTCACATCCTAGCTGATATACATGTTAGAGGTACTGTGTGTTGTCATCTGCAAGTCTGGATCGCTCAAGGTTATATGACTGGGTTAATAGGATGAGATTCGTGGTTTAACACTCAGACTTCTAACACACAGCCATAAAGAAGCTGAATGAAATACAGCTGACTGTCTCCTCCTAGGAAGCAGTCTGCAGGCCTCTAGTGATTGTTTCAAAAGTTGGAGACTCTTAAACGTCCTACATTTCAAAATGTCTAATTTGTGCAAAGACTTATAAGTGAAATAGCATGGAAGAGACACCCACATGAAGGAAATCTGTGTTTAAATATTTATCTGATGGTTTTTATTTTAAAAAACATAATTTTTTGTACAAGGGAGAAAAGATAAGAGAATTATTTTCATGAAACAACTGATCTGTATCTAATCTGTAGAGACATATTAATATCAAAAATAGACTCTCTCAAAAATCAGGCATAGCAAAGATTTCATAATATATTTGATTAATCAAAACCCAAACGGAAAGTTCTGATCTTCCCAGATGCTGATAAGGCTTACAACTTGCTTCAGGGCATTATAAACCATGCAGCACCAAATGCTTGCATATATTTCATAACACACCAAGCTCTCAAATATTTCCATAAAAAAAATCCATCATTAAAATCTTTTCCCGGGCTGCATTGTACGGACATAGTATCATGCACTAATTTCCAAAGAGACATTTCCTCTTTTTAATTCCTTAGTCTGCCAGACCCAGAATGTTAGATACAGAGAAGATAGCAGGTGATGGTTTATTTAGGAACTGCAATTAAGTAACAGGAGCAAGGATCCTCAGCCCCGCTGGCTGAACGAGCGAGGCCCAAGGAAAAGGATACAAATAGTTTTATCATGTACTGCTTCAGTCCTGGATCCATTTTAGTCCAACCTATTTTGTTGACTTAAATGACATTTAAGCATTATTTTAGCTTGTATTAGAGATGTGTCCACAGAATAAGGGCCATTCTCTGAGCAACACTCTTTAAGAGATTATGAAACAAGAAATAGTGATGCTATTTCAACCAGACCTGTATCCTTTCCATCACAAAATACCAGAAAAACAGAAGAAGAGAGGAATAAGGATGCTAATAAATATTTATTTTGCTCAGAGCATAAGCGGTATTTTGTTGCTAAGTGCAATAGCATGAGATACTCAGCATCCATAAACCTCTTCCGGGAAGCACTCACTTCTTGCAGATGTATTGTCATAATTTCTTGCCACCACTGCATATGCATATTAGTGGGAACTAATATTTCAGTGTCATACACACTCATCAGTGGCAAGATTTTGGAGGAGGGAGGTGAAAAGGAAAGGGGTTATGAGCTGACCCGAAGAGGGCAAATCTGTCCGTCATTCCACCATTTAATGCCAGGAATGAAAGAAACCATCTGAAGGATGAGTTTACATCACATCTTTGAAGAAAAAAAAAAAAAATAAAGCTTTTCTCCTTATTTGGCACTTTTTTTTTTTTCTTAAATATGTTGTGTAAGCTGAGTGTTGCACATAGTAACAAGATATATTCGTGCTTTGCATTAATAATCTAAAGTATTGAGTCAGCTTTTTCTTAAAATTAATAATGAATTTATTTTAAGTTTGATACTAATCCATGATATATTTTGACACTTCTCAAGAGCGGAAAGGTGCCAAGTTAACACCTGAGGAAAATTAAAGCCAAGGATAAGCACACTGATACTATTGCTTTTGTATTGGTTTTACATGTTGCATACACCCCAAAATTAGCCTTTCTAAATATTTAACTGCCTAGACTGTATTAGTTTCAAAAGGAAAAAAAAAAAAAAAAAAAAAAGAGAGAGAGAAAGAAAAACTGCATTAAAAATGTAAGGTGCTCAAGGAGGAGCTCAAGCTTTATCTTGTTCAAACATCAGAAATTGCTCACATCTTTGGCAACACCAAGAACTCTGAAAACAGTTACAGTAAAAAAATGTATACTGGAAATAGAAAACAAGGTCAGGGGTGATATAGGGTGATATTTTAACTAAAATTTTTTCTTCAGGTGGGGACAAATTAAAATGGGGTTCATGCATTCTCTCTTGTAACATCTAGAAAGCCTGATAGGCAAAGCTCTTTTTCCTATATTTTTTTGCTTTGTTCATTATTGTTCACATGACTGTCTTATTAATGTTTTCTTATTAACCCTGTCATTTTAGACAATGGAACAAACAGCTAGCACTTTTCAAGTTATGAGAAACACCCGTAAGAGGGGCATGATATACAATGTTGACTTTAAGAACAGGGCTGGTTTCTGCCATGCCAAACTATAAACAGGCAATATTATAGGAGGCTTAGACTTTGATAAAAATATCCAAAAGACTAAGTGTATATCCTAACTCCCTTATCTGCCAATATCTTTCACTTCCTCCCCCAACTTTTCTGTCCCTCTTCCAACATCTGACTTCATCTAGAGCTGAAGAATGTGACCTTGGACTCAGGTTACCCTAAATGAAGTAAATGAATGTAAGTCCAGTGACTATGGTTTATTAGTAAATCTGTAATTAATAATTCTGTGCCACCCAGAATAATTGTCATTTTTATCTCCTTTGACATTCCTTTTTATCCTTTCATAGTCCCCCTTCCTCACATAGTTTTTCCTTTGTTCCCAGCAAATGATCTGTCTACCTTTGGGGATATTTCAAGTTCAGAGTGAGTTTTACATTCTAACTTCAGATATTACACACTGGAGATACGGGATTTCTGTAGCTCTCTGTACAGTTTGCCTGGGAGATTGGTAAATTCATACTGTGTAGACGATGAAACCAGATTCACACTTCTAAAACTGTATTTCATGCATAGCAAGATATTATTCTGATAAGAAAGTCAGAATGATCTAGTGGAAGTTAAAATTAATGTTGAAAGTAGTGGTCTGACATTTAACAGGAATGGAGTGTTAGGAAACACAACACAAACTGTTGTTCCAAATATATGCAAGAGATTTGCAATCTCTTTCTGCTGCTACATAAAATTGCCATTTAGTAGGAAAAGGTAAGTGTAATAATGTCACAAAGTTATGGAACATACCAGAGAACACTGGACTGAGTCATCATTTTAAAACATGAGCATTTGAGTGAGATTCAGATAAAAACAAGGACGTAGGAGAGGAAATGAATGAAATAATAGACAAAGGAGAATTTGGTCAGAAGAACTGGTTAAGTTCTAGGATAGATAGAATCAAGAAAAATGTTTAGTTTTCTGAGGTTAACAGAGGATATTGTTGCTTATTTTATTTCATTTTACTTCAGGTTACTTCTTTGGAGGGAGGATATTTTCTTTTTGATAATAACTGATCTAATCTGAAAGGACTTTTGACTTTGTAAAGAACTTTGACTTTTACTTATGTGATGTAAGGACTAGTTCTTATTTACACCCATCAACCCTTACAGGAAATTTTAAGGATAAAATGCCATTAGTCCCTAGAACTCAGTCAGGTGGACAAGGGGATACAGTTCATTAACTCAGCTGCAGTATGAGGCTGGTGTGTTCACCCGTCTCTTCACATCTACCTTCCAGTTATTCCAACTCTTGTACTGAACTCACATGAAGGAATTATAAAGACAGGCACTATACCTTAGGCATCACCGTAAGAAGTGTTTTCAGATGCACCAATATCTGAATAATGATGGTGGGAGGCTACAGTGTTGTGCAAACTGAAGTCACAAGTCTAATATTGCAAGACAATTAAGCTGAAATGATGTGATGATGAAGACACTAATTCATCAAAATTGATTAATGTTCTTAAGGAAATACAAGATGCCTGTGTGAAATATTTTCAAAAATTGAAGTTGAAGTCCTTGCTCCATTTAAAACCTAAGTCTAATAAGTTTCAAAGGCACAGGATTCCTCCACAGCTGCTTACAGACCCACATCCAGGCAGCACTGAGGACCCCTAGCTCCCCAGAAATGGGAGGTTCTTTGTGCTAATTCTGAATGACCATGTTACAGTTTGAGTTGATATGTGTTACCATGAGTATTATGGTGTGCAAGGTTTAGCCCTGCAAGATGGAAAAAAGGATCCCTTATCATGTACCCTAGTTTCTCCTGAAACATTTCTAAAATTCATGATGGAAGAAAGCGTTGGCATGCTCCTTCCTTCCTTCCTTCCTTCCTTCCTTCCTTCCTTCCTTCCTTCCTTCCTTCCTTCCTCTTTCTTTTTATTTCTTTAACTTTCTCTCTCTCTCTTTCTCTCTTTCTCTGTTCTTTTCTTCTTATTCTAATGGACACTGCATATATAAAGGTTGAAGAGATGAGAACAGAGATTTAATTCCTGTAATGTTTCTATAATCAATGCTTTGTGTCTGAACAAAAGTGTAAAGAAGGGCATAAATGCACTAAGCTGCATTTCAAAAATGACATTGTAATTGCTGGGACTGCCTATCTTACCTTGGCCTCAAGCATTTACCAGGATTCAAATTTATTTCAAACTGTTCTCCCAAGTCTGCCTAATTTTTTTTTTGTCCAAATAGCAGCAACTCACAGTTAGTGAACAAAGCTTCAAGATTTTTTTTTACTTACAGCTAAATTTAACTTTACCCATCCAATAAAAAAGAAATAAGGGAGCCTTTATTATCTCCCTGGATTTCTGGGTATGATACCACATCATAGAGAAGTGGTTATTAGAGACAATGGCCTACCAAGGTGAAGTTTGTAATAAAGCCTATTATGTGGTTTCACCATTGACACTAATGGAATGTAACAGTGATTTAGAATGATTTAATGGTTCCCAGGTTGTGCTCTAATAGTGCTCTTTATATTATGATGTATATCACAAAACCTAATGTAGCTGTTGTGATATATTGACAGTATTCATGCTGTTTCATTTTTTTAGGGGAATTTTAAAAACTGTCAAAGAAGAAAATTAATAGGCTGCAACTGCTTTATTTGCAAGGGGTCTGTTTTTTAAATGTATGTGCATAAATTTCTATTTGGTGCCATGCTTAAGCTAATAAATTCATTTGCATTTTTATTCCAAAGTCATAAAAGTGGAATGCGTGCATGCATGCATTTGTGTGTATGTGTGTCTGCGTTTGAAGCCCTGCTTTGAAAAGATTGCACTGTCATCTCAAAATCTGTTTACAAAATGGTACTAATGGTTTCAAATGCTCCTAAAAGGGAGTGCAAAAGACAAGTTTTTTTCTTCTCATAGGCTGCAAAATGACACTAATTTAATAAGAGGGAGACAGCAGGGGGTGTTGCCTACAGATTCACTTAAAAAACATCCAGACCCTTAGGGGTCCAGGTGGCTTTTAGACTTGCACTTTAAGTCTGGAATTTAAATAAAAACACAATCAACCCAGAACAGACACAAAGGAAGATGTGTTGGAGCTGAGATACCTGCATTTTGAAATGCTTTGTGGGTGTCTCAGCAATGCCTCACCTATTACTTCTAAGGCATTTCTGGTTCTAAGTAGGTTAAGCAACAGCAGGAATTTTCTTGCATTTTCTATAAGTTTCTTCCCCTTCTTGTAATTTAAAAGCATACTTCATGAAATATCATAACTCTAAAGATCATCATTCTGAGCACCAACCAGATGCCCCAGGCCCCTTGAATGCCAAGGAAACGGTCAATGGATTGAGGTCATGATGGTGAGTTGCCAATGAAAATATTCACAGAACACAGATTTCTCCCCCCAAAAAAGTCTCATACCTGGCTACATTTACACTGTGAATGTTAGAACAAAGGTCTTCAGCATTTTTTCTGATAAGTGTTTCCTTCCCCTTTTGCACAATTTCACCATTTTTAAAATGAGTTTCACACACTTTCATGTTGGAACCAGGCACAATTCTTTTGGAGGGCAGAAGAAGGGAGGGCCCATGAAAACTTGAGTACTGCTACCTAGATTGCTTCGTCGAACAGTGCAAAGGGAATGGATCTTCTCAATCCCCACTCAAGCTGAGAAGCTGTAGGAGGTGCTGCCCATCTCTGCTCCTCTATTAGTAATGAAGAAGGAGAAAATGTCAGTCCTGGTGAGGATGGGAAAAGGACAAGAGTATCAGCTCTTAGAGGGGAAGAGGACAGCAAGAAGGAGACAGCTGCCTGGCAGTGAGCATGTCACGTCACAAGAGACTGTTCTGCACTTGTGTCAGGGGAGTCTTAGGTCTCTTCTGTTTCTTTTGTCCCCAAATAATCTGTCCCTTGTGTTGTGTGCTGCAACTGTCACTGCCATAGCAGGAGAAGGCTGAACCTGTAAAGGACAGGGCCCCCAAGTCCCTGTTGGGTGATGGTGACCTTAGGCTTCCTTCCCCCCTCAAGGGTGATTGTTGTTTCAAGCATCTTCCACACCAGCTGGTAGGTGCTGCTGTGGCATCACTTGTATTGCTGAGGTGAGAACAAATTTGTGTGGGTTCATGCTGCACCCTCCTTTTGGAGTTGTAAAGGAGACCAATTTGTTTAAATCGTCCAGCTAAATTTACCCCAGATGAAATATTTATTGGGTTCCTATGCTGATGAAAGTACTGTCACTTAAGGGGGAGAGAGACACTGCAACCTGGGAGGAAAAATGATGTGAGCGAGTACTCAGAGAGGACATGAAAAATGCTGAGTACGGTTTTGGTCTGTCACCACCATAGCGAGAGTTTCCCAAGCAAAGAGGGAATTTGTTCCTGTGGGACCCTGCAAAGAGCCTGCTTTGCCAGACTGTAGGATATAGCCATTTACTTACACTGACGCTCACTAATTGCTCTGTTACAGGGCAACAGCATGACACTTTTGTCATATCCTGCTTCAGGTTAGCTTGCTTGTAGACTTTTTTTTTTTTTTACCTCCTGTGAAAACACAAGCTTGTGATAAAACCACCTGTGAAGAGATATGCTGGAACACAGCCAGCCATCTCCTGATGTGCTTCCACTCTCATGGCCAGGGAAATTCAGTGAGCACAAAAGGACAATTTTCCTCTTTCTCCAATTCACCCCCTAAAACTGTCCACAAACCATAACTTTTCAAGTGTAAAGAGTATGTACAGACTGGAAAATGGTTTTATAAATAGAACCTTACATTGAATAATGACTTTAGGGCACTGAACTGAGAGAGGACAGGCAGAATTTTGGAGTCATTTGGTTTTGACACTGAAGTTATTTCAAAGTTATAAGCAAGATATTTCTCAGGAGATGTTCTCTCTTTCTTTTCTTTTTTGTACTGTATCATCCCTGTGGAGAGCTTTGTAGAATCATACAGAACAAAATTAGGCAAAGTGTCTGTTATATAACCTCCTGGTTCTCCAAAAATAATGGGAGTATCATTATCACCTGTTCTCCCTTCCTGAAGTTTATGTACAGCGCATGGAAAGTAGGGTCAGGAAATAGTGGAGACCATATAATGAAATATAAAGATACTTTTTACAGCAGTGCATTGAAATTTGCATAATTATTATCCCATTTTGACTTTTTAACTTTAGAGAATCTATGTGGGTCAGTTTTCCCTGTTTTAATTAGCAAAATCAAAATAACAAAAAATGGCAATTTCCTTCTTTCAAGCTCAAGTGGACTACTCAGCCTGTAGCAATAATTATATTTTTCAAATGTGAGGTACCTAATTTAAAATACAAGATTCCCAGTAGTTGCAAAAGTTTTAAGGACAAGAAGTGACAGAAGCAAGTGAGCCTTTTTTTCTTATTGCTTCCCAGCCAAAAGTCTTCTCAGCATCTAAACTTCATAGGAATTGTGTCTTTCATGTAAATAAATTTCTGTGTCGATATTATTTATTGTAAAATATTTTACCCACTGGAGCAAATGAAGAGCAAGGCTTTACTAATCAGATTACTAGCATGCTTATTCTAATTTATACCTTCCACAGTTAGCCTTTAAGCCACAGTTGACCTCTTATTTTTTATATTAACTGGAAACAATTCATCAAGTGAGTTACCCCTCTCCTTTCAAATCCACTTGTATTACTAAAAGGTTGAGTAAAGACCTCTGGGGAACAAGGGCAATTTTTGACATGGATCTCAACAGATTAAACTATGCAGGGACAATATAGAATACATTGGAGCAATAACATTATCACATCATAGCCTGATTGAGAGGCATTTCCTTGCATTTTTGTCCTTTTACCATAAGCCAATAGTAGCCACAGGCATTTGACTGGAGAGCCCGGAGGATTGACAGGCCTGGCAGTCATTACACGC
Organism: Athene cunicularia; assembly: GCF_003259725.1. Lineage (NCBI taxonomy): Eukaryota > Metazoa > Chordata > Aves > Strigiformes > Strigidae > Athene > Athene cunicularia. The sequence goes on from NW_020799092.1 coordinate 55,181,711, forward strand.
TGGATTGAATACTAGATTACTCCAAAGTGGCTCAGGGTCAAGGATCAGTGTGTTCCCTTTTGGCACTAAATGACTTTAATATCCTTACTGTATTAGTCAATTACTTTAAAGCTGCTGCTCTCTGAGCTCTCTCTGCCCCCCTGCAGTTTACTATGGACATTTGAATTGCTCCCATACTTAACCCACACATCTGCTTTTAGCTGTCAAAAGAATAGTGCTACCACTGGAGCTATTGACAATGCAAAATGAACAGAGATACTTGCTGTCAGTGTCAAGTGGCACTTTCTTTCCATTGTTTGTTTTAAACAACTCCTAAATAACTCCACAGTGAAACTGTTCCTAATTCAGGAAGAGTCTGATCTCCTTTTGCTACCTTTAATCTAATCTCAGCCTGACCAGACCAAGCAGGAGCAAGTTATTCTCTTGTCACAGTTAATTGTTTTAGGGAAAGAAAGAGCCAAAGTGCTGTGGTAAGATACAAAAAAGAAGAGTTGCTTTAAACTATTGCTTAAATTTCACAACAGCCACTGTGACTATAGCAAATTACACCGCACATCTGAATTTATTGGTGCAACACAGTGAAGAATTTTATATCATGGCCACTGAACATTAAAAGGTCTGGCTTGGCTTGGTGTTAAACCAACATGTCTAGATTAAATATGAGCAGAACTGATCTGAATTTTAAAACTGCTCGAAAGTCATGCCTTCAGTGTTTTAGTGAAAGTGATATCACTGCACATGAAAGCACATCTGTGTCATGGGGCCCAACTTGTGTGTGGTGATGTCATTGGGCTAAAAAGCAGCTCAGGACTTCACAGCTAGATACATACAGAAACAATTCTCTCTTACATATATGTCTATTTTCATCTGTGTGAGGGCAAATGGGCACTGTGTTTTACTGGAAGAGCTATCAACTATGCAGTTTGGTTAACCCATGTGTATATTCCTTGTAGGAAGTCACACCTTTTTTGCTTTTTTCTTATTAACTTGTAATGTGGGTATAAGGAATGGTTATTTTGTTATTTTTCTCAAAAATACAACCAGTGTTTTACAAGGAATAGCACCATGCATATTGATGCATGCATCAATTATTTTGTGGACGATCCAAGAAGGATCTGTCATGTCAATGTTACCTTTCTTATCCTTCAGAGAACTGTTAAATATCCTAATGAGCAAGGGCTTCAGACTCTTCATTTAGTGCATGAAAAAAAGCAAATTTTGTCAAATTTTTACATACATGGTAGATGTAACACAGGTCATTACTATTGAGAATTCTAAATATATGGTATCCATATATTCCCTGCTGTCAGGGAAGTGTCTACTGAGACCTGTTTGCTGAAGGGTCAAAGGAAAAAATAATCCACTGTGCACTGTAAGCTTCTGGAAAGCTCAGGCAGTATCAGAGACATTCTAGCTCCCGGCTTCAGCAGTCTTCGCATTTCACGCAAAATTAAAATTACTGTGTTAGGAATTAGATAAAAGAACATTTAAAATAAAATACTCAGTCTCTAAGTGCCTGTCCATGTTATTCAGGATTTTTGAGGATAATAAATACATTTTAGGTAAGAGAGTTATTTTAGGTAATAAAAACGCAGTAATATCATCAGTGCAAAATATATGCACACTTGTATGTCTTTCAATACACAAAAAATATTTTATATGATGAATTCTGAGTTTTGCCATTCTGAGTAAATATTACATGTGTTCCTACTCTAGGAAGGCAGACAGATATGTGGACAGTAACATATATTTCGTTTGCAGTGTGCCTCAGCTCAGCGGCTAAGCATAATGAATGGTGCCTTGGGGAATGCTCTGAATAATTGTGCTAATTTAAAATTTAGTCAGCAAAGGACCTTAAAAAACTTGATACCTCTTGGTAATGATGCATCATTAGCACTTTTCATTCATTTATATTTTGTTGTGTTTAGGGATTTGGGTATTCAGGAGAAGAAAGGTAGCCTGACAAGAGAGTGATTGAATCAGCCCCCTTGATACTTGGGAGTGACAGAAGGTGAAGTACGGTAGCTGCAGTTGACAACTACTTTAATATGAGCCACTTATAAATATTTACAATTCATAAGTCAATGATGAGCTTGTGCATAGCACATAAATAATACCATAAGTATTTGGCATATTTATTTGGAGCCTGATCACTAGTTTGGAGATAGCTTAGTGTTAAAGAGTTATGGAAATATTTTCAATTAAAAAAGCTTCCTTTGGAAAACACAGTGCACAGTTTTGAAGAGAATGTTATACATGAAACAGATGACTTCACACTTCTAGAAAACTTCCATTCTGAAGAACCATTCTCACCTTAATCATGGGAGTAAAACATCCAACTTCAGTGCAATAATATACGTGAGTAAGATTAATAGGAACTGGCTCTCAATGATTTATTTGGCACAGATACCACAGCACTTAACATATGGCCTTTTTGCAGTACAGCGATAAGCATATCAGAATCTAGTCGTAAAACAGTGAGTCCTATTTACTGCACGAGACATAATTTTGTTGGGGACGTAATTCCTCATGTTAAAGAATTCTACTAATAAGTAGATTTTGTAGGTTAAATGAGACACCTCAGGTGCATGATTTTGATCTGACTGCAATAAAAGATCAAGCTCTTACCAAGCTGACAGGTTGAAAATGAAGCACCTAATGACTGACAGATTTCAATATTTTTTGTTCAAGACAGACAATTATATGCAAAGGCTTTTTTGTTTCTTATATTAAATGTTGTACATTGTTCATAATGGGGGGGGGGGGGGGGGGGGGGGAAAAAAGCTTACAGAGAATACATCCCTTTTTTTAAAAAAGAAAAAAACAAACCTAAAACGTCTGTACTTTCCTGAACTACTTTAGGCAGAGTAATTAGCTGTAGCTTCTGTCTCTTGAATATGAGTGCAAGGTGCAGTGATGAGTGCTAAATACGTTAATCAGTAGTGAAAACTAAACTGGAACGCTCTGGAGCACTTGCATAGATACATAAAAAGATAAACTATTTCTTTGCACAGGTAAAACATATAATAACTTGTTATGTTTGTGTGTATAATTTTCATGTTTTCTGGATTTTGTCATCGCTACTTTTTAAATATAATAATGAGGTTTTAAATGACCATTGGGGATGGATACTCCTTTCTTTCCACTCTGGTGGGTAATGAGAGAGACAACACCTCCAGCCATTATCCCTTCGAGTGCTGAGTGGGAGTGCAGTTAACTTTGATAGCATAGAAGTAAGTACATTTTTTATTGCATAGAAAAAAAAAATGTTGAGAATAACCTATTCAGTTTAACATTTTCACAGAGTAATTACACATAAAATTAGCTAACCATCAAACTTTTTAGCTACTTTTCCCCATCATATTAACTGAATACATACACATTTCATCTTTAAGCACAGAAAAATTATTTTAACCTGGAAATATCCAGAGAAAAAAATCTAGGTTGCTTTTTTCTTCATGTTTTACTTGTTGATAATTTTAGGTTTGCCTCTCAAACTATAATTAATTTTTCAGATACTTGTGTAGAAAATCAATCTGCAGTGTCTCTCTCACGTTTGTACAATGCAATCATTCATTAATGCAGTTTCAAATATCAAAAACGTGTCTGTTTTCTGTTTAATTTGTATGCTCTCTTGTAATATGATTGTCAGAGTCTTCTTGTCATGGATCATACTGAGGTATGTAAACAACATACAAACTTACTTTGAATGACAATCTCATAATATTCTCTTATAAAATGACATACACAAATCAAGGAGCTAAAGCATGGAAAGTAACATATTTTGGTCTTGTGACTAATGGTAACCTGGTGCTATTGAATTACTGAACTGTGTCTGAGAACTAATGAGAAAAATTTCCCAGGGGAATCTTTATCCAATGCACTTGGAGAGCACCTTGGGGACTCATTCCGTGTCTGTCACCTTTCCCGTCTCATTGACACTCAGCTTCTTTACCACCATTACACTGTGCAACCATTTCACTTTACACTTCACGATTAGAATATTAAAAGGAGAGAATACTACACTACTTGCTCCAGATAGCTGAGTTGTTTTTGACACTTAAAATAGAAATTGTCACTGAAATATCACAAGGACATGACTGTCTTCAGCTCCAGAGCTCCAGTAGAACATTTTAAAGCTCAGAACTGTATCATTTTGCAGCTAATATCTTTTATCATATTTCTTCAATGGACTGTTTCTTAATTTTTTAATTGACAATGAAACACTTAAAGATATGTCATGTCATGTAGACCACACAAGTGATTTCTTTTAGGTAAAATTTGCTTCTGTCATAGTAGTGAGGACTGAGCCAGTATTATTGATTATATAATGATGACTTTTTAAATGAAGGAGTAGAAATGTCATTAGCAAAAATGTAGCATTTTATCCGTGATAAATATTTGGTGAAGACATGTGAAGTCTGAAAACACAAGTAAAAATCTTCAATGCCTGTAAATAGCTTTACCTTCATTGACTTAAGAAGAGTACTGCTGATGTCTTCAGTGAGAATTTGTCTCATATATCTTACATTTATATTTAGAAGAGTTTTGGTGCATCCCGTTAGGGCCAAAATCTGCCTTCCTCTGAAAAGCTTCCTCACTGAAGTACACAGAACTACTCTCATGAGTAAGAGCAGAGAGGATTTGGCCTCAGGGAATAAAGCTCAACTTTAAAAAAGAAAAGTTTGAAAAAATCCAACTGCATTTTTTAAACTCAAAAAATGCTCTAATTTCACCTGGTTGGTGATTTAAGAAAGAAGCTAATTAAAGCCAATGGAGAATTTTAAAAATGAAGAAAAAAAAACAATTTAGGACAGCAGGAGAAAATAAGTTTTCTAATTATATATAATGAGGATATCTTCTGCACAGTGCCACAAATGTCCACCTTTTCTATAATATTGAGAGTATGAAGATTTCTGCCGAGTGGCCCAGGGTGCTACACATACAGCTGCATGTACCTGTCACACAGGTATTTGATTTAATTAAAGAGTTCGAGTTAGCCAAATGTCCATGGGGGTCACACTGTTTTTGTGTAGAGACTGAGAAGTACTGAATATATTTGACTTGTTTATATTAACAGCACCTATTTCCTCCACTGGTTGCTTTTGTCACTTTGTTTTGTTGGCAGATTCTCAAGCTTCTCTTAAAAGAGAGGAGGTGTGGGAGCGGGAGATTATTTTGACAAGTGTTAGGCAGAAGTAAGGCTGTATACTGAATTTGGTTTGTCTTCTGCCAAAGAAGATCTTTCCAGGGAATTGGAGAAAATGTGCTCTTGTCCTGTCCTGCTTCTTCTGAAGCCGGTGGGATTTCTGCTACAGTTTCCCTGAGGACAGTCTGAAGGCAGTATTTTTTTCAGCAGTGGACAGCCACTGCTGTCTTAGGATAGAACTATTTCTTGAAAACATTTGAGTGTAGCTGTCCCAGACTTTCAGTCTTTCATTGTTTGTCTCAGTAAATATATTTTGCTCTAAATAAAATAAAAATGCTCTTTTGGTGTCATAGATTTTCTAGAGGAATCTGTCCCCTCTCCATGAATCCAGAATTTCAGAGGAAAGGTAAGGGACATCTGGAAGATTGATTTAAAAATTACAATATTAGTGATAATGTTTAGGGAGTGAAAAAGACCTGAAAAACAGGATAATTCCTGACAGGAATTATCAGTCCTCTGATGTTTGATGTAAGCCATTGATAGTGATGATGATGAATAGGGAAATGAGGTTTTGATGTTCTCTTCTACAGTTACTCTGAACCTACTGAAATCACAAATGTTTTGAGTCACTTTTTTTTTTTTTTTTTTTTTTTTTTTTTTTTTTTTTTTTTTTTTTTTTTTTTTTTTACAGGACTAAATTTAATTAATTAGAACTAGAAAGAGTCATGCATGTGTGGCTAAAGTAAGGATGAAGCACTTCTTTTCAGATGATGTCCTTCATCTCCACTCGACATCCATTCTGCACAGGGGGAAATAAATGAGTAAAAAAGCAAGGCTGTGAGAATAAGATCTACATTACCAGCTCTAGCTCTAGCCTGATCACCTTTACCTTTCTTGCTTGAATTTCAAGTCATTGTACTTTATTTCAGGTTCAGACCAAAATTCTTTTATCTATGCTATTGATATGCTGCTTTATCTTTAGCTGATCTGAGATGCATGAACAGAATGTCAAAGAAGAAGCTAGTTTATGATTATTTTAGAAAAGTTTTTGCTTTTCACTTCATCGCACATAATCTTCAAAAATAAAAGTCTATGAATTGGTCTATTTAAGCTTCCTCTACTTTTTGAATATGTTGATTTAAGTCAAAAGCTGTGAGGTTTTTTTTTTAAGTATTAACATATAGTTTACACATTCCTGTCTCCTAAGTGGCAAAATACAATTAGTTTGAAAATATATAGTGAAAACACTCCATGTAAATACTTGTAGTACCAGGAGACAGGTTGTGAACTGTATTTCTTTGTCTTTTTCTAAAAGATGATTATGAGTGTGGCAGAGAAAGAAATCCTTAGACTCAGTTTTGCAGGAACTGCATGAAGCAGGTACTTAATTCAGTATCATGCTAGTGCTGCTATGGGCAACAAGCCATTTCAGTAGAAGTTGGGATTTAATATACCTTTAAACTTTTTGTCTGTCACCTCCTCCCCCCTCTCCATTAAATTTCTTACAGCTAACTCTTATCAGCTTCTCACGGACAGTTTTTGATTGGGAGTTGATGAAGCTACATTACATCTTCCTGACACTTTGGATACCCAAACCCATATCTTTCTTTTGTAGAAAAACGTTACAACTAAAACCTGAGATCAACATGTAAGTAAGCACTACCAATTTAATGAATCTTTACTAGTACAACAGTTTTGCAGAGACAGTAAGTGAAATTAGACATGTTTCATCATTCGTCATTTTACCTTGGATTTATGCAGACATCAACTCTGTTTAATTTCTGTGTAATTGTATATATGTATAGATAGAGAAATATGCACTTCAGAATGTGTCTCTTAAGGCCAAGAAAGTTTAAATGTAATCCTCCCACTGCCACAGATCTGTGTGCAATTTTCTTTACGTTCAAGTAGAGATGCATAAATAGAAGCAGCAGAGCATCTGACCCATCACTCATATTCAGGATTGTTTCTCTGTTTCAGATTTTTTTGCTAAAGTTACTCAGTTTTGAGTAATTCACATTTTCTTTTGAGAAACTGTGAAGGCATAAAAATATGAAGACCTGCATTATATGAATGTCCATAGGGAAAGGGAAAAAAATGAATGCAGGACCACTTTCAACATCTCGGTGTCTGCCTTGCAAAACTAATGTTATGGTGGACAGCTGAGACAAGAATACACACTATGTATTGATGAGAAAAAAAGCTCACCCTGAACTTTTGCAGACTTATGAAAGAAAAATATTTTATTTATAAGCAGCTTTTTTTGGGAGGGGGAATTTGTGATGTGGATACTTTTGCCTACCTAAGTGGAGTGCTTTGAGGGAAGCAAATCATATATGTCTAAGCCCAACTGGTGTCTCTCAAAATCTTTCTCTGCGGACCCCAAGGTCATATCTGTACCTCTACTTATTCTTTAATATACGATTGAGAATGTGCAGTGAAACACTAATGTAACTGCTTTTTAGTGCCATGAGTGGACAGGACATGAAAAGCCAGCCAAGACGGTAAATAAAATTAACATGGTATTGTTCAAGGGCCTGATTAGCCCTATTTGTCCGTCATTTCCTTTCAGTTTTGGAGATTCATTGCACCGAGCTTGGAGCTTAACATTTATTGTTTGAAACATTTGTCCTGGTCTACTTTATCACAAATATTTAAAAGTTCTGCTCCAAATGACTTTGGTGGTGTCAGCTCTGTCAGCAAAAGCAAACATGGGGTATATACTTACAGTCTCCTTTTTATATATGTTTGGGGCAGAAGAGCTATTGAAGCCAATTACTTTTCACCCACATGGAGGGTATTCCTTCAATGTCACAGTGGAGGTCACTGACAGGGCAACACAGAGAAGACAGCTTCTGAAGAGTGTGCTTAAGTTTTCCATAATGCCTGTCCAACTTTTCTCAAACGCTCTCAAGAAAAATATATTTAACCCTTTTATATTTAACAGATGCAAATGCAAATATATGTCTAAAACTTTTAGCATCTGCAATATTACATGAGGTTTGCAGAACTAATCATCACATGCCTTAATACTCCTATACTTACAGTAACAGCCAGAATGATACATCATTTTGTGTTTTAACAATAAATATTTGTGACTGCTAATCTATTCAGTGAAGCTATAATTTCTTGTTGATGTTGCTATACTGACCTCTGCAGGCTTTGGAAGTTTGGAACATTGTTTACTGCAGTGACTGCTGTGACCCTGTACACAGCTAAACGAGCCTATAACACTAGAACACTTGAGGACTAACATACTTACTGAAGAGCTTTATTCCTTTTTAATTCTAAATACCAAACTGTAAAAGAAATTAAAGTAATGATTTGAAAGTAAGTGTACATGAGGTTCAGAAAATGTTATTTTTGGTAAAAGTAAATTAAATGAAAAAATCAGTATTTAAATGAGTACTTTTCAGATTTAGGCTTTTATAATATGACCTGCTTATTAAGAAATACAGCCATTTTAGATGAAAAATGTTATTTCTATTAATGACTGTGCAAAACTTGTCAGTTAAAAAAAAAGAAACTTTGCTGTATATTTAATCCAATGTGTTACATTCTGCTGTTCTGCTCCTAGGTTTAGTTAAATTAAAAGTTGCATATGTTCAGCACAGTTTTTATAAGAATAAGCTTTCTCAACTAGGACAGACACACCAGTATGAATAGTGATACCTAAATAATGCAAACTTCCCCAGTTTCTGTGTTTCTGTATATTGAATTAAATTAATTTCACAGATACGCTATAAAGCATGCATTAATTTAATCTGAGTTATTTTCTGTTTAATACTTACTGCCTTTCTGGAGTTAAGTGTGTTCCTTATATTTATTCATGTCCAAATACAGTTTTTCAATTAGGGTCTGACACTTCTTTTATACATATATATCATTTTTGTAACTTATAGTCATGTTTGGCTGACGTACAGAGCTATGCCCTATACCTTGTTTATGTTAGAAACAAAGACTCTCTGAACTGCGGCTCTGTTTATAACTATTTGTGGTTTAACAAATGACAAAATACAGAAGACTTAAAAATCTTGGTCTGGAAAAAATATCTCAGTCTGGTTTATGTTTTCATCTACTTTCCCCACATTTATTGATTTTGTTAACTGTTTCAGCCATTCACTGTACACTTCTCTGACCACATCGTATTTATGTTGTATGCAGGTAACTGACATCTGAAGAAAAACAAAACATACAGGATGAAGTCCTGGTTCCTCTAAAAGTTCCCATTGACTTTAAGAAAGCCAAGAGTTTTCCCACTGTGTTTTTATCTCTCTTGCTTCATCTTCAGAACTGGATGCTCTCCTGGACAAATTCAAAGTTTTTTTAATTAATCTTGTTCTGTGATTGACTGTTTAGACTCTGAGACATACAGACATATGGACATTCCCATGTCCACTATTTGTTGAAAAAACTGTGCATTTTGGAATGGATTATTACTTACATTGGATTACATTTTCTGTAATACAGTACTGGTAACTCAGAGGTGCCAAAAGCTGGCTAAAACAGGGAACGTTTGGTGGGAGAGAAAAATGCACATAGGAAGTTGCAAGATACTTCTTTAAATAGTTGACTTAACAGTCACTCCCTCAGCTTTACTTTTTCCAGCTCTTAGTGTTGTCAAAACGAATTATCTGAGATAACAGGAGATTTTGTCTGAGAATAAAGATTCTAAGATTACTATTCCATTTATCTGCTTCCATTTGCATTACCAAAGTCTCCAATTCATAATATTCTAACTAGTCCAAGTGCTGACTGTCCTCTTATGCAGATCCTGCCATACCCTGTGGTGCTCACAGCCATGGATAAAGGGATAAATTTTTGTGCATTTATAGACTGCCTAACCCAGTGATTTTCATCCAGATCAAGATCAGTGTCAGCAACGATAGCAAAGTTTCTACAGTCCACAATTCTGGATACTACCATTCATGTGAGGTACCTTCAAAGACTATATAGCTTTACACAGTACCCCAAGATGCATCCAGGAGCACATCTGATGTTCTCCATCTGCAAAAGAGCAGTCAATTCAAACTAGAGCTAATCTGAATCAAAACATACACAAGTGTGTATAGTGAAGAATTTAGGTCCTCAGAATCAACTCTTTTACTCTAGAGATCTGCTCCTTTGCTCCACACTATTTGCTAATGTTAACATAGCCACATTGTCTTGCTCAGTCACATAGAAAATACTGTTTGAGACTAAACCCCTGTGTCTTAATCATCAGGGGCTAGCCCGTGAGAATGAGAAAAGGTAGACTCTCTTCTGGTTACCAGCAAATTACACAGCCTGGCAAAGTAGGAAAGGACAACTGGAAGGTGAATGTGATTCCCCCCTTGCCTCTCCCAAAAAGAAGCACTAGATTATTGCAGGCAGAGGTGATATAATGCCTGCACTGATGGTAATTGTCTGTCCATTTCCATCCTCAACCACAGTGTCTATACTGCAAACTAAGTGCTGAAGAAACTGAGCTGGCTTTGTGGACATGTTTATGTTGTCATGTGGCAGAGTGAAGACAGGGAAGGTCTAGGCTTTGATTGAGGCAGATGTGTTCTGGCTTTAGGACCCTACACCTGCATAGTATGTTTACAACAATGCAGGGCATGTGCCTGGCCCAGGAGGACACTGCTCATGTGCAGGTAGAAGAATGCTGGAGAGCCTTGTGTCCACATTGCAATGGGGCATGTTAGAGGACTGCCCTTGGCCATGGCTTCACCTGAAATTCCACCAAGAGGTAAACTTATCAGAGTCTGTGAGCAGTATCTCTAGTGCATACTGCAAGTCTCCAGGAATAAGTACAAAGCAAACTGAAACCAGGAAAACTCTTCACAGCACACTAAATTAATAACCTGGATGCACTCTAATCACAGGTACCAGAACAGTTTAGCTGTGGTAGCATAATTAACCATAGGAATTACGATGTGACTTTTTTTCAAGGACATTCAGTTCTATTAAGATGTTCAGTATGCAGCTGAGAAATTAACCTGGAATATAGGCTGGAGGATGACTGAAACTTAAGACATGAGAATTTTTTACTACCCATTGCATCTAGACCACATAGTAAATTCCAGAAAACTAAAGAAACATAGCTCATAGTATTTGAAGGATGACTCTGTGTGCTGATCCCATATTACAGCACCTGGACATCTGATTTGAGCAGCCACTGAAGCCTTCTCCGGACCATCAGGCCTGAATGTTTGATGTTCATGTCAGGCCTGTACCGTAATATGAATAACCATTTAATACTACATTCCCCCACTTTTCTGTTTTGATGAAAATTTGGGGCAGAGTCATGTCCTGATTCTGTCAGTGTAAAGACCATAGTTTTGCTTTTGCCCTAGAAGTTTCTAATTTGTGTTCATTTCTCTGTTGTATCTCTGTGAAAACAGTTAAGCAGGATGTCAGCTCCTTTTTATTTTTCTAAGTGCAAGACTTGTTACGTTTTGCTTAATCTTCCACCCGTACAGTGACATGTAAAACTGAAACTTGACCGTTTAAGAGTTCGGCAATACCCAGACTCCCAGTAGGCCCCCCCAGGGCACTGTGTCAGATGGTATTAGCTGAAGAACCAAAGCAAGTGTCCCTACTGCACTGTTTGGACATATATCAATGGAGCACTCTGGAATCAGAGTACTGTGTGTGCAACAAACTGTAAGCTGCCTTTAGACCACAGTATAGCTTTCCACACATGCCCTTAGAACTAAATTGTACTACAGTAGTTCTAAGTAGCAGGTGGGCAGTAAAACAGCATCTTTGCCTATTTCCCCTATTAAACTCTATTTTCAGATGAGTGTGTAAAGCTGTCAGTGTAGTGCCAGGTATCCCTCATTGTGTACTGCTCCTACATGAAGGTGCTTTAAGTTTCTTTATGCTATTGATGTGGCACAAAGCTGATGTGATGGGGACTGTGCTCTGCCCCTTTTTGAAGCATCTGTGGTGCTCTTTATGCAATAGACTATATTTGGTACCTCATTACTGATATAAGCAGAAGCATCATCCATCAGTTGCAAAGAGATTTTACTTTGCATACCTCAGAGTCTGAACTTGATTCAGTACTTCTGAAACATTGGGCATAAAGTGTTTTTCCACTGATATTTTTTGATTTGGAAAAAAAAAAACAAACAACACTATAGCATGTGTAGTGTGCAAATAGACTTTGCACTCTACTGTAACTATCAGTAATGGTATGCAAAGCTACAATTTAAGGAGAACTATTAGCTTTCTGAGATGTTAAATTACTGCAGAGCATGCAATAATAATAATATAGGAAAAGACAGCACCCTAGTGGGTTGAAACAAAGAACACTGTGCAGCCCAATCGTATGCAGCCTCTATAACCACACTTCTTTTTCACACAAAAAAAGTTCCTTCCTGGGGAGCATGGTTGTTATACACTGACACTGTATTCTTCTTGCACAATGGCCTTGATTCGGTGAAGTACCTTATTACACACAAGTCTCCAAGCAATTGAGTGGTCTCACCTGAGTTAATACAGCTGTTCATGAGCTCAAAGTTAGGCCCATCCTTAAGACTTTACCTGAATGTAGTCTCTACAATTTAGTTGGCTTTCACATTTTCTGACACAAGGAGTTAGTTCTACTTCAATTTCATTTATCAGTTTTAACTGCTTTTTTTTTGTTTTTTTTTACTGTTTAAATGATCTTGCTTATGTTTTACATCTTCAAAGTAAAGTATCTAATGCATTTTTTTTAGTTCAGTGCTGTCAGTGCCAGGATTTTTTTTAACACAGTTTACAAACAAGCTGACCACATCTAGCATCCCATTGTTTGACAAGTGACTGAAAAATAGAGAAGAAATAAACCTACATTTTGTGAATTCTCCTGCACTTATTTCGACCACGAAAAGAAACTGAGCTCAGATTAAAACCAAGTTCAAAATCAAACATTTTAACCACAAAAGAGAGAGACAAATGGCATAATCTGGAAATATATTTTCAGGGTGGTCTGACCCATTGGTACGTAATGACTCAAAGTCTTGGCCATGCTAAGCTTCTGTCTTTCATTTAAATACTGCTGGGGTGCTGCCATATTTTCTTGTATGCCCTGTCCCATAATAACATAAAAAGAAGTGACTGGCCAAAAAAAAAAAAAACAAACCACCAAAAAACAACTAACATTAGAAGCTAGTAATCAACCCAGTAATTTAGCTTTCTCTTTGTGTTTTAAGAATCATTTATGCATTTTTCAAAAAGAACATATTTACATAAAGTGAATGTATTTCACAGATGAGAAGTGAGAACCTCAAGTATTCTCCTCTGAGGTAAAGGTCTTTGACCACAAGGTTAGAGAGCCAGATAATTTCCTCTGGTTCCTGAATGAAAAGAAAATTGAAGGCTTACTGCCTTGAAGAAAAAGATTGGCCATGTGGTTTTATGCCTTTTTACACACATGGGGCAACAGAGCTCCTGCTATAGTATCAACAGTAACGATATGGAACAAGTTGTGCCTTTCAAATGAATGGTGTGTTTAGCAAAACAATTTGTTAATAACTGTCATCTTGTTTGCACAGAAAGAAATAAAGACCAGTTTTATATAGCAATACATAGCCAACAGTAGTCTGGCTTTCAGGGGAGTGTATTATAGCAGTGCTTTTGCCCATTTCTGTTCTCCTCCCTGAGTATCTTGGCAAACCAGTTTGTTAACTGTAGCCCTCAAACACTGGTGAATTCTCACTGATGTTGGCAAGTTGTCAGTGCTTTCGGCTTCATTAAAAAAAAACTGCTCCTTGTCTATACAAATTAGTTGGAATAAACTTCTGGTTTTGTATTCACTGGTCTTTCTTCCAGTAGACTTACATTTTATCAGCCCGGAAAAAGTATTTCAACCTTCACAGACTTTTCCAACTAGCCTTACCTCCCATTCCAAAGTTTGAGTAAACATCCACAGATATTGACACATTTGTACTGTCATATCTTATGATCAATATTGAATTAGTATTAGCTGCTAAAAGCTCTCTTCAGTGATACAAAACTGAGATCTTTGGCTACCCATTTGCTTTTGTAGATCTTATTTTGTCAGAAGGCTGAATATTCTCTTTGTCTGCCTATTTTGCTTCAGAACTGATATAAATGTTGCCAAAGGACCTTGACCTTTACCACAGGGAGTGAATGTCGCATAGATGAGAATACTTGGAAAGTATGGGACTTGTGGAGTTGTGTGATTAGGTGCATAATATGGGCATCACAGTTGGTAATACATTGTACAGAGAAATAGCAGAGTTCCACGATTTAACAAGAATTGTGCAAATATGCAGCCCTCAACATCATTTATGAATTAATCAAGTGCACAAGCACCTCTTATGAGGACTTCATATCAACTAAGGAACTCGCCTAGGGACATAATACTAAAAGACTCCTACAAAACTCATTAATAGAAACTACATCTTCCAATTTTTAATTTAAATATATAATAGTCAAAGAAACAAGCTGTATCAATTTACCACTGGACTTGAATTAGAGATAATATAATGTGGGAATTACAAAAGTTTTAAAAATGTTGAATAAATACATATTTTATATTGAGACAGCACCATTCCAATAAGACCTTTCAAAAAGCAATTTTGACACTGATGCAAATATTGTTTTGCCAGACACTTATTTTGGGTACAAAAGGATTCATTTTGTTGTCATTACTGTCATACTTTTCTCAGGAAGCACAATATGCTCCAATAAAAATGAGGGAATGGTTAAGTAGGACAGGCCCATTGTGACTCAGCTGCCTGCACATCCAGTTCTTATAAAGGGGGGAGCAAGGAGTTTAGCTTAACCTTTGAAACAGGAGCAAAATTAGGTAAAGTTGTGTGAAGTCACTATATTTTTACCTGGCTATTATGGAAGTACTTTTAAATGCTACCAGGCAGTTCAGATAATATAAAAATTCCAATACTGCCTTCAACTCGAGTCAAGGGTACACTTAAAGAGTTATTAGCACCCAGCAAAGTGTGTTAAGTCTGACATTCATGATGTCTCAGTTATTAAATAGATACTAGTACACGTACTGATTTTCTTATAAAACTTAATAATGATAATGACCTTTCCATTTAGAATCAGGCTTTCAATGCTGAAAACACCAGCAGATTTATAGAATTTAATGCTAGACGCAAATTACAGATCATTGTCAGTTTTTCACATATACAGAACTTGGAATGTATTTTTACTTTTCGTCTTGAACATTCATGTGTCATAATGACCATCAAATGTATATATTTCTATGCATAGCTAGCATAATTGATGTTACACTCAATTTATCATTTGATTTAGTGCTCCTCTGCACCAGTGCATTATTCCACTGAGATGATCTGTGCACTATAGTGCCTCTTAACGTTAAAAAATATTTTAAAAAAATGTGCCAGGGACTCTGCTGCTGATACTAAACAATGGAGGAGATGTTTTACATGGCAAAAACACCATCTTGAAACAGGCTAGTATATAAATTGCTTGGAGCAGAGTGAAAGCTGACACTAAGACTGTTCTTTTGCCACTCACAATTATAACACTATTGAAGGAAATTTTCTTTTCAGGTGCACTGGATGGCGATAAGATAGACTCATAATGAAAATGCCAGACATTGCTAAATACTGAAAATAATTTGGCCTGGAGCACTCAGTCAAAATTACTGCATTTCAAGGACCAGGCTTTCATCTACTAAAAAAATCAACACATTTCCACTGACTTCAATACGGCTACTCCAGTTTATGTGAGCCCAGGATCTAGCCCATTTCAATAATGAATGAGAATAACTCCAATAGGGATTACAGCAGCTGAGAATTTGACCCCTGACTCTCTGGTATGCAGAGAAGAAAAGGAATCATTTTTAGAATACTTAATATGTTTTCTTATGCACGAACCAGGGGTTATTTCTAAAACAAACAAGCAAGACTTTGCTTCAGCAGAGATTATTATAAGCAACAATGAATACAATGTAGACCTTTTTTTTTTTCTTTTTCTTTTTCCCAATAAATCCTTTCCCCCAAACTTATGTGCTATGCTCATATACCTTAATAACACCTGTGTTTCTGATTTTGTCTCAGTTATCTGAGGGGGGCAAATTATGTGAGGAGCTATTTTTGAATTCTGTTACTGTTAAAGGGTGTAATTTATGTGACTTCAAGTTTATTTACATGCAAAATAATAATTCCTGCAAAGTTTGTCTCTCTGATAACCTCAGAAGTCCCTACTTACACTGGTTATTTTAGGGGAGACTATATAACTTTAACAGTGAAAATCAACCACCTAACTTCATACAGGATCTGAATTCATCTGAACTTGTCCCACCGGGCAATGGAAGGGGAGAATTCATTGCACTTTCTTTAGACCTCTACCCAGGAATTACATTAATTGCACACCAGAAGTGCCAATTTCTCTCCACTGACTATAAAGGAAGGAAAAGAGTACTTGTACAGCTGTAGTTGTCAATATTTGAGAAATTCCACCCTAACTTTTTCTTTCCCTGAGAAAAGGAAAATTCCCTCAGGATGACCGTGTCTTAAAGGACTGAATTCTACAGGATGCTCTGTGATACTCTTTTTAACAGCAATTACTCTCAACTGCTTTAGGATCAAGAGTCAAAGATGAAAGATGCTTGCTATAGATTGGGCAAGATTTTGGAGGAAGGAGTAAGGAAATAAAAGGAAAGGGTGAAAAATGTTGTCCCAGGAACTGGATAATACCATGCCAACTATTTTCTCTCATGGAGAAGACAGAGCTTGTCATTTGGTTCCCACAGGGAGCTCACAAAGCAAATTTTATTTGTTCTGCCAGCAAATTTTTTGAACAATGAGTACCTACTCCAGGAATTAAAGCTTATACCTCATTCACATAATGTAATGTTAACACAAGAAGAAAAGAAGGTTCCAAGAAAGTGATTCTGAAAGATCTGAGCTTTTTCTTCCCAGACACGGGACCTCAAATTACTATTAAGTCACCTAAGACACGGCAGTGAAATGAATGGCATCTTTCCCTTTTTTGAAAAACAACACACTGGTGTGCTATGTTTAGCTATCATTACCTGATCCAGAAAATTGAGGTCTATATGTGATCCTAGTCTCAAAGCAACAAGTTCAGCTAAAACCTTGCAAAATTGCATTTCTTGAACATGTTTATACAATTACCTAAAAAATAACAGAGTTAAAGATTTTGGGGGAAAAAAATAACAACTTTACACACTAACACAGTGAACGTAAGAAGAGAAGCACAGTTAATACTTTGATTTAAAGTAACTGGAGAGTGTAAAAATACTGAATTTGTTATCTTTGAGGAGCCAATTTTTCTCTGGCTTTACAAAGGAACATGTGAGTTCTCTTTTTACAGACACTGGAAACTGCTAAGCATTAACAGGCAGGAGCAGTTTACACAGTGATTGATATTAGCCAATTTTGCAAAAATATGAAGGTATTACTTGTGCTGTACTCAATCTAATTATTTTTATTATTTTACCATGGCTGTGGTGAAACTCAGCGCCAAAATTCCAGATCTGGATTAACTGTCCCATGAAATTTATAAGGGAAACAATTTATAGTGGGGTTTTGGTTAGTTAAAACCAGAAATGTATTTAGAACAAAATCCCAGTTTCGAACACTGCTGGACAGGTGGGCAATTTGATTGTGGATGCCAGCTCATGACCAGGATTTTTAATACATCAGGATAACTCTGTAAAAGAACACTTCATTGACTTTATTGCTGCTTTTTTGCAGAACATACTTATTTTGAAATTATTACTCTTAAATACTAGCCATCTCTGAGGAACTAATATATTTATAATCAATGGGTTTGTATAATTAATGTACAGTCAGTCTTTAATATTAAAGAAAGAAGCTAGCCTAAACTTAGAAATTCAAAGTTAAAGATGACATTCTACATTCAGTTCATCCTCTGGTGCCTTGTTATTGAAGAACATATAATGCTAACATCACACACAGATCTGAGGCTCCACCATTACCTAAGCACAACAGGGTAAGCTAACGACAGTGTGTCAGCCTTTTGTTGGTCCGTGTCACAACCTTAACATTACTTTGTGAGAAGAACTGCTGTCAGGGCATTTCAAGTTGCTTTTGAAATAGTGCCAAGAATGAGGAGGCCCCACTGTCCAATTGCCTTTCCAGTATTAACAAACTATATAGGGGGAAAAAAATGAAGAAATTGCTCAGTTTGCATCTCAGTGCATGAAAAATCCTAAAGTGTTGCAGGGACAATTGATTATCCAGAGGGCACCACACCATTTCTGACTGAAAAGGACCCTTTCTGGCATCCTACTGGTTATCTATATGAACATTTCTTTTGTATTCTTCTTTCAACAGCTGAGAAAGAAGAAGGGGTAGAAAATGAGGTTATAGGGGGGAAAAAAAATCAGGAGAAAACAGTGTTTCATAAGATTGTTAAGGTTTTCAACCCCTTGTCTGTCTAGGCATAACCATTTTGTCACCTTGGCAATACTCGTCATATTATCTATGGCAAATATTTAAATGATTCTTCATTTGTTTTTAAGAACCTTCTTGCAGTAGACCACAGTTCCTATACTGGAAGTATATTGTCTGAATGAGAGCAAAATGGCCTTAAATGTAGCCCAGATGTTTTTATGGAAGTGTTAATTATCCAGAAAAAGTTCCACAGTCTCTACTGTGTGTGATTCATGAATCTTTGTCACAATGAACTGGTAGCACTTGCAGAGACAGAAACATTGGAATAGTTTGTTCTCATGATGGGACTATTCCCATGGTTAAAGACCAGTTCAGATTTAAGGGATACTTTGGTCTGAATCTTTCAATATACCACTATTCATGCAGATTAAATAGACCTTAGCACTTGATGATTTACAATTAGTCACTTCAAAACTTAAAAGGTTGAAGTAGCATTTTTTACTACACAGGACATTTTCAAGATGGATATATGTTTCTTTGCTTTCATGAGTCATAGCATCTATTTAAATAAAAGACAAAAAAAACAGAAATCAGTCAGTCAAGCCACATGCAGACTATTCTTTAGAGCATACAGTATATTATTTTGAGTATACAGTAACTAATTCCATAATATATAATATCTAGATATCCTCAGTTCTTGGTCTCTTTTCAGAAACAATCAAGCTGTAACTTGACCAGGCAGGGCAGTGTCCTCTCTCAACACAGCCTAGAGTTGTGAAAGAAGAATATGGGCTACCAGGGAATTAAAATGGTCTTCAGAAATTTAGGGAATTGTTCCCATCATTATTTTAGCGTTTCTTTAATAATAACTCTATTATAGAGTATAACCTAAAAGTTAAAGATTCAGTTCTCAGTGTATGAAGAACTTGTTGTCTATGTAAAACCCTGTTAATTTAATGGTGGGAACTGTCATCTATAGTTCTAAAGCAAGAGCAATTTAAAATAAAAGCAGCACTTACCTTATAATATTGCAGCTAACACTGTGCCGATATGGCCGCTGAAATGAATGGCTGCAAGTGCCTTATTCTGGATAGCAGCACTTTAACTTATTCTGTGTCAGAACAAGACAATATCAAATGTGTTGTATACTTCCTATTCCCTAGATGAGTAAACAGGAGAGAATATATTCCTTTTATATAGATATGTATAGATAAACATACATTTTTACATAGATATACATGCACAAGAGGAAGGCAAAAGGAGATGCCTCTGGAGGACACAGCACTCCATCTTATTTTTAGTGGTTTCACAGGACAAGATGATGTGTAACTCAAAACAAGTGTCACAAATCATAGAATTCAATTGCTAAATAACTCCTTTACCCTCAAAAATGCCTAAAACAGATTGTCCCTATTGGATAGAATGAAAGATTGATTGTCATGTGTGATTATTCTGGACATTTGAAAAAGTTTCATATGATAATCCTGCAGTTTAATTTGACAAGAGTAAAGATTAGACCATTCTAAAATCATCACAAAGCATATTCAGTTTTCAGGGCCCAAGTATGGCAGTGAGCTGCAAGTCAGTTTAATTCTGTGCTGCAGAACAAAGGGCAATTTCTGCTGAACACTTCTCAATGGATATGTAGATGAGAGATGAGATGCAGTGTTGCTGAAATATGCAGAAGCTGATACCCATACCAAGAGAAGTTCTGTAATGTAAAACATATCACTGCTTGCTTTTTTTTTTTTTTTTTTCTTAATTTCTTGCTCTGGGGTTTCTCCCTCAGTAAATTGCCTCCTTGGCTGCCAGCTTGTGGAAAATCCTTGGGTCTGCTTGACTTCCCAGCTGCATAGGCTATTCCCAGCCTCTTAGCCATAAATAGAGTTGCCTGTAGCTCAACCTAGCCTGATTGACACATATGGCAGTTGATTAACTACAAGTGACATCAGGGGACTGCCACTGAATACAGTCTGTTTTCTAAGTTTCTTATGAAATGGTGGACTCTTCCCTTCAGGGCAGAATCATCCATTAGGCCCATGTGGACTGAGCTTAAGGTTCCATAGGTTCCCACATAATAGTATAACCTTAAGGTTCTTACATAGCAGTGGTAGAGACTTCTCTGTGGGAGGAATGACTAAAGAAATTACCTGCTCTGTCTTACTTAGAAGAGCAATTTGGAAGTGGTTGTATTGGCAGCTGTCTACCTTCCTTCTGACACTTCTGCTCCTCCCCTCAGATTTCTCAGTGTACAATTGGTCTGCCTACCAAAAGCGACATTACAATGAGAACACTTTCAGATTCTGTAGTACATTCTTGCAGAATAACTTCATAAGATGCTTTAGGAAATTTAGTGGATTTATCCTTGCAGTATGCTTGCATGCTCTACTAGGAAAGCAGTAGGGGCAAGAAGTTCAGTGACTAGCTGTGCAGGCAGAAAAGCTGAATGTGGTCTGATGATTGCAATCTACTGAGTTAAAATAGTTTAAAAGTGACTGCTGAAAATTTTCACAAATCTTCTGAGATGTAATTTTTTCATGAGCATTCCTAGTCTCTTGCAAAGTGGATAAAATAGATCATGTTAAATCTGGGGGTCAATGCTAAACAGAGTCAGCTGATACATGACAGAAACTTAAAGCTATGGTAGCAAGTCACGATCAGGAAACTTCACACACCAGTATGACTGAGAACTTCTGTTGATTTATATCCTGTGAGAGTGACAACCATCTTTCTTGTAAACAACTGAATGAGACTTTCAAAAACAATCAGGAAGCTACATATTGACATGTGTGGTAAAGGACTTTAGTGATGTCAACTGATTTTTGTTTTATTTTGAGGGATATTTTTCTGAAAGCCCAGAAAAAGCTTTGTGTACTTGAAACCTCTAATTTTATTTTTTTTTCCAGCAACGAGTGTGATAAAATCTCTGTTTGCCAAGTTTGGCTCTTTAAAAACAAGCATGTGGTTGTGAGCTGTTGAAATTAAGTCCGCTCTGTTCCTTTCCTTGTATATGCTACCTGGGTGATCTCTGTATTGAGACCATGTTTCCTGTCTATACAGGGACTTCTCAAGTCTCAGAAACCTGATGGACAAAATAGCCAGAGGTTGCTGAAATGATAGGTTTTTCACTGAGCATCACTACAAGTACTGATGGCAGGATGGACTTACCTCCCACATCTCTGTGTATGTTTCTGTAAAGAGAAAAGAGAGGAAGATAAAGGATTGTCACCATCACCATCCACGTAGAAATGCGATTATATTCTTATTGTGGTACAGTAGAGAAAGATTTTCAAAACTAGGCCTGAATTAAAACATTTGCTGGGTTGTAATACTTCACTCTTAAAATTACAGGTCAATATTCTCTGAGTTGTTGAGGACCTCTAACGTTTTGATAAGTATCTGTAACAAAGCACAGGGGAATAAAGTCCTCCTGTCCCTACCTGACCCTGCTTTCTATAAACTACATTGTCTTCAAAAAAATTAAAAGTGACTTGAGTACCAGAAGGACATTTGCATTAGATAAGCCTAAATGTAGTCAAGGCAGTTATCTTTCCCCATTTTATCTTGGGTACTCTAGTTCCTGTCAACATAACAGCTTCTTCAATCCACTCATCACCCTTTTTCTCTTGTTTGAAAACAAACCTAAATGAAAATCATCTTAACTAACCCTGACTATGTAAAAGTTAGGCATGTAGTCTAAACCATTCAACAGTGACATAAATGCCTTGTGTGCTTAGATTCTTAGTCAGACATTTAACTTCCAGCCTGATTTTAGTCACTTATGCATAATCGAAGGCTTCTGTCATCATTAAATCCTTTAAAATGTCTCTTTTCCTTGACACTCCTATTCTTGAATGCCAAAGGTCAAGGCCCATGAAACCAGTCCTGTCTCTCTGAACATATCCATGTGTACAAATTGGATCAAGTCTTTACCTTCTAATAGTCCAAGTTCACCTTCAAATTCAAACTGATCTTTAAAAAAAAAGATTAGTCTTTACTTCAAAATCCTGATGCTGGATATTGTCCTGCCCATGGACTGAATGGATGGTGATACAGGAAGGAGTCTGAGTTCAGCAGGGTTGCTTCTGACCTCTGCAGTTCTTACTCCAAATTTCCCGCTCACAAGAATGGGTCATACATTGCCAGAACATTCAGACAACTTATTTTCCCCTAGTTAGGCCATCCTTAGGTGGATGCTGGGTGTATAACTCAGTGCAAAGCACATTCTGCACTTTCCTGTTTGGTGTGTAAGACCAAATCTTCTCAGTGACTGAGTGTGATAAGTGTCAAATAAAGAAAGTCATGGAGGACATTTCACAGAAAAGAACCGCTTTGCTGGAAATCAGAAAGATGGGGCACAAGTCCATATCAGCTTTTTTATTTTTTGATCTTGCTTACTCAAAACAGTTGTATAAATGTTGAACAAAGAAAAAATATCAGCGTGAGAGTTTCCATAGACCAGTGGAGTCAAGATTTTCAAGTAAACATGTATTGCAAAAGCCAGAATCAGAGAAATTATCACTAGTCTGGATACGTTCATTTTCCTCATAATAAGGACACCAATCTCTTTCAAGAATCCTAATTGTTCCTACTCAGAAGTCCATTAAAAATTATATATTGTATTATATTGAGAGTTCATCTAATTTAAATGTGAAAATTTTGTAAACATCAGTATTATATTATGTTCTGTTCATTCATTTGATTCTCTAGTACATTGCGGGGGGGAATATACATGCACTGCATTTTTGAGATTTTATTTTAAAGGCTGCTTTAATGAATTCTTAATTACATTATTCAAAAGATCCATTATTCAGCATTCATCTCAGTTCTAAATGAAAGTCTTTACCTGACATGTGAATGAAATGAGTCTAAATGCTTTCCATGCCACCTAGGGATTCGTAATAGACTTCTTGCTGAATGGCAGCAGTGGGTTTTCTTTCTGTTTTAAATATTTGTGGATTTTTTGTAGAGATGGACAGGTATGAAATACTCAGCTGTCCCAAGCATCAGTGGACCCTCTAGAAGAACACAGTCTCACCTGATGTAATGCAGCCACAGCGTCTGAGACAGGTGAAAGAGATAAAAGCTAGAGAGAAAAACATTCATAACATTTCAAAGGTTTTAAAATATATTATGCAGTATTCAACATTTTATTTTGGATGGAAAAAGCTTATAGTCCCTTGTTAAAGATTTTCCTTTTTTTATAGTTCACTGTGAAAAAAAAGGTGGTGAACATTGTAAAAGGAATTGAGATCTGTTTTTCAAAAAGGGTAACTTGATACTTTTTCTCATTCACTATTCATTTCAGTAGGACTAATACCTGGGATTAAATTTGGAAAAGAGCTTAAGAGCTCAAAATACTGTACTACATTTCAGCAGTGTAGTCAGCAACTTGAAATGAGCACACGTGTGGCTGATCAGGATTGTACTGTCATTGTATAAATTTGGCCCAATTCCTACATGACTTGGTCCATTCCCAATCCCAGTCAGCAGCTGGATCACATGCAAGGGCTACTTGCTCCAGACTGAGCCTATATAACAGAACACTACCCATCTCCTAGAAGGACTGAGGTGGTTTAAGAAGATAAAGTTGTACAGTTATATTTGAAACCTTAGTAACATCTTCCTTTAAAAACAAATTTATTTGTTTCAGTGAGAGGTTTGCCTACATAAGGACTGCAGTTTTCATCACAGAAATTACCTGAAAAAGTCATAATTACCTGAAAAAAAATCCTGCTACTTGTCAGAAGATTTTAAATGTAACACTAATACCGTGGAAGTCTGCATGTGCCTGTAATTGGTTATTTGCCTACCTGTTCATTCTAAATATAAAACAGTTTCTTATGGAAAGAACATTATTTAGAACATTAAAGTCAGCACTAACTAGATACGACAGTATAATCTCAATTTTTTGTGAAAGGATTGAGATATTAATCTACCATAGATTAAAATTGTCCATTTCATTTGCATTAAAAAGATGACAAAATTTCTCATTTCAGATTAGCATGCCATTGATAAATTAATATATACATTCTGTGCTATGTTATATAGATCCACTTTTGTAAAAGAATGTATATTAAAGGACTTTTGAGTGCTTCTACAGTCCTTAGATTAATTTTTTTAGCTACATTTCTTAAACAACATTTTGTTGCTTTTCATACATATAGATGGAGATTTGCTAGAAGCATTGGTGAATATATTATGACCTTTCTCTCTACCTGTTTTTGAAAATGACAGTGAAATTTAATATGCTACTTTAAATCCAGACCATTATCTAGGGCTCAGTACTGGAAGGTACTGAGCATGTCTTATGTAGTGCCCAACATTACCGATTCCTGCTGTCTGTCTTGCTTAGCACCATGCAGGACTGCGTTAATAATATAATACCCACGGCACTTGTGTGATGCAGACAGGCATTGGTTAACAAAGCAACAGCAATACCAAGCAGGCTGAACCACCTATGGATAAAATAGCAAAATTTTAGAATGTCTAAGAAATATCAGATGAAAAAACATATTACCCACTCTTCTGATGGGCAAAATGTATGAGTGCTGCTCACAGGGACTCCCATTCACCCAGCCTAAAACGCCCCTCTCCAGGAGTGATTGAAGTGCACCCTTGAGCCACATCACATTGTGCATCCTGTGCAGAAGAGATCCTTCAGCAAAGACCAACAGCTGACCCAGGCTTTGTAGCTGATTTCTCAATACATAAAGTGCTGGTTTTGTTGTGGTTAAACTGAAAAACACATAACCATGTGGAAAATAACAATGAAATGAAACAAATCCATCCAGTGGCACTTACGATGCACTAAGGTATGTGCATCATAAGGAAGTCACTACTTCCAGATTTGTTTACCCAGCCAATATTAACTGTCTTTTTTGTTGCTTTCCCACACACACACCATTTACCAGGTAGCAACTTAAGTTTATTTTTGTGCACATCATTAACGGAAATGAAATCTCAAATTCTCTTTAATAGTTCTGAAAGGAAACACATGTAAATATTAAAGCATTTAAAATATAGGCAACCCCTCCAGGGTAAAATGTATTCCCAAAAAGGCAAGCCCCAAGGAACATACTATAAGCTTCAATGCACAACAGGTACACGTCAAAATGAAAAGGTGTCAATCCTGCAAAGCATCAGAGCAGGCAAACATCTCCCTAATCTCATTGAATTGCATCCTCTATTAGTTCAATGGAAATCATTCAGGGCTACTGTCTACTATTTAGGCTGCAGCCCATTGTGTCTCAAAATCTTTAACATATTTATTTCATCAATGCTTCAGTAAACTATGGAAAACTTGGGAGCAATGAAAGATTAAGGGCAAAATCTGCAAAGGTGGGAACACAGAGAAGTCAAAAATGCGGGATTCATAGAGCAAGTGAGGGAACAAAAAAAACCAGAACATGACTTCATTAAGTCTAATTGCAAGAGATATTTTATATAAATACTTGGAAACATCCTTTATGCAATTTCTATCAAAGCTGTTTCAAATAATGTATCTCTGATCACAATTTTTAAGCCATGGCACAGTGCAAAATCACTTTTTATAAGCAGGAACATGAAAATTTTTTTTCACTTTCCCAGTTTGTAATTTGTACAGAAGCTGAAGTGTAGCCTTGAGTGCATAAAGAAATGCAAAGACAAGTTTCTAATGACAGTAGGTTCTTTTAAAGTTTTATTTGAATTACTATACCATCACAGTTCTCAGTCAAATATTTATTAGCTTTTCACTAACACACATCAATAACATAGTCAGTGTTGTGAAAGCTTATATGTACAAAGCAAACAGAAACCCCACATCTTTCTATTCTTTTTGATGGCTAAGAAAGGAAAGCTGGTGATATATTCCATCAGAATATTTTTAATATTCTGGTTTTTAAAAACATAGTTCCCATTTTTTAGAAGTGTTTTGTCATGTATGTGAGTTTATTAAGAAAGCTGCTAATGTTGATGAAGCAGAATACAGTTGTGTTTAAGACATTTCAAGTGAAAATGTTTCCTGGTTTCAGTCATTTCTAAAAGTCATCACAGCAGATTTGACTTTTTTCCCCACCCTTCAAATTTTCATTTGTAATATATCTTGCTGGGTAGATAGAAGATACGGGTGGCCCTTCCATCAATCAAAAATATAATTACCTTTCCCAATTTTCTCTGATATTTTATTCAAAAAGTATTATGGCTCCTAGGCATTACATTAGTAGTGACAGTTGTTTTTATTGTTAATAATAATATTAATGGGACTTTTTGATACAGTGTATGCAATCCTACATGGCCTTTTCTTCTTCATCCCCTCTCTGCCTTTTTAGAGTTTGTTTGGTATTTTTTAAATTTTGGAGTAGTTCTGTAGGCTAACACTAATGTTAATATAGGCTATGTAAAACTAACAATAAATTGTCAGCCATTCTTTAAGAATTCACAGCACATGTGTTACCCTGACTTCTTTGCAGAAGATTTGAGGTACAATCGCATAACGCAGAAGTAATTCTTTATTAACCAAGCTCTCTGACTGCACTAATAATGGTAAACGTGAGCAAAAAGAACTTAAGAAGAACCACTTGATATGATAAAGGATAGTTCTTTTACTATTATGATGTATAATTTCCTGTCTTCCACTGTAAAAAGAAGAAATTTATAGCCATTTCCTGCATGTACCTTTTTCATTTTAGTTTGACAATCCTCAGCTTTTTTACTTCAGCAGTACCTTTGTCACTGGAACTGAGCATTTGAAACTTCTTTCTAATTTGATAAAATATATATATGGCATTAGCATGCTAGAGGTAAAAGGTACTAACATCAAAGTCTGCACAGCTCACATTAGAATGATCTTAAATGGGCATTATATATTTATTTAGCAGGGACAGAAGTAAGTTTCTTAGAAGCAGTTTAAAGGATCTTAATTTTACTGAATGTTTCAGTAAAGACTTTTAATTAATCTTCTTACCAATAACTTCACTTCAGTAAAGCAATTTAAAACCAGCTCTCATTTATTTAACAGTTTGGATGCAGTCACAAAACAGGTGCATTGCTGCACTGCAACCCTTAAGGAGTTAAAGGATGTACATGCATACATCTTTAAACTTTCAACCTCGAATTATTGATGGATGTAAAGCTACTCACTCAAAATCATCTAACCTTCTTAACTGGTTAAAAGAGTATAATCCTCTCAGTTATTAGCAGACCTTTGAAGTGAAACAGTGAAACTCACTCCTTCTGCCTGTTTTGAAAATTCTCATTGACTGTAGACTAAATCACAGGGAAGTTTCAACTGCAGCACTTTGTCTGCAGAGTGAGCTGTGGATTACTTAGTTGAACTTTGCTCCAGTCAAGACTTTGTAGTGCTTATAAATCTTGAATCCATCTAAGTTCACCTTAAATTAGCCTTGCAAAAACAATCTCTAAACTTCAGCTGTCTGCTTGGTGGCTTCTGGCTAGGTGCCATGCAGAAGCTGAGATGCTGATTAATTGTCTTCATTTCTTAAAAATACTTCACATTTTATTAAAAATAAAGTATCATGGAAATACACACATTTGCTTTTCACTTTATAAAACAACAGTGTCAGCTGGTTCTATACAGACGATTGGCAGATACATTGCATTTTAGAAATTAAATGGAAGAGAAACTTGAAAGCTTTACAAGTCCTGAAAGCCTTATTGTACAATAATGCCACTGCTGCATGAACAGCCTGGGACGGGGCCAAACAAGCATGCCAAGATACAACAGATATTTCAATTTTCCACCAAATAGAAACAAATTCTGGTTTCACAAGGTGTACGCGACAAACACTTCTCAATGTGTTTCTGATTTGTGGTAAGAATGTTTTTACTGCTGGTGCCCTGTACTTTCGAGACATTTATTTCCTAAAAGAAAGATTCCTTTCTATAAACCTCAACTGTCTGTTTTTCAAAGCAATTTAAAATCAAACACACAAATAAAATTTTTAACATATGGAAACCTTCATATAGAGACTTACGTATTCCAAGTTAAAATTGTTTTATAAACTGTAATGCTTTGCAGATGAAAACACTGAGAAGATGACTGGTTTTAGCAGTAATGCTTTTTGACAGCGTTAAACCTTGTTTTAGTAATTGACATCAAAATGTTTGGTGGTTTTAAAATGGACTATTAATAAAAATGGCATGTTTTAAGTTTTAAAACTTTTAGTTAATACTGTGAAGTTGTATAGAATTACAAATATGTTATAGTATTTTTTTAAAGAAAATAATCTTTTACATCTCTATGTTAAAAACAGTACAGATGCATCTTTAAAGTATTATCTTGGCTCTTTCTTGTAATAAGTATCTTAGAGTTTGGAGTTAGAGTTTGGGGTTTTTTAATATCTGTATCATGTATTTTTTACTTTCTTTTTCAACTCATTAGTTATCTTTTCCACTGCCTAAGTTTTCTCATCAGGTTTTACCTTCTTTGTTTCACAGAGAGTCAAACCTGAAGATTGCTGTACATAAAATAGAGAAATTTATTATTTCAACATTAGCAGACTATTAGCTTACAACTGAATACTTTTTAAAAGTTTACATTGACAACTCTAAAATATATTTGGAATAATAAAATTAATTTAGAGGGACATTGCAATCTTAAAAAACTATTCTTAAAGACTGGGTCTTTTAACTTTTTTTCTGGTTAAAGAGATTGTAGAGCATTTAATTCCCCCACTTTAAAAATATTCTGTGGGAAATTTTGCTTCCTAATCTACTGTAGTTCATTAAGTTTCAAGGCAAGTTTTGATATCACATTTTGTATAGACAAGATCTGAAAGACTTAAAATTTTGATGCACTGGTGCTGCATAAACTGTGAGCATTAGTGTTTTTCACTAATGTCCTGTTTACAAAGGAATTAAGTGGATGCTTACTTTCAAGCACATGTTTAAATCTCATTGACTCCTGCTCTCAGAGTCCTGTATATCTTTTCAAGAGCTCCACTGCAATGAGTCATAAATTGATTTGCATCTTCCTACACACTGACTATGTCTGAAGGGACAAATAGTCTCTTTTAGAAGCCAAGGGAAATAATGAAAATGAACTGATGACACAATGAGCCCATTTACACGGAATATAGAAGTTGATTTCATCCCCGTGCTGAAACCTTACAATGATGAGAGTGTGCCTTCCCCATGCCCTTAAGCACCAATTGTCTGAAAGAAAGAAAAGATGGTAAGGAACAACAGCAACCCCACAGTATATGCCAAATAGAGAGCACCAACTGGCTCTTTTTTTGGAGGAATTCCAATGACAATTTTTTATTGCTGCCAGAGTAATGGTGCTGCTCAGTCACTGACCATGAGAAAAAACAGAAGCAGAAATGCAGGAAGTAAACACAGGTGCCAAGTGACTGATCTGCCTCAGTAGGTAAATAGGCAAAAGGAAAATTTCAAAAGGAAATGATTTAGAGCTGAGCTGTGATCAGAGAGCCACCGAGGCTGTGGTTACACATGCAGCAGCAGGGCTGCTTAAGCCTACTTAGACTTAGTTTCTGCTGTCCACCACTTGTTCTCTCCCCCCTCCCCTTCTCTGTGCTTGCACCACTGTTTGTACAGCTGCATGGTGAACAGAGTCAGGGACCTGGACCCAGTGAAAAATGACCCACCAGAAATGGATCAGTTCCCTTTCTGATTTACGTCAGAGCCCCACAACTGGTTGTGCTGGCATAGGTTATGACGTGGGAATGAGACTGTGCTGAGGAGGCTGGCTCTGTCAGCCACACAGGGGATCATGCTCAGAAGGGTGTGCATGGCCATACCTCCAACACACTGGTCTCTCTCCATGATAGTCTGCCTTTGTTACTGGGAGTCTTATTCTTTTTGAGATTAGAACACCTAAATCAACATTCACTGCCTACAGTGGGGAAGTTAGCCTCCACCAGCGAGTTCCCTAAGGGTATAGATCCACCATGCCACATATACCCGCCCTCTCTGGGTGTCTCAGGCACCCAAAGGATCCTCAAATGGCACTAGACAACTCTGTTTACACAACTGAATTAAGCTCCCAAGGTAGCACCAACATACCTGAACAGAGCTATTTAATGTAAATATCTACAGGTGGAGTCAATAACACCATTCAATTGCCTAATATGAGGATCAGCTGCTTTTTGAGGTGTCTTGGCACATTCTTATGGAGTGGCAAATTCTCCACAGGACCTAGGGAATACCTATTTCATTTTGAACAGTGAAAGTCAGACAGGAAGTCCTAGGACATCTCGGATGGCATGAAGCCCAGGTCAGTTGGACTTCTCTCTTTGTCTCTGTTTAATTTTTCTTGGTAGGTTGAGATCAGTTTGCATTTATTCCTTCCTCAAATATTCTTATCACCATCTCCCTATTTATTTATGATACAGATGATCAACCATACAACAAGCATTGCATGGGCTGGCTCATGGGATTTGACTAGCTAGCTTCCTTCTATTCCAACAGTGCATGAGTTTTAATAACTTTCCTCAGCATTTTATGTGTTTCATTGAATGAGTGCTGAAAATTCCCCTCAGACTTGCTGAACTTTAAGGTATGAGAAAGAAGAAGGGTATAATCTGTTTCACCAGGTTTCTTACCATTAAATTAAGATGATCATTGCTTCTTTATAATCTGAAGGAGCCCTTAGAGAAGAAAGCAGCATATCATAGAATCTTAAAATCACAAATGGTTTGGGTTAGAAGGGACATTAAAGATTATCTAGTTCCAACCCCCCTGCCATGGGCAGGGACACCTTCCACTAGATCAGGTTGCTCAAAGCCCCATCCAACCTGGTCTTGAGCACTTTCAGGGAGGGGGCAGCCACAACCTCTCTGGGCAACCTGTTCCAGTGCCTCACCACCTTCACCCTGAAGAACTTCTTCCTTACATATAATCTAAATCTATATTCTTTCAGTTTAAAGCCATTGCCCTTTGTGCTATCACTACATGCACCTGTAAAAAGTCTCTCTCCGGCTTTCTTGTAGGCCCCCTTCTGGTACTGAAATGCTGTTATAAGGTCTCCCCAGAACCTTCTCTTCTCTAGGCTGAACAACCCAAACTCTCTGAGCCTGTCTTCATAGGAGAGGTACTCCAGCCCCCTGATCATAGCATTCTCTAACATACAGGGCCACTCCACCACGTCTCCTCTATTTAACCCTCCTGAAGAGCTTGTAGCCATCGATTGCAGCACTCCAGTTGTGTGATGCATCCCACCATTGCTCCTGAACTTGGAGGATGTGTTTCTTGAGTATTAATCAGATTTCTTGGGTCCCTCTTCCCTCCAGGGCTTTATCCTATGTTACTCTACCAAGCGCAAAAAGTCTGCTCTCCTGAATTCCAGAGTAGTGAGCTTGCAGTGAACCCTCCTTGCTACTCTGAGGATCTTGAACTCCACCATTTCATGGTCACTGCAGCCAAGGCTGCCCTTGACCTTCACATTCTCCACCAGCCCTCCTTGTTGGTGAGAACAGGGTCCAACATAGCAGCTCTCCTTGTTGTCTCTTCTCACTTCCAGAAGAAAGTTATCATCAATGCATTCCAGGAATCCTTATGCCTTTTTGTGTTTTCCCTCCAGTAGATATCGGGGTGGTTAAAGTCCCCCATGAGGATCAGGGCTTGTGAACATAAGGCTGTTCCATCTATAGAAGGCCTCATCCACTTGGTCTTCCTGGTCACGTGAACTGTGGCAGACCCCCACGATTATATTACCTGGCTCTGCTCTCCCTTTAATCCTGACGCATAAGCTCTCAAACAGCTATTCATCCATCCCCAGGCAGAGCTCCATGCACTCCAGCTGGTCACCGGCATAGAGGGTAACACCCCTTTCTCATCTACCCTGCCTGTCTTTCCTAAAGAGCCTGTATCTGTCCATTCCAACACTCCAGTCATAGGAGTCATCCCACCATGTCTCTGTGATGCCAATTAAATCATAGTCTTGCAGGTGTGTGCAAGTCTGTGAGTCGTCTTGTTTATTCTCCATGCTATGTCTGTTTGCATATCTCAAGGAGATGATTTGTCTGCTAATAAAAACAAAATAAAACAAATACCCCAAGTTTTGTCACCTGTATTATTATGTTTAGTGACATTCCTATTATCTTTAACAAATAGTTTCATAAACCCATGGATTATGATCTCCTTGTAATGAGACCTCTGCTATGAAAAATAAGTGTAACAAAGGGTAACCAGACCATGAATCACTGATGTGCTTTTCTGGGGACCCACGGTATGGATTATAAGAAAACCAGTTGCCATGATCTTTTTGAAAAGACATGGGAACATTTTCTATAGGTATCTAATTTAAGTGTCTCAAACATGTTTAACTAGTGACTATAAAGGGACACAGCATTTTCAATCACTGGATAATGCCTATTCTGACATATTTTTTGTTTTCCTGAATTTATAAACGACAGTTATCTCAAAACCTGAATTAAATATCCATAGTACTGAAGCTAAGCTTTGGTCTCAGCATACTGGGATTTCATCCCACTTAGTTTTTACTCCTCACCCCTTCCAATTAACCCAAATATGAGATTTATTGAAGGATCTAAATTTTAGCTTCTTGTCTCAACAAATAATTCTTCCACAACCATCAGTGCACAGAGAGGAAACAATATGTAGCAGAAAAACAGGAAAATGGATATAATGTAAAATGAAGAATATCAGCTATGGGGTATCAGGGCAAAAGAACATGTTTTCTGCTACAATTCAAGCTGCTTTTAATGAGGTCTTCTGCAACAGCTAATTCAAAGATCATCATGGACAAGGCTACTGCAGCTTTCAGGTACTTGCAGGGTGTTCAGAGGCACATTGTCTCTTTTCAACCTTTAGTAACAAAATTCAAGTGATCTAAAATTGATTAGTTTAATTCTGCATTTAAATGTAGTTGTAATTTTATTTTATTTGTTTTTATCTTTTCTAAAGCACTCTAAGAGGTCCTAAAGAAAGGTGTTACACAATTGTAAGTGCTGGAGTGATTGACAGAGTATTTTACAACTGGCACTTATTATTCCTTTTATTAAGAATAAAGTGGCTTTTAGACTAAAAACAATAGGGTGAAAAGGGGTCTTTTATGCACTCATTATAAGTAGAAAATTGGAAGGAAAAAGTTGTAATAAAAACTAAATGATTTTGGCATGATGTATGTTTCTTGCATTATATGTTAAGTGGTATATACGTTGAAACCACTGGACATACAATAGCCCTCTAGATATGGAAGGAATAATGGAAAGTGTAGATTAAAATTGCCAAAGTAATACATGTAATAACCACCTTTTTCTTATTTTTGTTATGGATAGAAAGAAGTCTTTATGCAGCAAAAAAGAATAACATTGTTATATTTTACCTTTGAATTTAAATTCAGGAGAAAGTGACAGAGGGCTTGAAGCAGATTGTCTATTAAATACCCCATTCTAAGATGGCAGGTGATTGTTCCCCAAGTTGCTGTAAAGTTTTCTCTTCTGTTTTATTCAGAGCAATCCTCTTTTCCCTAAAACTCAGGGTGTGCTAAATGCCTTTGCACCTTCAGCCATTTTTGTAAATGCGATGCAGATTCAGAGACAATTTCAAAATTTCAGAGCATTACCCAAGACAGAAGGTTCCAGAATCTCCTGGATGTAACTTGCATTGGGTGGTGGTCCTTTAATTCTGGATCACACTATATATTAATAAAAAGAACTGAACTTTTATTAAGCTCCTGAGCACAATAATAAAGTCACACTCCCTGGCTTGCAGCTGGTTTATTTACAGCCCTCTACTTCTCCATAAGATAGAGGTTCACTGGGGCTTTGTGGCTCTGTGTCAGGTCCAGAATCTCTAGCTCTTTCTAAAGCCACTATCCCTTCAGCACTGGAGGGTACTTTACCCTCCAAGTCAGACTCCAACGTCCCCTGATTCTGGAGTAATTTGATGAATTCAAACACTGTAAGTCTCTTTCGAATCAAAAGAGTCAAGCATGGATAAATATCTTGCTGAGAACATAGGCCCTTCTAAACTGTATGCTGAGGTATGCAGCTCTTTACTGAAATCAATGGGAATCTGAGTGTTTTATTTGTGTGAAGTGATTATATATATTCAGCAAAGGTGAAAAAGGAGCTTTGGTGACTAATCTAGGAGCTCTGAGTATAAGACAGATAAAAATGATTTCCTATTTTGTCTTGGAAAAGATATTTGCCATATCAAAGAAACATATTAATCAGCCAGGCCTCATACAGGTCCGACACCAAAGTTCTTCAGATGCAGAGGGCTAAATCTGCTAATGATTCCTTGGTGTTGTGTTTATAGCACATCATTATGTAGGGCGTAGAGCTCCTCATGGTGGTTTTGGACTCTGCTTTCTCAGAAGCTGATTGGTTTCATCCTTTGTCAAAATCCAGGGAATAATGAGGGAATGGCTCCTAACATATTAAACATATCCAACAGTAGAGACCTGGGATCAGTGCCTAGCATGATTACTTGACCTTGGCAAATTGTTGAATGTGTCCAAGGACCCTATTTTTAGTGAAATAGGCATAGTGATTCTTCCACTCTGTCTGGTTTTGCCTTTTTAGAGCATAACCTTATGAGAAAATAGATCTTGTGACACGTATGCAAAATGACCAAGCAAAAAAGACCCAGCATTATTATAAATAGCATATCACGTAAATGAGAAAATACTTATAAAATCATAATTCAGTTCTTGTCATCCCATTAAGTAAGTTTAATAAAATAATACAAATTTTCTGAATATTCAAATGTGCAAGTGTACTTGAAGAGGGCAGATTTCTCTTGCATAGTCACACTGGAATCAGAACTGAAAATCCACCTTATTAAAAGAGTCTATATTCTTATTTATTTAGAAATCCATACTATGCTATAAACTTCATGGAAGCATATGAAATTGCATAGTAGATAGTTATTGTGCAGTGCTAACCTGACCTAAATGAAGACTTAAGAGAAAGGAACAAACCAAATGGATGTTCAAAAGCCTATGATGGTTCTGATACTTTAATTAAAAGCATTGAGCTGTATCTTCAAGGACATCTAAAGAAACAGAAGTTTAATCACTGTTTTTATAATTTTAGAAATTCTTGCATAGTCTACTAAAATACTTAAATACCTTTAAAAACATGGCCTGTCAAAAATCATAGAATCATAGACTCATTTATGTTGGAAAAAGACCTTTAAGATCATCAAGTCAACCATTAGCCTAACACTGCCAAGTCCACCAGTAAACTATTTCCCTAAGCACCACATCTAGTCTTTTAAATACCTCTAGGGATGGTGACTCAACCACTTCCCTGGGCAGCCTGCTCCAATGCTTGACAAACCTTTCACTGAAAATTTTTTTCCTAATATGCAGTCTAAATCTCCCCTGGCACAACTTGAAGCCATTTCTGCTCATCCTGGCACTTGTTACTTGGGAGAAGAGACAGACACCCACCTCACTACAACCTCCTTTCAGGGAGCTGTAGAGAGCAATAAGGTTGTCCCTGAACTTCCCCCCTGAGCCTCTTTTGCTCCAGGCTAAACCCAAGCTCCCTCAGCCACTCCTCTTAAGACTTGTGCTCTAGATGCTTCACCAACTTCATTGCCCTTCACTGGACATGCTCCAGCAGATCAATATCTTTCTTGTAGTGAGGGGCCCAAAACTGAACACAGTATTCAAGGTTATGTTATGTCTTAACATAAATGACATATTAGTACACAATTAACTCTAGTTTTTTATGTCAGCAGGAAAGCTCAGCAAATGAAGTAAATGAGTGTTAAGTGAAGCAGTAAAGTATTTCTAACGTTTAACACAGATCTCATGAAATACCTGCTCCAAGAACAGCGGAATGGTGTGAAAGGAGAAAAATTACAGGGGGTGGGAAAGGGGGATTGAGATTTCACTGTAAATTATATATTAAAGCATAATGAAAAAGTGAATCCTTTCCTCAAAGATTCTTTGAAATAATTAGGGAATTTTTTAATATTTTGAATTTGGAATATAAGAAGAACTACATTAAACCTCAAGTATACTCTCTGTGAAGGAGGAAATAAGGGAAAGAAGAATGAGAGCAAAAGGAAGATATAAAGAGGAGAGAAAGTAATAAAGAGAGGGAGGAAAGTGAGGAAGAAAGAGTGAAACAACAAAGAATTGAGAAGAAAAAGAAATGAAGGAAGAAAGAAAAGAATCAACATAAGTTAAAAAGTTAAACTAA
The DNA here is from genome assembly GCF_003259725.1 of Athene cunicularia. Taxonomy (NCBI): domain Eukaryota; kingdom Metazoa; phylum Chordata; class Aves; order Strigiformes; family Strigidae; genus Athene; species Athene cunicularia. The sequence continues at coordinate 55,218,376 of NW_020799092.1, forward strand.
CTATCTATCTATCTATCTATCTATCTATCTATCATGTCAAGAGTTCTAATTCATAGGAAAAAAGAATGGATGACTACTGTGTATTTAAGCCATCTCAGCTTGGAAAGGTAACATTTATATTTCTCTCTTCCAGGAACCTTAATTACTTGAACTTATATACTCTAAAATTTTTCTTGACTCTATGAATCTGTCATCCTCTGACAACAGATCAACAGGCACAGCATATTAATTCAAAAGAATAACAATAAAACCAGCCCCCATGACCAAATTTTTCATTTAAATACTCCAGGGCCCTTTTGTTGGACATGTTGCATAGGGAAGAAATTATCCTAAAAATAAATATTACAAAAAGCAAATTATTTTCCACAAACATTTGTCCTTCTTATTCCTCATGTCAACAACGTCATTCTTCCAGAATTACTTTAGTAATATTGATTTCCTTTCTTTGAATAAGATGTCATGCCTTAGCAGCATACACAAGATAGTCTGTATTTCAAAGGCTGTGGATAGCCCAGCAATATCTGCCATATTAGCCTTTTCTATCAGTATATTGCATTTATTTCCTAGGTGTTGGTAGACCAAGAGGTTGACACTGTCATTGGCTGAGTTTTCATATCACTTCTCACCACCATTTCAGTTACTTTTGACAATGTTTCATGATTTAGCAAATATCAGAGAATGAGAAATGTGCTGAAGGCATAAAGGTCATTCCCTCAATGTAATATGACACAATAAATAAAAATAATTAATAGAAATTCTATAATTTTAATTTTAATAAAATCTATAATGCAGTTCAGTTTGCTTGCAACATAATGAAAACATCTAAACTGTAGTAAAAACATTACAAACTGTAAATGCTCTTAAAATTTGAACAAATAAAACAAATTGACATCTGATTCTTAAAAGGCTTTGGATAATGTACCTCATAAGAGTCAGTTAAGAAACTTGCTAACCACAGAGTTAGAAATATAGTACTGTCATGGACTAAAAAACTGCTTTAAACATGGGAAAGCAAACCCAGGAATAAATGTTGAGGTCTTAGCAGAATGAGGCTATTCATTAGTGGTACTTCAGAGATCAGAACTAGAATCAGCATTGTTCAATACAGCTGTGAATAGTCTAGAGGAGAATGCTGAGACAACTTCTTGTCCATCCCTGTTACTACCTTTTTTTATATGGTAAAACTTTGATTTTTTTATTCTGGAAGCCCTTTTTCTTCTTTCTTCTCCTTTACTAAATCTTTCTTTGGGGCACAGGAGTTACGAGTTACCATCAGTTGTACATCTCAACAGTTTTCATCCTTAATGAAGCCTCCTGACATAATACCAATATGCAGCATTAATGGACAATGTTAACTCTAGGTCTTTAGCAAATGTAATTTAGTACCAATCTGAAAGAAGAACTTGCAGTACTTGGTAGGAGTAAGTGTAAAATAAAAAAATGTTAAGATACCATACCCAAATTAGTGGTGAAATATATATAGTTTGTAAAATTACTTTAAATACTGTCAGGTCTAATTTTTAATGTCGAAAAGCAGTTATAGTAGAAAAAGATTAGATTAAGGACAATGAAAAAATCTTAGGTTTGGGGAGGAAAATTTCACAGAATAAATATTCCCTCCTAGGCTGATGCTGTGAGCTACTGGGAAACAGCAGTAAAGTTTTAGTAATTAGACATATGGAGATTTCCTAGGACAGAGTAGACCCAACTATGTTAAAATTTCTGTGTTCCAACTCACAGGGAATATTAGAACAACAACATCTCTTGAAACAATTATAGAAGAGCCAATTCTGGATTGTGTGTGAATTACTGTCTGGAGTGTGAACAGAATCCATTAATTCCTCTTATTAGCACATGTATCTTAACAATAGGTCTTCACACATTGCCATGATACCACGAGGCCTTCCAGGAAAGTAAGAAGAAAGGCTTCTAATGGATAAAGTTAATCAGACTATCTCAGCATTGTCATATATAACAAAAACTATTCCTAGAGGTGATGACTTCTGTCAGCACAGGAATCTAGGAGTAAAACCTGTCCAACTTTGGACATTCCAAAATTCAGATTCATCAAATAACAGAAAATATTCACAAATCTTATAGCTGAATTTTCTCCTGTTCAACCTGGTCATGATTTCCAACAGTTTCCTCTCAACAGCATTTCACAGAGAGTGTAGTTGGGTTTGAGTTGTTTATGTAGGTGCATGGAGTTGAAAACCTTCATTGTTTCGTTCATTATGGAGCTTTATGAGAAAACTGTATCTGAATACTAACCTGGGCATTCTTGAACTGGGCTGTGCACCCAACAAAGAACTTCTCTTACAAATGGACAGTGTGTCTTCCTTTCTACGTATTGTGCCACTCACTACAAATTCATTACCTCCACCAGATTCATATGTCTTTTTTTACTTGTATGATTTTCTATAAAATTTTATCATGCTAGCTGGAAGTGTCCATCGGTTTATCTTTGTGTCTGGTTTTGTATGAAAAAGAAGGCTTTCTGAAGTGAGTATAGTACTGCTATCAGTCGCTGGAGATGTGGTTTGCATTCAGCTGTGAACAATGAGGAACTTAGAGAGGACTGTATATGTGATGGATGTTTAACAATTAAGAATCTTAAGTTAAATGTGGAGGAGCTGGGAAGAGAAGCAGAGGTCCTTGAGAGGATAAATGAGTGTGAGAGATTTATCAGTGAAACATGGTTAGTTTTAAATGCAGAAAATGAGAAGCAGCAAGGAGGTCAATGAGAGCCATCTGAGAACAGCCTATAGAGAGGAAGAAGAGGAAGAGGAAAAAGAGATAAGTCAGATATGTAAAGAGACAGAGTTAAAGTGAATGACAAGAAAAAGAAAATGTGCAGCATGAACAGGACTCTTCAGAGCTTGTGGTAAACCTTGGATGACAGACCACATCAAATCACAGAATGGTGAGCGGACAACCGTGATGGCAGTGAGGAAGAACAGCCCAGCAAATGGATACACACTGAAAACACACTTTTTTTACATGTACTTTTTCTTATCTTGACTTTTCTGCCAGAAATATAGTTACAGTTAACTGTGACTGAACACATGCACATATATAGCATATGCTGTAAGAGAGTATCATCTCTGTTGGCAGGTGTCAGCAGCATAAAAGAGGAAAGATACTTGGTTTGCATGATAAATCTGAGACATTTGTAATGGCAAGTGGAGGCTAACAAACTAATCATGAATTTGGGGGGAATGAGAAATTTTGACAGTGTAGCTAGGTTGGGTATGTGCAACCTGTGGGTAACATAATTTGCAAGTAATAAACTAGATTACATATTACAGGAAAACTGAAGATGGGACAGCATATAGAAAAATAATAACTAAGAAAGTGGTTGATATAGAAATAGTAACATCATCCTACTGTAAAGATCTCAGCTTCCTGAAAAGAGCTTTGTTTTAGTCAATGTCTCCTATTTTTAAGTGAAACAATCCATTTGAGAAATGTTGAGGGCTACACAGAGAATTGTTTTGCAAAGTTTTTCATTGTTCTCTGGGGAATTATTCCATTATATAGCCTTTTATCTCTCTGGGAGAATCACCACAATGCTTTCTTCACAGGACTCTATAATGGAGCCTATAGATCCTGGCGCAGATTCTCCTGCAGGGCAGACCACCCATCCTTCTGACTTGAGTAGTTTCAGTACAAATATATCTAGATATTTCTATGGCTTATTTAGTAGCAAAGATACTCAATAGTTTTATAAGACAAATACCTTTCCACGTTCCTGGAGATAAGCTGATATACTGTTGTATAAAATCTGGTCCATTAGATGGTGGGAATACAAGAACACAACCCTGAAGCTAATAAAAAGCATCCTGTATTTGGAAGACATCAATGCCAGTATTATTGCTTGTTCGGGACATTACCTAAAATGATATCTCGATGAGGCAGCTGAACTGTTAGGACAACAGCAATATACACAGTACTCACAAGTTAACATACATTGTCAGCTGGTGAGTGCCTTACTATTTGGACTGAAACATTTTCCATATATCTGAGCACATTTAAAGATCAGATTTCTTTGTCTTCTGTAAATATGAAAACAACAAAGAGCTTATGAATGCATAAAATGTTTGAGTGCAGTCTTCTAAGGCCATCCAGCCTCTTCAGTGTTCTGAAGAAATGTGGGTCAATTAAGGGCTTTGAAAAATAAATATTTTATTTTATATTTTACAGAATGGTGATTAATAGAGGTGTTTAAAAAATATTTACACACTTTTAGCTTGGGAAAAAAAGTGTGAATGAGCATTTTAAAACATACCTTTTACTTTGGGACACATAGTAGCATGTGTGGTTAGTTAAGTGAGATTCTTATATTTATATTCAACAAATAAGAAACATATAAGAGTGCCACTGTGCTGTGTAAAAGATTCATCCTCTTTCACAGGTGACATGTTCTCAACACTAAAATAAGGAACAGATAAGGAGAGAGAAAATAATGTGCTCGCTGGAAAAGTTATTGCTCTTGCTTACTAGGAGAAAGGAGTCAGTGCAGTGACTAAAGCCAGGTTTGAGCACAATTATTTGTCTCTATACCTAAGGTGAAATGAACTGGACAACCAGTATGGTGTACAGACAGTGCAAGTTCTGGAAGCGTAGTCTGTCTGTGGTTTTGTAATTTGGGTGGTTCTCCCCCCATTCCCCCCCCTTCCTTCCCATACCCCCCAAACTACATTTGGGAGCCTGTGACCATTAGAAGAGTTGAGAAGGGCATATGAGCCCTTAGTGTCATGTACAATTGGGTCATAACTTTTTTGCTCTCATATCTGGCCCTTCCTTTTCCTTACAATATAATCTTTATAGCAGCAAACTGTTTCTTCCCCTTCCTTTTACCTATTACATAGGAAATAATTTTTAGTAATTTTTTATTCTGTTATGTAGCTGAAAGTAAAAGCATAGCAAATTGAATTGGAATTTGAACAGTGATACTAGAGGAATTTCCATCTAAATCAAGAGAATCAGAATTATTTTTATTTAAGAATAATTTTTACTTTTCAGATCCTTACCTTGAGTAATTTATACAGTGCTGGCCACTATATCTTTGTAAAGGTTTAATTGCTTTTCAGGGGAGCAGTGTAGAGCAATTATATAAATGATACCAGATATCAATGATTCAAGTTATGAGGAAAGACTGAGAAAGTTGAGCATATTCTCAGTGGAAAAGAAGAGACTTCATGTAACTCAATGGAAGTTTTAAAAATTATGAAGATGACTGATAAAATTGATTCAAGCAAGCTCTTTACACTTGCAAGACCACAGAAGCTAGAAGACATGATCTAAAAATTAGAAAGTTGGGAACAATAAAAGAAATGCTAAGGCAAAACTATTTTACACAGCAGGATTAGAAGTATATGGAATAAATTACTATAAAGGACCCCTGGAGCAAGAACCTTCATTGAATTCAAGGGGGAAGGAGGTGAATTTCTAAACAAAAGGAGCAGATAGAGGCGTGGCAGAGAAAATAGTCACATGGAAATAAAGAAGACAATAAGGAACAAGCAAGAAGAGCATGAGAGCCTTTTCTTCTTATTTCTTTAGTTCTTCTTGCTGGTACTTCTCATTGGGTATTGATTTATTATTACCTAAAAACTCCAGCAACCCTATAGCACAGGTCAGTCAGTCTTTTTTTCAGAGATGATTTACAACATTTTTAACAGCAAGTTTATGTAATTAAGAGATTCCTGGATTTTGACCCACAGTCATCTTTGATCAAATCTTGAAAATGAACCAGTTACTGATCCTAGCCTAGTTAGTCATATTGGGCAACTATATATCAAGGAAACCCTGTCAAAGAGACATGGTGGTGTAAAGCAATCAGAAGGTCTTTTCCCTCCCACAGCTGCTGCTGTGAAGCAGAAGTTGTTGGAATACCCAGCACTCAGCTCCTGGTATATCTGTCTGCCTAGGAGCTGGAATTTTCAGAGATGGCTTTTACTAATAGACACAGAGGATTTAGTTACATGAAGATTTTCGCTAGTAAGAAAGACAATTTATGAAGTTTCAGCTCCCAACCACAGCTACTCATTCCAGTCCTCACACCACACTTTACTGTATTCCCAAGAAGCAGCACCAGATATTTGAGGTGTTTTTACAGATTCTGACTATATATGTTGTTTCAATTTTCCTGTGACTGTGCAAACCAATAAGGAACAGCAAAGGCTCTGATAGCTTTGCATATTCAGGAAGACAAGATTCCATTGATTTACTTTCAGACAGATGTACTCAGAATGACAGCCTTAATTACACAGGAATGAATGGCTGAAAAGCCCACATGCACGTGAGAAAGCTTCTCGGGTTTCATTGTTGACTGCTACCTATGTCCATTTTTGAAAACCTAATTATTTCTCAACAGTATTAAATATTTAAAACTTATCAGTTGCTCCATTCTCTTCTAGTCCTCCCCACTTGTTGTGGTTTTTATATATCAGGCACGTTATCATGTCAAAGAACACCATATAGACATTGAAATCCTAGTCCTCGCCTAATTAATTGCCTTATAACTTTCAGAAAGGCACCAGAAATAATGTCTATATGGTAAATAGTAATAATATCTTCTGGTTTGTTTTGGGGTTTTTTTGTTTTGTTTTTGTTTTGGTTTGGTTTGTTTTGTTTTTCCTTAGAAAGTGGGAGACATTTGAAAGGATTATGCAGCTTCTTTCAAATTAAAGCTTGATATTTTTTTTTTCTTGAAGAAAATGTACTATTTTTTTCTTCCACATTTTAAACCTTAATTTCCAAGGTATCATCAGCTAATTATTCAGCAGTTACTTTAATGTTTCAGACAGGGAATAAGTAGCCTTGGGGAGAACAGATCATGCTTTTAAAGTAAGCCTAGCTACAGTAAAGGATTATTACTAGAAGACGCCCGCTGCCTATAGTCACAAAAAAAAAAAAAAAAAAAAAAAAAAAACACCCAACAACCCACAAACCTAGATGTTGCCTAATAGCCCTATGTCCATAGTTGGGGCTCTGAAAGACAAGTTCCAGCGTACAGAAAGATTTACTGCCATCACCTGTTGATCCCACCTCATGCTGGGCACAATGGAGGGGGAAATTAATTTACCCTTTCCTATCTATTTCACACTTCAGAGTCTTCCTGTGATCCCATCCTATCTGGTCTTCAGTGACACTCTGGTCTATGACCTGGACAACTGGAAGTAGCACAGTTTAGCCTCCTCAGGGAAGGCCCTCAAAACTCATCAGTCATGTCCCCAGTACCAGAGCTCCTCAGCCTTGCTTGCTGCAAGTTCTCCAAAGCCAGGAGTACCAGAGTGGATTGCAAGTAAAGAAGAAAGTTGAAATGATATCTCAAAGGAAAATTAACACTTTCATGTGGTTATATCTTTGGTGACATCCTTTGAGAACTCCTTCCCACAATGGTAAGCTGGCCAGGCAGTCATGTTCTGGTTGCAAAACTGTTAAATGAGAAGTAACGCACACTTAAACTCCAACCAACAAAAATGCTATCAATTTGTTTCCATATGAGAAAAGGTATGTCAAATGACAGAGAGGGCAATCCTCAGCAGGAGGTGGAATAGTTTTTCACAACTGTTGCAGTGGACAGCTCAAGTCCTGTCCTTTCCATAGCTCAGAAAGAGAAAATAACATAGATCAGGGCCCAGCCACAGGTTCTTGGGTCAAATGGTAACCCTGACTCCACTTCCACTACATAGCTTCTGGATCTCCTCTGAGGTCACCAAATGTCATAGTCATAAGACATGATGATTATTTGGGGAGTGTTTTCCTTGGTTCAGAGTTCATGAAATAATGTGTGTTCCTCTGCAGCTTGTCTGACTGGTGGGGTTTTAGCCCAAACCTGACCCTTTGCTTGCACACCTTAATATATGGGATATAGAATGTGGGAGTTTGGAGAGTACGACTGTTGGAGTTGTGTTGGAGGGAGAAACTTGTTCATACTCTCTTTTGTGAGTGGTCTCTGACCTGTACTCTTCCCCCCAGGTAGTGTCTGGAGGTATCTGGGATAGTGCTAGGTGGCAAAGGTCAAAAGTGTACATAAGGCTGCTAACAGTCAAAGCCATGAGTGATGGCAGGACATGACTTAAGCCTGTGACCTGGGCCTAATATAGAGTACCTGTTAATACCATAAAACAAAAATTACTTAACTCTTCTCCTGTAATATTTCTATGTGTTCCACTTTGAAATATGGTTTCCAGCTTAACTCAGAATGAATACTGAATCTCCACAAACTTGCTTGAGATATTTCAGTTAAATATCTGTAAAAGGAAACAAGCTTTTTCAGTTTTACTAATCAAATATATGGGTAACCCTCCTGTGATCACCAGGCAGCGGGAGCAGCCTCCAAGGGATCGCCAAAGTAAACACAGGTCAGAGCAGCAGCAAGGGTTTTCCACCTGATACCAGGAGAGAGGCCAGAACTGCTGCCCTGGCTGCTCCTCAACACAACCTGACCACAGTTTGGTAGATTCATAGATCTTGCCCTGAAATTTGAATAGAAATTTTTTTTTTTAGGTTTTCTTTTCCTATGTGTTCACATCCTTTCCCTCTCCCTTTTAAACAACTTATTATATTGTAGATCTCTCCAGATCACCATAATTTAACTGGCAGAGTACCATTAAGAGTCAACATATTGATACATGTTAGTCTGTTTCTCTTTAATTACCTGAGAAAGAGGAAAATAATGATACTATAAATATAGAAGATGTTGAATTTTTAGGAGTACTGGTTCTCTAGCCTATTGTTAAGCAGCACATACAAGTGTTTTGTGTATGCTGAGATTAATTTTCAATACGCAGCTTCCCTTGGGATATTTATATTCTTCCAATCAGCATAGAACTGTCCATCAAAAGTAACTTTATAAATATATATATACCCAAACACCACACACACACACTCACTGCCACAAAGTTTTTGGGGTTGCTTCTTTAAAGAGCTGTAAATCTGAGTAACATTTTCTCTGCACAGTGACCTGTTCAGGTAGGTGGGTGTTAATTTCAACAGACAATTGGAACAGAAGTACTTGTTGGGTTTTTTTGTTGGGGTTTTTTTTTCCTCCCTTACACTCTTGCAAACAGTTAAATTAAAAATTCTCTTGTCTGAGAGGTAGAAATTATTAATGCAAAGAGGGAAAAATTGTTTCATAAGAGATGCTTTGGAGTCCAGCCTATTTTGGTTTTCTTACTCAAATCATTTACTTCTAATTAGATAAGAGAACAAAAAAAAAAAAAATCCAAAGGGGAAAATACATTTCTTTTTCCCACAAATTGCTTCCATCATTTCTGAACTCTGTTAAGCATTTTTAATAGATATGTGCCCTTAGCTCATCTTTTGCATGCTAACAATTTAATCTGAATACCAATATAGACACAAAATAAACGATTGTTTCCTGCCAGAGGTATCTGCAGAAGAAATCTTGGAGTAAAACATTGTCTTTGCAGCTCATTGTGTCTCTAATTAGACTGGAAGGAGGCAGAAGCTTGCTGGTGTCAGTCTGTGTTTAGCATGCCCTGGAGCTTCAAGCTCCTGTGGGTATCAAAGTGCACTAATTAAATGAGGGGTCCACAATACCGCACTAAACATCAGAGTGAGAGAAAGTGTCCAGTGTCCTCAGTGCCTTTGAGAATCCATGGCCCACGCTAATTACCCATTGTTGAATTGACTTCCCATTCTACAAGGAATGAATGGTGCCTCTCTCCCCCTCCTTCCCCCAGCCTCCTCCCCCCCTTAGATTTTACCATCTTTGCTTTGGCCGCCTAATTAATCTTATGGAAATCTCCCGAAGCCAGATTCCAGCAAGGTTGCCCCGATGTTTATAATTTGATTTGTGATGATAAAAGTGAAGACACCCGGTGATGGAACAGTGTCATTTTCAACACTCTTGAGAATCGAAGAGGCTATCAATCTTTCCCACGTGCATGGCAAACTGATATCCTAGAAAATTAACTTCAATTAATAACAGAAATCCCCAGACACTCAGGGAAGTAGAGATGCTTTGAAAGAGAACCTTCAAAGATGTCTCTGGATTGTCTTTTATATGCAGACTCTTCTTTTTATATAGAAGAGATTCTCAATAAGGGAATGTGTGGCAATGGGGGGAGTTCCCCCTCTCCCCTTTTAATCCAAGCAAGATGAGGTAACATTTTATATTTAGTTTAGGAAGAAGTTAACCAAAGGTCTGTAGGTTAAATCTGTTTTTATTTCCTCTTTGTAGATAGCACTTAAAGGATTATGCCATGCATTTCACTGAGGAAAGGAAATTTAAAATAAAAATGTTTTTTACTGTAACTCTCCCTTCTCCAAAATTCTGGAAAGTTAAAGGTTGGGCTGCTTGTCATTGCCAGCCTTCTTTGCCTTGACAAGGTTTGTGATCTAAAGCTGAATGTTCTATCAGGAAAAAAAAGACTTGTTAAGATTTTACATGTTCTAATAACTGCAGTGACACAGTAATATAAAAGCAAGTCTCATTCCTGAGAAACACTGCAACACATGAATTTTACTCTACAAAAAATCTGCCATGTGTAAGTTTGCGAGTGACATTTCTGTGTTGCTGTTGTATAGGGTAGTTGGCTGGACAACACAACTTCATTTTATTTGTAGAAAAATAGAAATAGATGTAACGTTTCATACTACTTGTGATAGTAAGAAATTCCTTGCTGAACAAACAAACAGAATTTGAAAGATCACCCAGTATCAATTTCTGGGTTGGGTTGGGGTTTTTTTTACATAATAGACCACAGACAACAAATTCAAAATTATGGTTAACAATTAATTTGAGGTGATGTATAAACAAAAAATATTAGCCAGTATATTGCTTAATGTTTAGCTTCCAAGTGGTTTTCAAGGTAGCTCGACACAAACCTAAATTACAGTTTTAGCTTAGCAGCAAGAATGGGTTAAGTTTATTGCATTTCAGGTTCTTGTTATAATCACTGTCACGTGAATGAATTCATGTTGTGCCATTTCTTGCTCTCATTACAACCTTTGTTACGAGAATGAGGTATTAGGATTTTAATGCCTCATATATTCTGTGAATTATGTTAGTGTGCTGTACTACTTTGACCTTTTAAGTATTCTGTAATTTGATTGGCTGGTAATTCTAGTCCTTTTCTTGTTGACAGCCTCAATAACCTTTCAGACAAAGGTGGAATGGCAATCCAATCAAAATACAGAATATTTAAGAGTTCAAAATACATAGCATAAAGGATGGCTATAGTTCATTGGGGGAAAAAAAAAAAAAAATTCTTCTAGTGCTTAAAAATTGGGACATAAATGGTAAGCAAAAGATATAGTGCATTCCAAAGATAAATTTTTTTTTTTTTTTTTTTTTTTTTTTATTTACTTTGTGATAACTTCTGATATTCTCTTCGCTAACTCGTGTATCTATCAGGGTAGATAGATACACAAGTATAAATTTTTACCACTTTTTATTAATATTGCCATATCATATGAAATTTTACTAAAGTTTGCTTTTATGTCTTGAGTATCTAGATCTGTTTTTAAATAATATTATCAAATTGTGAATATAAAAAATAAGTATACACTAAGAGGCAACACCTGAACACCTCTGTGAGGATTATTAGTAGTAATAGTAATCTATGTATCAACTACTGGGTATGCAAAGTCTTCTGAAAACATAAAAAAGTAGATGTCTTATTATTTGGTACTATGTTCACATTTAATGATTGAAGAAGAATGGTTATTTGACAGAAATTGGCATTTGGGTTTGGTTTTTTGAATAATACATTTTGTCTAAAAATAACCCTCAGTGACAAACAATACTAATTAGAATTAATGCACACTTACTATATTTTCCACTGTATGTAGAACGGAAAACAAACTAATTTTACAGAACTTAGGAAATTTTAAACTACTTTAGTTATTTTCCCCAAATGAATTCTTATTCTGAAATCTCTGCTTATTAAAAATAATGCTTTAAAAATTATTCTGTAATCATATTTTTACTTTTTTTTTACCTTTTTATTTCTTTTTTATCTTTCATAGAATTCTATATGGAGAACCTATGCAAGCAAAAAACTTCAGGAAGGTTTCTGATTTAATATCCTTTGAAATTTCTGGAAAATGCCCCTAAGGATGCTGTGTCAAGACCGACTTGATATAATTTGGGACTGAATGGCTGTAACTATACCTACAGGTAGGTATAATTTACCCTTTTTTGTTTTGCTATTTCAAATACAGGTTTTCTTTGATTAGAGGTTGTAGCTGGCCTATGGTTTTGTCTATGGACTCCAAATGAGTGTTGAAGTGGCATACAATCTTAAGGCCACTTCAGGGAATTCTTTCAATGAAGGAAATGAAAGAATGGATTCTTCCTTTTTCATGAGACTACTTACTAGGTATATTTAGAGGAGGAAAGATCCTTTCAAGATTCCTACTTGAGTGGGGTATGAATTTCCAGCCAGCTGAATTTTTAGACTCTTGTACTTGACAAAGAAGAGCCTCGGTCAGATCCACAGACCATAGGTTAAAAATTTTAGGAATCTTGAAGGGGATACCTTTGATTCCTACAGCATACTTGTATGAACAGAAAGACTGCAGATGTATACCACTTCTAGAATATCCCCTTAATATGATGTGGCAGATTTCACACAGCATAATATGAAGCTAATCAGAATACAAAATAAGACATACACAAGCTTTTTTATAAATTTTCAGCCCTAATTTTGTGGAGTTGTTGGGAACCCTATATATCATGAGCAGAAATGTCAGTAATAGAAAGGAGATTACAGTAATGTACCATATTCTCAGTCTGTAAATGCAGATGGCTTCTAACAGCCTTTGGAATTTAAAATGTTTGCTAAATACTTTTATGGCATGCTGGTGTGCCTGAGAGGTGGCAGAGAAATTGTATCCTCTTTATTACCACATGATGCAAACACCAGGTCCAAGATATACCTGGCTCTAGAGTGAGCCTGGAAACCATCTGTAAATGACCAAGTGAAAAGTATTTTGTGGTCTTCAGCTGAGGCTGCAATTCCCTGAGTGTAATGGTTTCCTGTATAGCTCTGTAGTCTCTCACTGACATAGGTGAGTCTTTGGTAAAACACCATAGTTGCAGCTATGCAGGTGTCTACTGCTGTTTGAAATGCCCTGGATTATCTGAAACATTCAAGGCTGGCAAAAGTCTCACTAGAGCTCTTCTTGTGTAGATCACTAGGTCAGCAGTTGCTGATGAGAAACAGCTTAACTCTGCATTACTTTTAATGATGTGAGACACCCTCTGTTGTGTCAACTGAATTTTAACCCCACGGTGCGATTCAGTGGCATTCATCTTCTGGATGAAGGTAGTAAAATTGTGGTCTTCATAGAAAGGTGATCTATGTCAGCTTGATAGATATCTGCTATGGAAGTCAATGTATTCAAGAGAAAGATTCAGTTCCCCAAATGCAGGCTGCAGGGTGGGTAGAATTTCACTGATTGTTATGGTTAAGAACTCAATTCAGGTGCCAAAACATAGGTATCACCAACATAGGTTTCAAATACTTAATTTAGGACTGACATCACTGATAATAGTTTTATATTTACACCTAGGATCAAGTTTGTGAGATGGAAGGAGTAATGGAGGAGTGTCCACCAGTTTTTCTTCCCCATAGTGACTATGCTTTGACGTTCATTCATTGAAAAATTAGACTGTTGCTACTGGTATACAAATCTTCACACATGGACAATTTATTCTAATATGAATATGTTCACATTATTACATAATTTATTACAGAATTTTTAAAGAGAAATACAAAGATGGATGTCAAACGTCTTCTATCACAAAAGTATCAGACATAATTTTATGAAGATATCATCTTCAATGATTATCTTTTTTATTACTGATAGAAGTGGTTCTTTCTTCTAATCTAAAACCTGAATTTTCATGTCCAAATTCAGTGGTTTCACCATTTTGCCAGCAGTAGGTCACCTCCATTGGAATTAAGGCTGTTTTACACAGTGAAAATTAAATAAAAAGGAAGAATGTGTTGTAGTAAAAGGCTTTATATTCAGTAAGATAATCACTGTACTTCATGTGCTTCTTCTTAACATGATTGTTCCTCTTCTTTGGAGGTGACCTGCAAGTAACCTAGCAATAATATTTTAAACTTCATGCATTTCTTACTTGATAACACATTCAGTTTACATATTATTCTGTTCTGGTATGTGATAATGCAAATCAATTCTATGAAAGTTGAAGGAACCTGGAGAGCAAGTCTGGATCCATCTCCCTTCTCAAAGCCATGATTGTTGAAAGATGGACTTAGAGTGAAGTCAAGAAGTTTAGAAGTGAAGGTAAGGCCCTCAGAATAGAGACATTGGCTAACAAGGCCGGGTGATTCAAATCTATTTCCTTTAACAGAACTGTTGGTTTCATTCCTTTCTCATTTAAATTAGGAATCACTCCACTAGAGTAATTAAAGTTATACTACTAAAAAAAAAAAGGAAAAAAAAATCGGCACCAGATTTGACCTTATAACTGGCTTCAAATTGGGCCCTAAATTACATAATTTATTGGTCCAGGGAAATAATCACCTGTCTTTGCATTGACCCATCTGAAGGATACCTCATTACAGTCCCCATGAGGAAAGAAAACAAAAAGAAATACATTCTACATTTAATCAGCATTGGGACCCCAGTTCTACTCTTAGTTTTAGATAATAATATGGAGCACAGAGGAGTACCTTTAAATTCAAATAGTTCAAATGAAAGATGAAGTTCCTTGACATATGAAAAGTTATCAAAGGATTATAAATTCCTGCGTATCCATTAACCTATGATAACTACAAAAGATCATGCCACTGGCTCATTCATACATCACCATTCCCTTCAACTCACTATCTGAAGGTCTGATTTGCATCATTCACAACTGTGCTGAGGAACACTAGCAGGATGCCAAATTTGAAGAGTCAGGAAGACCTGGTTCAGTGAGCTTGTGTGCTTTCTCAAGGTATTTTCATTCATGTACAGAAAACCCTTTTGTATTTTAAAAGGTAGGTGACATATTCAGAGGAGATATACAGCAGCTCCATACATAACATGTGCTTCCCTGCCTTTCAGCAGTGAGTGGAAAACCTGAGCCTATGGTACTTGGAACACTTGCCCCAGCCTGTTTCACTGCTGGAAGTCTAACCCTGCACACAGGAACCGTTCTGACGGGAACAGCTGTGTTTCACCATGTTGTGGGACTATGTACAACTCAAAACCACTTGGTGAGATTTCTCAGTTGTCCCTGCATTCACAATGCAGGAGGAAAGTGGCTTATCAAAAGTTAACAGCTAAAACTCAGTAAAGGTTGTTAAATTTCTCTTCCATCTACCCACTCATAGCAGCACAGAAGTGCCACAATGTCAGAAGTCACACACCATTTTAAAAATAATGGAGTAGATGAGTCATGACAGCTGTGACATATTTTCACTCGCACTGATGAAGAATTAAAAGACTGAAAATGTGGAGTTTTGAGTGTTTAATTCACTTTTTTTTTTTTTCACAGTGCTTTTTAAACAATTTAATACTCTAGAAAAAGCATTGCTTAGAGAGTGTTCAATGTGGAGTGAGCAGCACCCACATATGCCTCAAAAATAACTTAATTCTTGACAGGACCCATAAAGAAATTCTCAGAAATAATGCCCATGGGAGGAGAAATAAACAGAATCTTGTCAAAGAAACAAACAATCATTTCAGTTAGAAGTTCTGATGCCAATCCTTGAAGTATCACTTTCAAGGAGAATATTCCAAAATCAAAGATCACAGCAGCTACAAGTTCAAGTGCTTCTCATGGTCTCCAAGCATACTCTTTCCTGCTTGCATCTCCGTGTCTATGACCCTCAAGCTCCAGTGCATGCGGACAAACAAAATTGTTTTCAGCATCAGGTAATTCAGTAACCTCGTTTTAATCATTACTTTCATAGACTCCTGTATTTGAAACCACTTGACACTTCTTATTGCTGACCCAATTTCTACTTCTCCATTGCAGGCCCAAATGAATCATATTGAAGGGAAGTATTCACTTTTTTCTTCTGTCAGGAAAATATCTCATCTGATTGCAGCTGTAAATCAGATCTGGTTGGCAAGACCATTTTCCCTGTTAGGATTAAAAAGAAAAAGAGAAAAAAAAAATCAAATTAACAAATCCATACTATAAGGTCATGTCTAAGATTTGTTGGATACTATACAGAGACTACAGACAGATCATGCTGGGCCACTGTATATTACAGTTGGAACACCAAGATAATAAGGTTAAAACAATCTGCTTTATGCTGATTCGGACTGGACTTTACAAAGTGATAAACTAGCACTTTTATCTTCAAGCAACCCTTGATAAGACCTTTATTGCATAAGCAAACAAAGCAGTTAAAAAGTCTCAGAAGAGCAGTAGCTGTACATGCTGGCAGGAAGAACAATGATACATTTAGTTCCTTTCCTCATGTAGAGTAATAAAAAGTTCCTCTTTTGTGGAAAATCTGAGATTTTAATTAGGATAGAATAAAATACTTAACAAGTGACAGTGACTTTATCTTCAAGATATTCTGCAGGTGCAAAAGGGCAAATAAGGATTTCTTCTATCAAGAACAGTTTCACTGCAACAACTATGCTTTGGATTTTCCTTTCCACTGTGCCACATTGTAAATTCAACCAGTTTGCTGTACTATCTCACAGTAGGTCCTTGTGACCCACAACTTTTCAAGTATTATCTTTCCAGCGAATATATTGGTTTCATATTATCTCCATCTTATAATATGTTATTTTGCATTTTTCTGCTTTATTTCTCACCTATAAGAACTTATTTATGCTGCATATTACCAACCTCCACAGCTCCCGTGTTATTTTTCTGTTCTCACAGTTACTTGCAGCATCTCTTAATTTTGTATAATTTCCAAATGTGAAGTCTTGTTAAAGTCTTTTAGAAGAATAAAATAATTAAACAGAATTAAATAGCCTGTATGTACAAAATAAAACTCCAGTTTAGTCAAATAACTCCATAGTTATGCTAATGAGATTGAAGAGCAGAGTGAAACCTCCCGAGTTCCAAATTTGACAGGTCCAAAACAAGCAAAGCAAGTTCAGAACCAGGAGCATTTTGACTTAAGCAATGAGCTTGGAATATTCATCATTACTGTTTCTTCAACACATGTCCGTGAAACACAGTTATTTCATTGCCCAAGCACCAACCAGAAAAGATTACCTCCAGCCCAGAGAAGCTGAAAGAGCCATGAGGTTTCCCAAGACAAGTGACAGTTTTCAGAGAGCTGGTTGTACAACAGATGCATCAGTCAGCCCCCATCCATGTCCTAAACAAAGCCCACAACTGAAGAAAGAGCTAAACATGTTCCTGGTTTTGAGCTCAGTTACATTAATAGTACATTATCACCCTAGAAATTGTCAGCATATGCTTTTCAGGAAACAAGGTTATTACAAATGCTTTTACAAAGAATTGAAAAGAGAAAAAAGGATGCTACATTCTGAGATTGTAAATTTATTGCAAAATATTCAGCCAATAATCAGTCTTTATATACTCTGACTGTTTTACTTAACACACCGTGATAATAAATATCTTTAGCTCAACTTGATACAACTATGTCTTTCCCTTTGGAAACAAAAAATAACGAAGCAAATGAAAACTATCCTACAGAAGCACAATAGAGTTTGAACATCAATTTGACAGGTACTATAATTTCCCTATTAAGGGGTTCTGAATATCCTACAGGAGTATACTGCTGGAACACTGTAAGAATTCTTCACAGAAGTCATCTGAAAAAGAAAAGTTTTAGTTATAAGTCAGAGAAGATATTGGAAGATGGACTCAGGCTGATGAATTTCATTGATGCTCCAAAACCATGACTTTCCATTTAGCGCACATCTATTATCACTAAACCAGTAACAAGTAGAACTGAAATCAGAATGAGACAGGAGAGTTATCTCTGTAACAGATTTACTCTAAGCAGTGCTATGTCATCCACATATATTTGTATGCGAGTGACAAGAATCGAAGCATGTTCAGTTCTAATCTATGCCTTCCTTACTATTTTATGTCTAGGGAAAAGATGACAGAGGTGTACACTACAGTCTTTCCAGGTCCTTCTGTAATAGAAGCCATGAATGCAAAAGATGACACACATTTTATTAATCTTCTTTCAACTCCTTCTTTTATATTGTACTCAGAGCTTTGCTTTTCCATATTTAAATAGGAAAAAATGGTTTGGATAGTGAAAAAAGCAGGGAGTGGGAAAAAACCTTTTCATTCTTTACACAAGGATTTTTTCTTCCTGTTGTGCCTGACAGCGTCACCAAGAGAGAAATACATAGAAAGACACAAGTATTTGATTCTTCTGTAGCATATCTCACTACTGAAGGAATATGCCTTTGACTTCATCTTCAGAATACTCACCACTGATGGATATTGAGATTTGTACAGTATTTTATATATATATATATATATATATATATATATACATGTATCTCATTTATTATTACCAGAAATTCAAACCTCGTGTTAAACTTCTTGTTTGAACCTGCCATAGAATGGGGCACACAGTAACTCCATGGACATTGCTATTTTAACTCTCAGAGAGAGGCGAAAAATGGCAGAGTCTCTTGCTGCAGAAGGCAGCAGCCCATCTTTTAGTCAAGTCAGTTCTCTGTGAACACAACTGGTGGTCTACTTTGGATGCTGGCACTCTCCATCCACAGACAAAATTCAGATATAAATGCACATCCTGATAGTCACAGACTCCTCCAGATATTTGTCAATAGTTATCTCAGAGTTTCTGGTTTCCCCTTCAGAAATAAAGCTCTCATCCTAGAAACAGAGGCTTGCAAGCCCTGGAAACTGGGCTCTTAGAGGATAATGAGAGATCCTGTGAATTCATTCACAATAATCATGGAAATAAAGATTTATATTTTTTTAGAACAAAGTGCACATACTTTTTCAATTCAGCTGTCCTTAATGAATCCATTATTTTACAGAAGTATGCATCCATAGATCAATTATGCACACAGACACACACACACAATTATCAACCACTTTAATACTAAGGAAAAAAAAAAAAAAAAAAAAAGATAGGAAGGCTTGGGTATCTCTGCTTTTTTTAAATAGCTAAAAGGGATGCTCAGAGACATACGAGCCATAAGTGCCTAGATAGATTGATAAAAGTTTTACAGAATCTAGGAGGGAGACCCATTGTCTAGTTAATAATATCGCTGGCACTTCCTTTCCTTCTTGTTAGACTGGGACAACAAGACCATTTAAAACCAGACTAAACATTGCTGAAATGCAGAATATGATAGCAGTTGCAGCTGATCATGTTTCTAACTGCTTTTACAAATATAGGTCTTGGAAAGAAAAAGGAAAAGTTGACTAGATGAGAAGTTACAATTTGGGGTTTTGCCCTGTAAATTGTCTTTCTGAAAATGGCTAGATGTTGCTGAGGATTGACAGCTTTTAAAAATTCAATTTTCTGCGTGGCTTTTGAGAATGAGTTACCATTCCCAATCACATTTGTCTATAAAGTAGGCACATGGTAAAATTAATATGGTACAAATAAAACCTGGCAATGTTTAGAATACATTTTAGGGGAAATAAAAAGTGAATGATCATGGAGATCAGCTTCTAGTATCTCAATCACTTGTAAATTAAGACTAAAGCATGTTTTTGGAAGATTATGTGGGAACTGTGCTCTTCTGCATGAACTTCACCTAAGATTAAGAGTCACTGTCAAGCACCTTTCCAAGTCCCTAATCATAGACATGAAGGGGAATATCTTTTTAAGCCACTGAAATACTGTTCAAAGGGAAAAGTATACATCTCTTTACTAGCAAATGTTTTTTGCTTGAGTCATTTATAATAATATGGATTTTTAGAGAGACAATTGCAGAAGAAAATCTTCTTAATCTGTTAAATCTTTCCCTGGTAGTTCAAAGAGCAGAAGCATTGTGAAATGTTCTATTTTTCTTTCTCTCCCTTCCCCTTTCTCTTCCACCCTCCCTCCCTCTTTTCATCTTTCCATTCCATTCCTCTCTTCGCTGTTTCCTTCCTTCCTTCCTTCCTTCCTTCCTTCCTTCCTTCCTTCCTTCCTTCCTTCCTTCCTTCCTTCCTTCCTTCCTTCTTCATTTTGAATGCGCAGAAAGATATTGTGGTCTTGAGGTGAAAGACCGTAAAACTCAAGGGAGAATCCTGGCTCCACTTTAAAAGGCACATTTACATTAGTCTGGAGCACTTTTCTCTAGCAACACTTGGATTCCTGAATAAGAGAAGAGGAGATGAATCTGAAATGTGGTTTAAGAATATTCCTCTGCATTTGCAAGCATTAGTAAGGACCAGAACGCAAAGGTGATCACAGATCCTCTAGATATATGAAACAATATTTATGCTCTTTTTTCTTACTGTGCTTTTATTTTAGGACACAAAAGTCAGAGAACTTCCCTGGGGCATTTGGGTGTTGGGACAGCTTCTGAGCACACTGTCACTCAGCCACAATGTCTTAACCAGAAGAAACACCATTTCAGGTTTCTTGCAGACAGTTTCCAGATTTCTTGACTGGTTATAGAGTGTTCTGTCAAATCAGCATTAAGTTTGTAAGACTTTCCTTAAAGTAATAATTTCCCTGGAATAAGTATAAACCACTACAGAGACATATCCTGATAGATTCATGGAGATTTTGGCGGCCATAGATCATAAGACTTGTATCATATCACATGCATCTAATAACTAACTGTTTAGAAACAGAACAGGGCAAGACTAATTACCTTATAATATTTAACAGTAGATATAAATACTATTCCACTACATCAAAGGTGAATTCATACAGCAGTTAAGTATACAAATGACTTCTAATAAAGTGGTAATTTTTCTGTACTATACAAATGCAATCATATTAAACTCAAATCAGTGAAATGCTAATTCACTTTTTAATGAGCTCCTTTCCAATTTCTGATTTTTTAAGCAACTTTCAACTGGGTTGGTTAAATACAGTTAATAAGATGAAAAGAGTGTTTTTTAATTAACTCAGATAAAATACTCCATTGTATACATGTGAGCTTTTAAGGCAGTGTGAGGCAAGTATAGAACTCCAGTTTTACTCTGTTTCATCTCCTTGTGATCTCTGAGCTCTAAACACAGCAACCTGAGGTGTGGAGGAGAGGTATCATATACCCCTCTCTGAAACTTGTGTTGCTGAGGAAAGCTTTCAGTTTTCCTTTTGGACATGACTGCAGTATTATTGATCAGAAGATGTTCTTCTTTCTGATCGATGAGAAAACAAAATTATTGCAACCCTTAAGTCTGATTATTCCATAAAATATGAAAGAGTAATTATGAGCTTCTGCATTGACTGACATTGTACAAAAGGACAGGAAATTATTTTTGAGACCCCTTTAAGGTCTGTGTCCTAATTCAGAGATACTCTGAATAAAGATGATTTCCCCAAAGCTTAAGAAAAATAACGTATATCCTACTCACCTCCGCTTGTTTGCTGTCTGCAAGCCTGACTGAAAGCTGGCCAGAATCAGCTGAAAACTTGAAGCTGATTTCAGTGCGGTGTGAGATCAGGGTTCTTTAATGTGTGATTATATGACCATTATCAATCAAGTAATGAAAAAAACATGGTCATTAATTCCCTTTCTATAGACACAAAAATACCTTTTCTCACATGCCAGTCAGATCATGCCTCAGAAAAATATTTACTTTTGATTTGCTCCGGTGTAATTGAGCTCTGGACCTGGTCCACTATAGAAATTGCATTGCGCAAGAGAGCAGTAGCTAACTCTTTGTTGTTGGTAGGTTCCTGCTATTGCCAACCATGAAAGGATTCATTCGAAAGAATAAAATCGAGATATCAGAGAAACCTGACAGTGCGCAGTGTCTTACTATCTTTACCCAGCACAACTCAGCTGAAGAATTATTCAAAATAAAATGTAATAAATTAGAGCAAAAACTTATTTTTCCACATGCCTGATTTTCTCATGCCATTTGTGTATTAAGATTTAGAATCACCGATTAAATGAAGCTATAGCTTTTATTCATATTTTGCAGCTGTTGGACATGAATTTGAAGTCTTCCCTGGTCACCAGTTAGAGAGTTTTAATGATTGAGAGTTTGAATGAAGGTCATTATATCATATCCCACGTTACATACAGGTAATAAAATTTCTTTCCTGCTTTGATTTTAATTGAATACAATCTTTCAAGTGAAACAAGATATCAGAAAGATTTACTTTGTCTAGATAGTAAAGTAAATGTGGCCTATTATTTGTCAATTTTATTGTCATTAAATGCTTCACTGTTACAGAAACTCAGCATTGTTTCATTTTCATGCTCTCCAGAAACATGGTCAAAATGTTTTGGAAAATCTTCAAAACTTGGAACAGTTGCCTTCAAGATAGGAGTCACTATTTAGTTTCTCTACGCAGCAACTTAACTTTGCAAGCCAGGAAACCACAGTATTTTCACTGAGTCTCAACTTCCCTCCCTTCTTCAATCCTCATAAACCACTTTGGTTTAAAAACTACCTTTCCCTCCAAAATGTCAGTATTCATTTGTTTTAGATTCTTGCCTAATTCTGAACAGACAGATATCTCAGGACACCAGTGGCATAATGACACCACTATTTGTAGAAACCCTAACAATCTTGATAAGAATCTCTTTAGAAATGGCTTGCTCTGTTCCCACAGTCAGTTTGCCCCTAGCATCTGTCCCCCAGAAACACCCTGGCTGAGTGTTTGGGTACACTCTTGAGTGGATAAGCAGGTGGGATAACTGCTCCCAGAGCATCTGCAAAGTATTTGTCAATCAGATCTTTTGTTACCTAATACTTTTAGCTAAACCTCAAGGATTGACAGCTCTGAACCTAAACCTACAATTTAGGTAATTCCACATCCACTTGATGAATAATGATGCAGAGCTCCTTGTTTATTTGCTTATTCTGAAATCAGATCTTGTTTATTCTGTGCCCCTTTCCAGTCCTGATACATAACTAATTGTTGGCAGATGTGACAAGTATCTAGGTCCAAGATATATTTGTTTGCACAGTCTGATTTTTAAGTCTTAACCAGTATCAGGCAATTGCAGCTGGTTTTTATCAAGACTCTGTACACTGTAGAAAGTCCACCTGGCAAAACAAGATTTGCCCATGTGACCTTCATATAAAAGCTTTAAATAGAGGAGTTCCACTCAAACAATATTTAAAATTTCTGAAAATGCCTAATTAAATTAACAAATTGAAGTGAAATGCTAATTAGTGTTTATACATGTAAAAGTTGCCCTATGGTTCATATACAATAGCGTGACAGCCTTATTTGTTACTTTTGATTTAAAATCTGAACCATATAATAAGGGTGCTAATTCTCCGATACAGTCTTTCCTTTTTGAAAGCTATCCAGTGTCTACATTTAATCATCTTGCTTGAAACAAAGCAGAAAGTTAGCATTTGTCTAATGTTTGGAAGCAAAGGAGAAACAGCAGCAGAAGCAGAAAACAGCATGAATCAAGTTTAGCTGACTAATACCAACACTTCTTTCTTTTCTGATGAGGATCTCACTCCTTCAATACACCCAGATGCCAAATTCTTCTTTGTGAGTTCGGTTTTATGACCTTCTTCAGTTTTAAAAAATAAATAAAAGATTAGCATTGGAACTGACTTGTTTACACTATAAATTCTCTGAGCCACAGTAATTCTTCCTTTTTCAACTTCTCATGTTTTTCTATCAGCAGATGAATGTAGTTGGGTTGTTTGATCCATCCAAAAATATTTTAGGAGAGTAACACTGTGAAGGATCTTTTATCTGTAGTAATAGTAAATAATCTGCAAACTGTGGGGCTACATGGTACTCTTCTCTAATAAAGTAGAAAATCTGTATTCACTTGTTTTCTGTTTACTCTGTCACTGTCAAAAGCACATCTGAGAAGAGGTACAGTCTGTTTAGGATTATCAGATCATAGGGTGCAAATTCTTCAAGCTAATATGACAGAAAACTATGTATTTTTTCCTGATTTTAATGACACCTATAATTTCCCTAATTATTTCCAAGTTCCCAAATGAATTAAAATACCACAAGTGGGGTCCCAACATCACAAGAGCAAATGAAACTGTGAAATTAATAAAATATTTTCTTTTTTATCTTGTACCTTTGGTTCAGAGATCAGTCAATATTTCTAAGTTTATCCTGGAAAGCTTTTTTCCCTTCCCCTCCCCCTTCCCTTCCCTTCCCTTCCCTTCCCTTCCCTTCCCTTCTCCTTTTCTGTTTGGAGGGGAACAAAATTAAACACTCATGTTAAAATCAGAAAACAAATATTCTACTAGTATATACCATATATCTCACAACACCACAATGTGAAATAAATGTTATGGAAATTTCATAGGGTAGAGATCAGGTAGAAAAGTAATGAAAAACAGGCTAAAAGTTTAGACTCTTTTTCAGTTCACCACTCTTCTTCACTGACTGGAATAACTACATTATTTTTCTCAACATTAAAAAACCATATAAATATTGTGTTACCTTAGACTTGAGTAACTTCCTACAGATCCCACTAGCTAGGTCTGGAGTGCACGAGGAAATTGTGATTTTGGGGGATGAGCTAAGTACCTGTAGACCAATACTCACATTAGTCCCACTTGGGGCCACGTGACGCTCGGCACTGCATCAAGCACCATCCCACAGTACAGTAGATGCAGATCCTCACCTAGTTATTGTACAGCTCAAGAGAGTTAACGTGAATAAACAGAGTGGAAAAGATGGAAGTTACCTTCTGCTGAGTCTAGTAGCATAGCCTAGGACATGGGTGTTTGCCATCTGCATACCAAAAGGGACAACCAAAACAGTCAAAAGGCCAGTCCCAAAACACAACAGGATTTGTCTCTGGGATATTTCCACCAGATCATTCCCCAGATAAAGGAGGTCTCTCCTCTCTCTTCTTGCCCTCACTATAGAGCAAGCAGTGGGCTTTCCCAGTGACTGTTGGGAGCCAGCTAGCAGCTTGGATCTGTATGTGGAGATACAGGAGCCTCCACCATGGTTCTGGGACATCTGCAGCTCCTCTGCTTGGCAAACCCATTTCTTCTGCCTCTGGGTTGCTCTGCACTTCAACAGAGCAGCTCCGCACAACATATACTTTGTCCTTCACATCCCTTTCCGTTGTAGAACATCCTATCCTCCCTGAAAATGCAATAGGTGCTGCTGAGCTATGGACTGAATCTTTCTTGTTACACATTACAGCTAAAAAGCTGATCTGCCATGATCTGCCAATCCATTTCAGTGTCAGTCCTGAAGTAAGGGAAGAAATATTCTAAAATATGTGCTTGCAAGGAAGCATGCTTGTGAATAGGATTCCGATACGATATACTTTTTAGTTTGGTGTACTTTTTGAATATGATATACTTTACTCCTAATTTCAGATATCTGAGGAAAAAGGGAGAAATGAGCTTCTCCTGGAGGCCTCAACACATTTGGGGTTTATGTGTATAAGCTGTTTACTCCTGGATGGCTTAGCATGTCTTTAGACATGTTTAATTTAGAGATGTTTTAGAGATTTAGACATCTTAAATTTAGAGAATTTCCTCTATTTCTGTGACTGAAAAAGGAACCTGAATCACTCTTTTGCTAGAAGAAAATAATACAGAACATCAGTAATTAAGTGTCTGACCTAGTGAATTCCTTTTTCTTTCCTGTTTTGTCCACAGTCCATGAAACATTGATGCTCTCTCAGGTAACACACTTCTTTTTATCTACATGCAACACATTGATCCCCTTCCAATTTGGAGATAGCTTGTTCATTCCACTATCATTCCCGAGGTAACAAATGATATTTTCATAGGCATGGTTAGTAATCAATATACACAAGCTACTGTCATTGATCCGAGTAAGACCGTTGATCTAAAAAATCACTAATTATAACTATTAAACTGGATTAGCTGGATTAGGTGGAACCCAGAGAAAAACATTGTCTGGGAATTTTGCATAATGGTGTTAAAACTAAGGTGAAATAATTTAATTAGATGGTATTTACAGAGTGAACTTTAGGCTTCCACTATCTTTAAAAAGGAGCTCTCTGAAGAGTATGATATATGTCTTGGGTTTTACCTATAGGTGTACAATTATTGTAGCCAGTTACAGAAACCTGCATAGAATGCGGTCTAAATTTTTTTCACATTTTTAATTTCTACTTAGTACAAATTATTTAAGTGTTGGTATAATTTGTTGTATTACGACCTCCTATACTGAGAAGTGTGAGGTTTTCTCTCAAGCTTGAGCCTTCCACACCACGCTGCATTCTGTGTATTCCAACAGCAACTGTCCTGCAGTCACATGAGTTCCTCAGACCTGCACAGCTCAGGAAAATAGGACTAGACAACATACATTTCCATAATCCTATATAGCAAGACAAGTTATGATAAATCAGCTGCAAGTATTTAACCATATAATTCACACTCACTTTAAAGACACTTTGCCCTGCCAAAGATTTTAAAGGGGCTTTAATACAGCAGTGAATCAGGCCCGGTGAGCAGCTGTAGCTTGGTATTTCCAAGCTTTTATCACTTTTCACCACAGCTTTCATGTTATTTTTAGAAACTGGCTGGAATCAGAACTCTAGCCTGAAGTTGTCTGGGTTTGCAAGGACTGATTTGACTGCACTCTCATAGTGGCTGCAACTAAATATATGCCTCTGATTCTGCTCAGGCATCTACCCTGTCTTTCTCATCTCCTGTGGGCTGTACACATTCTGTACCCACAGACTTGGTTCCAGGAAGGTTAATAGTCCCCATTTCATTAACCATTTACAGAAGCCTCTTTCTCCTGCTAGGCATAGTTATACAGCTGGAACATCCACACACAGTATCCCTTACATACGTTTCAGTAGAAAAGAAAGGTACTTTTAGATTTCAAGGATCACACAAAACACACAGCACCTTGCAAGATAATAAAAAGATTTTTCTGCAGAGAGGGAGAGGGAAGTTGCAGGGGAACAGACAAGTAGTTTTCCAGACTTAACCTTAGGAAAGGAAATGTTTTCCTTTCTCAGCACTGCAACAAAAATTTCTACACAAAGCCCAGCAACAGTGACTTTTTGCAAGTAGGGGAATTTACATATGCTCTCCCTTGAGCATTGCAGTAACTCATTACTAGAGTAGTAGTACTAGGGAGTAGACACTGTTGACCATGAGAGTAGTGGTCTGACTGTGAAGCATAACCGAGGGAACAAGGAGGGTGTAAGAGTCTGAGAACTACTGTTCCCATGAAACGTTCAAAATATGAAGCAGATTGATATTGCCCAAAACAAACATTTGTTTCCAGATGAAAAACTAGAAACAATATTTCAGATCAAAAATGTCAAAATACTTTAGTCAAAAAGCTGATAATTTAGGCAAACCTTTTTCTGCTGAAATATTTTTATGTTTCCATAACGTTGGGGGTTTTTTTAAAGAAAACAAGTAAAAATCACAGGTATTATTCTAGATCCTCTTTATCCTTCTACTTAGATTCTCTAATAACAGATGCTACTTCTCCCATTTACTTTGCCTCTCTTATAGTCTTAAATGATTACAGATACAACAGTCCAACAGAGAAAGTTAAACTCATCTTTTTGCCTTAGGCACAAGCACACAATACAAACTGGACTGAGCAAGGCATACAAGTTTCCATCACAAAGCACGCTATGGGAGCTGAGAGGAAAACAAGAGGTATACTTGGACTGCTGGTGGAAACAACATGCACACCATGGACATGATGCTCAATCTTATTATGCAGGACAAAAAGTCTTCCTAGGAAAATCTGCTTGAACATTATCCCAAGTATTTTTACTAATTTAATCTCATGAGTTAACCTACCTCTAGACAGATTTTCTGCAGCATGTCACATTTAATTGTTTAGGGACATTGCTACACAACAGCCCAGTCTCCAAGATGTTGACTTTCACTTTCTTCATTTCAAAGCTGTTGATAGGTACATTTGTTCTACTAAAAATCACCACTACTAAAAAATCACCGTTGCGCGTTTGACCTGGTTATACTACTAGTGAGTTTATTAACATTTCTTGTTGTTTCATTGACACCAGCGTACTTCCATTAGCAGTGGGCAGGAGGTGTGAGTGGGCAGCTGGTGGATTGGCATCCCTCTCTACCAGGGCTGGATAATGCTGAGGCTACACCACTAAGAAGAAATACCCTAATGCTCCCAATTGCTAGTTAGGTTAGTTGAGGTTTGACTGGTGTGAGTGGATAATTAAAAGAAATTTTAGAAGGCAATTTTAACAAAAATGCTGATGCACAAAAGACCTTGACCTCTGGCTCTGAAGGAGGGTTTTAGCACTATGAACCAAGATCTCCAAAGTTTTACTACATTGCAGTCTGTTTCGGCAGAAGATCTAATCTCTGAGTTTCCTTGACCTTGTGATCTTTTACCTCAAGTGAAAGTCTGTGTTCCATTTTAGAAATGTAAACATTATTAGTGCATATATGAAAGACCACCTCTGCTTTACAATCGAAGATAAATAAATCCAGAAGAAACAACCAAGGTCTAGGCTGAAACAGCTGCATGTGGTGTGAGCAACCAAGATACCAGAAAGAAAAAAAAATGTCTTTATTGGGTTATACAACAACAAAGGCTGGAGACAGTTAAACTAAGACCATTAAATAGTTCAAAAATGTTTTATAAAATTTAATCTAGATACTGCTTTCAAAAACCTCAACTGCTGGCTTCATATATAAAATATATACAAATACTACAGTTTTTATACAAATATATATACATAAAATCCTGTGTTTGGCCTGTCCTATATTAATAAGTTTATTGGTATTTCTTAATGCTTCATTGCCCACCAATACATTACCACTAATATAGTTGGAAAGTACATATATATGTATGTTCATCTATTTAGCTATCTGTCTGTCTGTGTACCGTAATGTAAATCTAATGATTGATCTTTTTTCTAAGAGCTTTGATTTCTTTACTCCTAAATGCATAACAGCATACAAATTCTGCTCAAGCCCCCCCCCCCCCCCCACAAAAAAAAA
>NW_020799092.1:55247430-55257639 GCF_003259725.1 Athene cunicularia
CCCCAAAAAAAAAAAATCACAAACAAAAAATTTGCATAAATGAGAATGTCTTGTCCCCTGAACCAGGGGAAGCATCAGCCTCTCAGAGGAGCTGCACCTTCCTCAGAGAGCACTCCCCCCAGAATCCTACACCTGGAAGGAGATGTTTGAGGAGAAAAACAAAGGTGTCTCATCTCCCTTCACTTCTGTGCAGGCAACATCATTCCATCTGTGCAGTGCAGACATGTTAGCACTGCATTGCTACTTTCTTCTCATCCACATGTAACTCCCATCACCAGAGGTTTGAAGGAGTTGACAAGAAGTAGTGAAAAAGGACCTTGTCCAGAAAACCTTCTGTGCTGGCTGTGCACCTTCCCATCATGGTGAGGAGCACCCATGGTGCACAGCACTGCAGCTCTTACACTGGTAATCACTGCTCAGCTCATCTCTGCTGGCTGGCTGACCAGAGTAGGCTAGATTTAAGCCAGAAAGAAAATCGTGATGGAAGCATCCAAGACTTTTCACACGTAACAACTCTTCCCAAGAACTTCTCATTTTCTGATACTCATCTCCAGTTGCATTGCACTCACAATGCTCACTGACTTTTGAGTTAATGCTGTAATGACTCCCAGTCATTAAGTTAAAAAATACCTGTATTTTTATACCATACTCATCACCAAGACTGAGTGGTGACAGTATCCCAAATCAGTCTATTCCACCACTTTGGCCAAGCATGTCAGCTTGGATTTATGGCACCATCTTTTAATGGATTTACAGGATCCTTTTTTCAGTTATGCTAGGAAACTCTGGGAAAGATGCAGAATACTGTAAAGACTAAGGGCACACTAAGGTGCCTAAGGTAACTAACACACTCCAGGTAGTATATATACTGTATAGACCCTTCACATTGCTGCTTAATACATTTTTGAATGTATCATTCTGGTGTTAGGTTCAAATAGCATTTATATATTTAATTATGTCACATATCCTTGGTGCTTTTAGATTCAAAACTAATTAGACAACATATTTCACCAGGGTATCTTTTCTTCACCATACAAAGCTTTGCTAATAAAAGGCATTGGCTTGGGAACCTGAGAATGGAAAAATTGTTTTGGATTGAGTTTCTAACTTTTTTCACTTGAGAAATGTTAGCAAATTGCCAGCTGAAGCATGGATTTGAAGAATAGGAAAACTGACACAGTGGCCATCCTAGCTTATTTATTAGCTTCATCTCTATTGTGGAGGAGGAAAAAATATCAATGCTGCTGTATAAATCAAAAAGATTGCCAGCCAGGTAAAGACAGAGCATTTCTATTTCCAAAAAGGTAAATTTAATAAAATATTTTACTTTCCAAGTATTCTCTGATCACTGGCAAGAACCAGAAAAGTTATGTCTCTTGCATGTCATACTAATGAAGCTGAAATCTTTGTGTGTAAAGCAGTGTGTGCTCTGAAATAGTTTGAAAGCTTAGCCCTGGTACCCTGTGGTGCCAATTGAAACTGGGGAGAGGAAAGGAAGGCCACTCTCCAGTTTTAAGACCTGGAAATGTTTTCCTGAAGTAATGTATAGAATAAACTACTTACAATAAATGACTGCAATGCTGCAGAGGAGTTTTCACTGATAGAGGAATGTGTGTAAGACACCCTGATAAAAAATAAATCAGCTTTGGTTTCAATTATTAAGTGCTAAAAGTAACATTCTCGGATAGAAAAGGATGGGCTTCCTGCCTTTTAGTGATAAATATGTATGAAAAAGAGAAGTGTCACTATGGAAACCAAAGTCTTGCCATAGTTTTTCATACAGGCAAATGTTATAATGGAAACTTGTGTTCATTGCAAAAACAAACAGCTCGAGACTGTTGAAGGTAGTATTACAGCACTGTCAACTTCGTCAGCTTGAGCCCCTTTGAGTTCATTTTCTTTTATCCAAGTCTCTCTGTGTTTCCCATCTGGATTACACTGTCATACTTCAACCTGCTGTCTAAGGTGAAAAGTTTAATATTTTTCCAGTTCAATAAAAGAAAAACTTTAATAAAGATGAAAGGAAGATAAGTATCCAGAAATGTTTCTCTTCACCTGCATTTAATCATAATGACAAAAACTACTTAAACCAGTTTTAAATATTAAACAAACAACAACAACAACAAAAAATAAATTAAGGCACTAATCCTATGGGCACGGTTCTTCGTGAGTTTAAACTCATGAATAACTTTACTGTTTGTGACTAGTGCCTTTGTAATCAAGGAGATGTTTGTGTGAGTATTCATTATCAAGCTAAGGACTTGAATGTATGAGCTCACAGATAGAAGAATATAGAAGCTCACAGATGTCATTAAATAACATAACACAGAAGTTAACACAGAAAAACCTCATCTGACAATGCTGGCAGGTATTACGGTCTCCTGTTCTGTACATTTGTCCCACTGAAGAAAGACATTGTCTTCGGTAAACAGAGATGATAAAGCATGGACTAATTTGGAAGTGATGGATGCCTTCCAGCATGACTCATTTGCCAAGACTATATGCCAGTTTGCCAAAATACTTTACCACAGCTGGGCAGTGCAATGTTGCTACATCTCACTTTCTTGGAGTCAAATCAGGAACCCGTTGCCCACAGGCAAGAAATGCTATTCTCCAAAGTCCCTTTGGTTTTAATAGAACGCATTGTGTGAATGAATAACCGCAGAGGAATGCGAGAAAGAGTCTCAAAATCTGGCTGCTGAATCTCCTTTCTGCAAGCCAAGCGGGCAGCTTGGGTAAGTAAGGGCCACTGCTGTCCGTGTCATTTTTCCCTACCCTATGATCTCCCATGCTATGGGGGTCTCCAAATATCTTTATAATAACTTGGCTGACTATTCTATTTCTTCTATACAGCATAACAGTTCTTTGAAATATTATGGGCTATTATTTAAATGCATATTTAAATTCCTGTAGACAGATTTTTAACCCCAACAGACTACAACCGCTCCATTAAATCTGTTTCAGCATTTCATGTCTATTTGGCTGCTGCACATACAGAATAATCTGCGAGCAGTTATGAAATTTATTATTTTTAAAATTAGGTTGTGGGTGTATGTGTGTATGAATGACCAGTTAGAAAAAATATTAGTTATCTGGCATTTTCAAAATAGCCCTCAACACTTCTCTGCCTTTTAAAGACTAATGACCTGCAAAATTTAATTTAAAAATACTTTTTTTAGTTTCATACGCTAAAAAAGGCATCTAATATCACACCATTCCTATATCTGTCATTTATGTGACATTATAACAGCTGAAACAATTTTCTTCTTTTCTTCTTTTTTTTCTTAAGATCAGCTGTGTTTGAACTAAGATCCTATAGCTTCATCCCAGATAAAACTTCAGCCTTGAACTACACAATATTCCTAATCTTAGTTCTATGGAGTAGGTTGTCCCATTGCAGCTTGCAGGGCTACTGAAACAAAAGAGCCACAATACTGCATCTACAGCCACCTTTAACTTCACCTCTAAGACTACTCTCAGCAGTAAAGTTAAGCATATGTATACGTGTTTTTCTAGGACCTGGGTCTAAGTCTTTTTTACAGGACTGGACTCCTAATGGTTTCATCATAAAAATCTGAATCAAGGAGTTATAAATGAAAAATATGACATAAATGTACCCAGAGTGGCACAAATGGCATCATCATAGTAATCACACTAGAGACTTTCAGGGAGCAAAACAATATAAAATAATTCAAATCTTTCTACTGAGGAAAGAAAAAAAAAGAGTTAATTGAATAAAGTACTTCAGAGGATTGTAGCCCACTTATGTTTTCATTTAAATACACATTAAGATTTTTCTAAAAAGGCCAAAGACAGTTTTTGTAACGCCACATATGGATGTCGGCATCATATGTAAAATGGAGAGAGAACAGTTCATTCTCGTTAGGTTTAGTGCTGTATTTTTCTAGGTAAGATCAGCTGTAATAGTGGTATTTCATTGTGATTTTGAACCATTAATTTGCTCAATAAAAAGTGCTGGATTTTTAATAAATGGAAACCTCAGAATACATGCATGTTCATGGTCAAGTGCCAAGCATGATTTAAAGAAGGCTATTGTAAGTCTGCTTTTATTGTTCTTCATAGACCACCAGGATCAAACAGTGTGTGGCCTACAAAGCAATTAGGCATTTACAAAGGATTCTCTGCTGGAATAGCGTGCTCAGAAACAAAAGAAAATCCGGTTTGTAAATAGCAAATACTCAAGGCAGGGATCTGTGCTACAATTCTATACTCTCTATAGTCCATAAAAATATACGAAGATTTATCATATGAAAATGAGAGTTGTTATTGAAATTTTCTTCAGGTCACATAAAAGTGGAAATTATGTACTTAATCATATTATTTTGTATAATGATGAATGCCTAGCCCTTGTACCAGCTGATGGCAGCGAGAAAGTTTCAATCTCCCTTCCTCACACTTTTCTCCAAGTTCCAAAGCCAGGCAAACCAATCTGAAGCCCAAACCCCACTTTCCTCCTGTTCACCTGGGTGGCTGTACAGAGGAAGGCATGCTGTTCCTCCAAAGTCTGAACTAGTGCATGTCATTCTCCCTGTCACTCCTAGATTTGGTGGTCTTGGCTTTCCCTGTTCAGTAGCTGATGCATGGCCAGAGCAGGCACTGCAGAAGTCTCTTGCCCATTTTCCCTGCATGGCATTACCAGCCTCGCTGCACCCCCTGGGAGAACAGCTGTTGCCTGAACCAAGGGCAATATTCTGGTGCTACAGGCAGAGAATAAGACCTTTAATATAGGCTCTGAGGGTCATGAAAAACTACTGAAGACACACTTTGCCTTAGGCATTGCTGGTACTAGCACCCTTATTCTTTAACACTGTACCCCAGCAGTGCTAAAGACAGTCTTGTGTCACTGAAAGAATTTCCCGATAAAACGTTCTCAGCAACAGCAATGCAAGGAGCATCCAGGTAAATCCATATACTCCTAATACCTTGTCAGGGACAGTGTTTAAGGTGACATCTGAGGGCTGCACAAAGTGGAACAAACCTTCATGAGAACTTGGACAGTCCATGCTTCCTATTACTCTCAGTTAAATAAAGGAGCTTTACTGTTTCATGTAAACAAAGACTTAGAAATACAAACTAAAGTAACAGCAATTCAAATCAAACTTCCAGTCTACCCAGCTGAGAATCTACTCCAGCGTACATATTATTTAAAGGCTATACCTATGTACAGGCTGAAAGGGCTTTTAGGGTCAGAATACCTATTATTAACGTACGATAGTTTAGCCAAATGGAATCAAACTGAAAAATACATGTGGCTTTAAATTATTTGTTTAGATTCCTCTGAATTTAACAGAAAATAAAAATTTAACAGGCAGAATTATAGCTGGTAAAAATCTGTACAACTTTACTGATTTATATCAACTGGGGATCTGGCCGACACTATCGCATCAAGGAAAACATTCTGTGTTTTCTTGATTGCTATAACCATTGTAATTTTTTATTGTTTAAAAACAATTCCTCTCCCCTCCCTTCCTCTCCTCTCCTCTCCTCTCCTCTCCTCTCCTCCTTGTTGAAAATTTCCAGAAACACAAAATGCAACTTGTAAATAATTTTTGGCTTGGCAAGCTCTTATGTGCACTAACGGTTTACATATTGTTCTGATTAGGCAAGCTAAACATGGTACTAAATATGCAGACGTGTTTCAACTCATGATGACAGCTTGTGTATGATTTACAGCACTGACTGCTAAAGGCAATTGTTCTGGTTCAATATTCCTATTTATTTATGCCAGCATTTTGCTGTAAACAAAACCATTTATGTATCAGATGGCTACTGACAAAGAGTTTTTTGAAAGCTCAGTCCCAACAAATGCCCAGACATATATCCACCCTTTAAATAAGTATGCTGTCATTCTTTATACTTTTTGGGGGTTGAAATCAAACTGAAGAGAGAGGTTTCTATGGCAATTCAGAAGTTGTTTTTGTCTGATATGCTTTCCTCATAAACAGAAATTTAATGTCAATTCAGCAGACTGGTAATATCCCAAACATGCAAACAATGCAAATATGATGGGTAAGGAGTCTCCATAGTATAATTTACATAGGAATAGAAGTAATTTCCAAATATTTCCTTTAAGTCAGAATTAATATTATCATGAGAATTTTGTTTCCTTAGACTCACAGCGGATCTCAGCTGTAATATTGTTCTCTTACTACCTATGCAGACCTATACATAAACTGACTGACAGCTGGTATGTCCTGGTGAAATAGGGTTACAGGTGAAGTTCAAAAGCCTTATAATCTGCTGAAAAAATCTCTAACTATGTGGCCAGAACGCAATATCCTGGTTTGCATAGGCAGAATAGGTAGTTTCTACTAACAATGAATGGCAATGAAAAACTCTACCTTAGTGAGAAAATTTGTGATACTTTCAGAAAATGGGATTAAAATAGCTCTCAAACTGTCCATGGGTACTGGATTTAGTGGTTGCACATGAACTATTACACATAGTTTTTCCCATACAAAGAAGTTACTACATGCATCTTTTTCCTTTTCTATGCTGGCAATTGTAAAGTTTAACCCGTATTTCAATCAGAATGTCACTGATGGATACCTGACCTGATCCTGCCAAACCAGTGGCAAGACCAGCAACTCTACCAGTCCATATAGCAGTGAGTAAGCTACCAGCTTGAACCAGAAAGCACCAAGCTCTACCAAAGAGCAGCATGAGCAAACTGAAACCTCAGGAATTCATTCATCTGCATCAAAATATAAGAAAGTTTTTCCCTAGCCAATATTATTCTCTTTGAGCTTACTATTTGCAAACTCCTCTCTCCTCTTTTATTTTACAAGATGAAAACCTGTCTCCAGAGCCCACATATTCTCCACAGTATCTTGAGAGAGGTCCTTCCTCCCACTCTGGGTAAAATGACCTTCTAGTGGTGCATGGTGGCCTTCTCCTCAGAAGCCATCCTTGGCCACTGAATTTTCTGACAGTTGCGACCTTCCCCAGGAATCTCCAACAAAGCCATTGTGGGCTCTAACACCCTGCCAAAAAAATATCATAGGATAACAATTTGGCTAGTACTGCTGCTAAAGAACATCACCTATAAACCTCCCATGCTGACCATGTATTTTTTGTTCTATGTGAATGTGAAAAAAACCCCACCCAAACCCCAAAATCCGCCTGCAAATCACAGGAGTAGGCTAATTGAAAGCTGTAGCTACTAGTGACACCAGGTGAGGGGTCTGCAGAACAAGGACACTTCCGGAGATAATACAATCCTTTCCCATTTTCCTAATTTATAGTAATAGCCAAGCCAGACTCCAGGAAAAGATGAACTAAAAATATTGGGGTCATGGGTCTATTTAATGCAGCAGTTAACAGCAATGGATTTACGGGAGAAACTAAGGGGCACTATGGGTCATGAGCTGAAGAAAATGCTGCTCTCTCTGAATCACCATTACAGCTGTATCCAGCTCTGGCTAAGGATGTGGCAGCCCTTCCCCATCACTTACTAGACCGGGATGTTTTCCTGTTTAGGCGAGGCAAGGGCCCTCAGCATTAGCTGTCACTTTGCAGTCCCTACTTCAAAGCAGTATTGGGGCCGCTCTACCCCAGGAGATGGGTAGGAGCTACACAGCTTATTGGACAGACACTTGTACTTAATGCATTTCTTACCCCTGATGCATGCCACAGGCAGCATAGCCCAGTGGATACACTGCAAATCGGGAAAACTGGGTTCTGCATATGACCACTCTGTCTCTCTGGATTCATTCCCTCTCCCTTCAGTACAAATGAATAATGAATCTGGTCTTTCTTTCCCCTTCTGTAAGCCCTAGCAGTAATGACAGCCCTCAGGCTATAATGATCCATGTGGAACTACTGTAAAGGATGGAGAAATTAACTGCATTGAACGTCTACCAGGATTTCAATACAAAAATGGCCTCCTTATGCTGAAGGACAGGATGAAGAAGTTTTCTTAACCCACCTTCCTCCTACATAATGGAAAGACTTTTGCAGCCACTGGGCTCAGAGGACTGTGCAGCCTTCTCAGCCTTCCAGGATTTACACTAGTCAGGGAAGGAAGGACTTACCTCTCCACACTGAGTCAAGAAGATGCTCACTGTTTGCAGGAGAGCTCTGAGTTTAGAGATGTTGCTCTGCGACAGGCTACTGGTTTTACTCCCAGCACTGCCCTCCCTGACTTCAAAAACCTACTTCTTTCTTCACTTAAACAACAATTTAAACACACAAGTTGGCAGCTGCACAGTTGCCATTCCCCTCTGCAGAGGTAAAACAACGGTCTCTCACCAGGTGCCAGCAGTTTCATTAAAGCAGGCCAATAGTCTCACAACATGTATCCACCTACCTTAGTGTAGTCGGGGTGTCTGGCTCTGCGTAAACCATGTAGTAGGACTATCATGGTCCAAAGTTTGGTCTGTTAAACATTTAAACAACATAATTATACTAAGAATTATGACTGCATGATTTTCTACTAGCTTGCACCTGCATGGCTTTATGTGTTTAGGCAAACTGAGTGCTGAGAGGCAAAGTTGGGAAGGTAACATTCTACACCCGCTCTGGAAAGGTGGGGACAGTGAGGGAGATGGAAATGAAAAATCAGGCCCTTTAAAATCTTTAGGAGAAAGATTTTTTGTTACTGAACAAGTAATCCGGAATCATAAAAGGAATACTGAGAATATCTTTGCTTTTTAAGATACTGAATGTGATCTCATTGGACTGTAAATGAGCAGTAACTCCATTGAGGTTTCCAGCTGCACTGCAGTGAAAGTAGTGTAAGTGAAATCAGAATCTGGACCTACACTATCGTTTTAACAATCCCAATAAGATATTGTGAGGAGTATGTATTCGTGTTGTAACTTCACAGTTTGTTAGTGGGAAATAGGCTTCAGATTGAATTATTTGGGCACAGCCTGAATGGTGTGATTATGGCCCCATAATATTTCCTTAGAGTGCTTTCTTGCTCAATTCACAGTAATTTTTGCTACAGTATCCTTTTCCATAACATTCTGGCTTTTTTTTCATCTCCTAATTTTGGCCAGGTTGTATCACCCTTCTGCTACCAATTCAAATCCTTTTTGTTTTCACCTGCTGTTGCACAGTGCCTACATCTCTGTTAAACAGGGGAATCTCCTCCCTTACTCTGACTTCCTTCAGCATGATACTGGCATTCTTCTTCTTTACCTCCTACATGCAACTCCCTCTGCTAAGAAGATGCTCTCCACCTGTGTTCCTCCACTGTCCTTGGAAATTGGAAAATTCTTTCTATCCCATGGATATTTATACTGCCTTCAGGCTGACACCAATGTTCTTTGCTGTACTTTCTTCAAACATGTTTTGCCTTGTTTATGGGAATGGGATTCTGCTTGCATTTTGTTTTCTTCATATCTTTTGCTTTTATTAATCAGTACAGAACTTTAGATAAGTTGGACGATGTTGTTTTCCATCTGTGTAGCAAGTGTAAGGAAAGCCACATCCTACAAGAATGTAAAACTGTAAGAAAATGGTAAACAAAGAAGTTTCGTGGTTTTGTTTTCTTGGTAATAAGGTTACAACAAAAAAGGTGATTACCACAGTTAATATCCCATTTTTTATTAAAAGAAAATGCATGACAAATTGGAAGTAGTTATACACTAGAACTTTACTGTCAACTCATATGGAAAAACATGCCTTTTCTTTTTTTTTTTCTTTCTTTTTTTTTTTTGTCCCCCAAAAAAAGAAGTAGAAATGACTGTAAGAGGGTTCACATTTGCAATTATGGGATCTAAGTATATATCAGCTCCTAGGTGTCCTCGAGAGAGTTTGAAGTATCATGCTGTCTGTCTCTCAATAGTAAGGCACTTTTTACCATAGCATATTGTTTTATCTGGCCAAATTTTCAACCTTTTGGTAGCCAAGGTGAAAGCACAAACTTCTTTGCTAAAGTACATCCATTGTGTATTAAAATATCCGGGATGATTCATTCAGCCAACCCAACATCTACTCATCAGCAGGAGAACAAGCTAAGGAGGCATTATATCTTTCTCTAGCACCCCACTTAAAAGTGAGGCATTCCCATCTGAAAGGCAGAATTGTTCCTCTGAGTAAAATACTTTCGGAGCGCAGGAGAGGGAAAGCTGTAACGAGAGAGACCTCTAGTGGCAGCACCACCTCGCCCTGCCCGGGAAGGGCCTTTTTGTGCGCGCTCCGCTCTTCACTTCTCCGCACTCCTGCGCACCCCTCCGCAGC
>NW_020799092.1:55257689-55394791 GCF_003259725.1 Athene cunicularia
GGATCCCTGCGGAGCTGCCCGCCGGCGCCTTGCTCCTGCCGGGGCACGGTTCGGCTAAACGGGCACAAACGCCTTTCTCTCAGTTGCAGGCTTTAATTTGCCGTCTGACACAGCAGTGCACTGGGAGACGCGGTATTAAAAATGAAAATCTTGCTATAAATCCCAGGTGACCTTTTTTTTTTAAATATAAAATATTTCAAGGTTCAGAAAATTGGTTTTGTTTTACTGCTCCTGTTTGTTGAGCCCTCTTAGAATTGCTTAGGTGAGTAATTTGGAAAAACACATGGTTCAGTGACACAATTTATGTTTTTACTAACAAGAGTCTACC
Source organism: Athene cunicularia (assembly GCF_003259725.1). Taxonomy (NCBI): domain Eukaryota; kingdom Metazoa; phylum Chordata; class Aves; order Strigiformes; family Strigidae; genus Athene; species Athene cunicularia. The sequence continues at coordinate 55,258,018 of NW_020799092.1, forward strand.
CTCTGCTGTCACACCTTGATAATTCGGTGTATTAATGTCCTCTTACTTTACTTGTTTATGGGAAGCATCTTGTTTATTTTTTTAAATTTCTATTTCATTTTAGCAGCGCAAAGGGCAACTTTCTCAAGTCATTTGCAGCTACTATCCCTATTCAAAGCCTAATCTCACAAAGTCTTTTTTCTTCCTGCATGTAATGTAACTGCAAGTGATCCCGTTGGTATCACAGCTGTTAACAGAGTTGTGTCCATGGGACAGCTCAACCGTCATACCCAATGCAAAGAGTCTGCACAGTTAGGCCCAAAGTGTGTGAAATCTAGGAAAAAAACAAAACAAAACAAAACAAACACAAAAAAACCCAATAATCAGGGCTATTTTTTATTTTAATAAGCAGATTCAAAATACGCAGGGGCAGAGAGAGGGGAGACATGCAGTGTGTATTAAGTGCAGGTTATCAAAAAGAAACTGTCTCTGGATTATGTACAGTTTCACTTGACTGAAGCTTCATGGAAGATTAAGCTTCTTTTGTTCTCTGTGCTGTTTCACATAGATCGGTTGACGATGTGCAGAATAATTTTAACCACATATTAAACAGTGGTTAATCTAGATAAGGAGATGAGCAAATATGAATAGCGAAAAGTGTTTTTAGTGTTAATGCTAATTAGAGATGGAACAAGCAGTTCATCAGAAATTTAAACTCTTTGTGCAGGGTTCTCAAAAATATATGTATGAAGAGAAGACCTGTTTACTATCACAATGTTTACCAGCCAGTCTCCTGTGTGGTACACAAAATTTATAAAGCAATCAATCAATCAATCCTCTCTGATTTATGGAGAATAATAGCACTGAGGTGACTGAGTTCTGGAACTGCTGCAGACATGAAAAATAAAATAGGTAGAAAGTGTTAAAATCCAGGACACTGTGTCAAATAGTTGAAGTATTAAGCTAGTTGGGTAGCATTTTTATCAGGAGAGGGAGGTGGACTTGCGGGGGTTCTGCAGAATATAAAAATAACACATTGTATTCTCCTTAAATTATGGCATTTCCAAAATATTACACTTCAGACTTTTGCTGGCCCCACAGGAGACCTTTTCAGTGCCTTTTCTCTTGTAAAGATTTAATTGATCTCTTTTGAGGTTACGAGAGATCTAATATTTTGCAGATCTATTTTTATTTTCAGCTTTTGCCTTAATCCCCTTCATATACCTTTAATTTCTTCATTTGAATTAATTAAGGCCTCCTCAGATATATGAAGATGATGAGATTTCTCGACCCCATTCATCACACAGGTTATTCACAGTTCTTTCAGGAATTTTAACAACAGTTCTCAGCAATTTGCCGAGGAAACCTGTTTGTTACTCACATGTTCGTATTTGAGCAAACCCATGAACTGGACAACCAACACTTCAGAATTTGCAGTGGGAGAATTTACCTTTTTTCAATAGACTCTAATTGCATAAAATTTGTTCATATAGCTTTGTTTTCTAGGTGACAATAGGACATCACCTGGCAAAGGAATAAGTACATAATAGCTTAAGTAAGCAATGACATTAAAAAAGGGAGAAAAAGCTTGATTCTTTCTGAATTTACCTTTGGTTTTCTTTTTACTTTCTTTTACTTTTTTGTTTCTGTTTTCTTTTTGGAAGACAAAAGATAAGTTAATGGTACCGTTTATGTGCTGTATTATCTCCTCTCAGCCTCCTGCTTTTGTGCTCCGTACACATTTAGTCTTACATACTGCATCTTCGGTTATCCTTCTTCATCCTTCAGATGTTTATTGCATGAAAACAAGCCTTATCAATCAGTTCTTTGAATATATTGCTGATGGCAGTAGAACTATGGGGTGTACTTAATATACTTGAGGAATAACTCCATCATCTTTGCTTCATCATCTCCGCTCAGATAGGTGTCTGGGCTACTTTTCCCCTGTAGGTGGACTCCTCTCTAAATATTATTTAGACTATTGCTGGAGGTGATCTGCTGCAGGAATGTATTTGGCACTGCGATCTTTGTGCATAAAATATGTGCTGATCTTTTAAACATTAAAAGATTCATTGCTGTTTCTGCAAAAAGGTAAAAAATGTAAAGTGTACCATATTAGGAATAAGTAGGAAGAAAATGGCTGACCAAATGTAATTTACCAATCATTCCTATAAAGAGAGACACATGGTTTCATTTTTATTATCGAAATTGAATTATTGATTTAGGACAAGTTGGCACAGTAAAACCGTTTTGTATGTAGTCATCCAATACTCCCTCCCTTTCTTTTTAATCCTCAAATATACCTAGCAATTTCAAAGATTAGGAAAAAATGTCACAATGAGGATCCTCTCATTGTGACATTTTTTCCTAATTTTTAAATTTTCTGATAATATAAACAGATAGAACTTTGTAAATTTAAAATGTCAGAGAAGTCTTTTCCCTACTTTTTGAGTATGCTTTTCTTAAATGTCTGTAGAGGCAAAGAAACACTGGTCCTATATCAGTTGAAAGAGAGGAATATTATTAGGAGTATAGCTTTTGTTGACAATTAGGTTAACTGTGTATATCATGGTTGTCAGGGAAAACATCTAAGAAACATTTTTATCCCTTTTATCAAACCTTTTATCCCTACTACAAACCACCAGACACAAATATTCCAGTGTAAATGTGAAAGAATATCTCAGTAATCACTGAATTTATTTACCGTGCACCTAAATTTCTCTTTAAACATCTGGGCAACATTTTGTGGCATTCACAAACCTCTGCTTGTCTGCCCAGTTCTGTATGCGCTTCATATGCTTGCACCATAGTAGTGAGACGTTTCCTTGCAAGATATCTGTAGCTGCTCTGTTTCTGAGGCTATTGTTCTTCAACTTCACTACATCCTCTTCAGTGCTTGACTCAAGTGAACCTGTTTTTCTTTGCACTGGAGTCCACTATTGGAGGGTCCTGCTATGAAACCTGAAGGGTGACAACCAACGACTGAGTTGTGCTTGCATCTCACATTGCTGTAGCTGCTTTGCAAACAATGTTATGCTTTACACACACAGTTTCTTTTCATGAACATACACGTATTATCAGAGTCCTGATGGTCCTCTGTCACTCAGCATCACATCCTGTCAAAACCCATGTCCCCTTCCACTTAACCCACCAGTGCCAATTTAGCATATATTTTTATTGCACATCTAAACTGTACAAGATGTGCTTGGATAAGAAGACCGTACAAAGTAGTTCAAAGAGCAGTGCTCTGGGGGTTCTTGTAGGATGTATGAAACCCTAATGGCAGTTGATCTGAAAGAGGACCCTGATCTGGGGTCATCTGTTGCCAACAAAGCTAGACTGCTCTTACCACTAGGCTTTTTTCTAGTGTTAAGGTTTTTTAATAGTATCTCCCAGTTTAAACTGTTTCATATCCTGTTAAAACCAAAACCAAATAAACAACAACAACAACAAAAAAAAAACAAACCCCAAAGAAAATTGGGAAAACATTGATGTCTTATTAAAAAAAGTGCTCATCAGTGACATGGGTGGAAAAAGTTCTAAGCCTGACATTATAGAAGACAAAACAAGTATTTCAAAAACAGGTCTCCTACCTCTGGGTGATTGCCTCAGCCACTCTTGCTGAGGAATGCTTGGTGGTTAAGTCTTGTTCTGAATTTTCATCTAAATGTCACTAGTGCCTCATGCCAAGGAAAAATTAATGGCTGTAAGAAGGATAAAATAAAGCGCATCACTCAGGCACACACAGAAGAGTAGTTGTTCTGCCCTTTTTCTGGCATTTTCCTCTGGTGTTGGTCAGTTGGTTTCTGGTTCTCTACCCTGAGATACTTAATTCCCCCTCGTCTTGTTACAGTGGGTTTGAGCTAGAGGTTCTGTACACCTTGTTGCAAAGCCTGGTGCTGGGTGTCAAACCCAGAGGTGCCCCAGGATGCTGGGGAAGGAGAGACTGGGAGATACAGGACAACCTGCAATGAGTGAATCTGGGGTTGAAGAGAGAAATTTGTTCAGTTTCTAGCTATGGTTTGCAATAAATGATGTGGGGAGGCAAATTGAAAGGTGTCAGAGAAAGAGAAGAAAGGCCATCCAATGAGAATGACCAAATAGTGACAGCTGATAAAGACTTTCTAGTTCAGGTCAACATATCCCATAAAATGAAAAGATATGACAAACTTATTGCTGCACAGTGGTGCAGTGAGCACCATGACTTTATTCCCTTACTTTCTTGATTTATCATGACAAATGACATGATGTCTGAGCTCCAGAATACAAAAATAAACAAAATAGAACTAGGAAGAAAATAAGAACATTGATCACAAACATTAGAATAAAGACTGAAGAGCTAATTTTTTTTAAAGGATTTCTTTATTAGTGCCATTCCTTAATACCTATATGAATAGCTTTTTGTTCATAAACTAAGGAGTGTCTGATTAATAACTTTCCCTAACTCAATATGGGAGCAGGATCAACATCATTATATCTTGGCAAACAACCACTGCCATCAAAGAAATTCTTTAAGGGTGAAGTACAATGTGTGTGAACAGACAGTTGGCTGAAATATGTTATGACAATCCATATAAAAATTGGGAATTACAAATACCTCTGCAGAAAACAGGACTGTGAAATAATTCCCAAATGAACAAAAGCTAGGAACACTTTTGTGACAATTAAGTTATGTGATTGGTTCTAATATATATTATCATTTTCCCAGGTAGCTTTAAAAGTATGAAAAGATGAACAAAATGACCGTTTCATAATATCATATTTCCTTAGCATGATGGATAACATTTATTATTTATTTCATAAAATACTTCATTAACTCAGTGAATGATTCCATGTTCCAAAAATAACATTTCTCAGGGTTGAAGTCTTTTAGACAAAGGTTCTGAGAACAAAAGTGAGAGCAGGTACATTGAAAGCAGGAGAGAAAATCAGAGAGGGGTGGTGAATACATGCGGTAATGCAGGATGGTCTCCCACAACAGGTCCTGCCGGATCTATGAGCTGTTGCCTTCACCCTAATGCTTTACCTGCCAGGCAGTCCCTGCAAGGGTTTCTCAGTGCAAGGGTGCAGATGTGCCTTGGGTTGGGCTACCCTTAATTTTTTTTTTAGTATTAGGAAGTATTTTTTGCCTTAGCTAGAAGACTCTCCTTCTTAGGCAACCCTGTCAACATCTGGGCTTTTTCTTGATTTCTACAGACTTTTGGAAATATTGAAGAATTCATAGATTGCTTATACAGGTATATTTAAAAATTCATATATTTTTCTGAATTTTAAAGCATCACCTCGAGTAACAAAACCCACAATTATTTGTAAATACAAATTATAGTGTATATTTTCATTGAACCTTAGAAGCCTTGATCATACAGACTTTCAAAATCTTGAAGATATTTTCCCTAAATATCAAAGGAGCATTTCTGATTTTAACCAAATGTATTTTCTGTAACACTTTCTAAATTTAAATACACTTTATAATCCATTTGAAGTGTGATGAGCATAAGTCTGAGTAGAATTTGATGTCATAACAAATTTTGATCGGTTCATAAACAGTCATGCTTATGAAGAGGATGATACAGACAAATAAAATGCTGTATTCGAAGCATGAGCAATCCAAAATCTGCCTTCAATATTGACCCACAGAAACAACTCTGAGATCCATAGAGAGAAAATGGCCACTTGTCATATTACAATCATGAGTATTTCTTATTTTTCAGCCATTACTGAACATGTTTAAGAATCTCATGAACTGTTTTGGCAGATACTTATTGATGCATTTTAAGTCTTTTGTTAGCTATAGTCTTTAGTCATTTTAGTACATTGAGAACTAATCTCCAAGTCTGTCAGTCTCATTTTGCATTACAAATCATTTGTAGTTTTATAACTGTCATTTCCAAGGACATCTGGAAAAGATGGATTTATGAAAGGTTATCGTGCATTCTAAGGAGGCCGGGAATTAGCATGACTTTGTAAAGGTTCTTGTAAATTGAGCAGCAGCCATCACTGGCAATAAGCTGTTTTCTGCTCTAGTCAAGTATCTTTATTTAAATATTAAGAAAGAGGTGTGACCTTTGGCCTCAAAGATCACGATGATAGAGCAATAGCACAATCTATTAGCTGTCAATGAAGTATTATGGCCCTGTCTCTCTCAAGACACCTATTTGTGGACAGTGTTATAATAACCCTTCCATTAGGCATCCCCAAGGCAAATAACCTTGGCTTTAACAGAGTCAGTTTAAAATTCCTTGGAGTAACATTAAGAGAATATCTGGTTTGTGTCAGTTTAGGATCAACTACCAGCATTAGTCCCATTCTGTAAATTGTAAGTAGCTGTGGATTTATTAGAATTTTTTATACATGCCCACAGGTAAATATTAAATACAAAGGATGTGAAAACTCATATTACTTTCTACTTCCTACACAGAATATATATAGATTAACGGACACCTGACAGGTCTGAGCATTTTAAAACAGAATCCTTTTTCTACTGTATACATTTCATTTCATTTGTTGATGGAAATTACACAGTGCCACTAAAATTAAATTGCATCCAAAAAAAAGAGAAATAAATAAAATAAAACAGTAAACGCAATAAAAAGTAGTCTAGATAACATTCCTATAAGTTGGTATGTTGTCTTACATAAGTAGTTAGTTACAGCTACAATAAGATTAGGGGACTATCTAAAAGCCAAGAAATTTTCACACGCTGTCTCATTTGTCTCCACTGCATTTCCTGCTCTTCAGGTATCAGTATATTTAATATTCAAAGGTAAGTCCAAGACCATTTTTAAACTTGTGGGATGTTCTTCAACTTCAGGTCTCTGTTGGTTAGACAAAATAAATCTGATTATGCTTCCCTAATATCAGCTGAACTTCTTTGAAAGCTACAAGTTTCCCTACATATGTAAAACCAGCTAAGGTTGGGTTTTACACCACCTGCAAGAGAACAGCTCTAAAGCCACCTTTCGTCAGAGGTAGCAATCAAGGTCAAATTCCATTTAAATTACTTTGAAAAATCAGAGGTATCCACAAGTATTACAAATAACCTACTAAAAATCCTATTAACATTTCAGTATTTTGGCTGGTATATACTGGATATGGTGTTTCTTCTGAATCCAGCTTTAATGTCCAGTATAAATAGCTTTTGTTGCTGAAACACAGCAAATAATTGACTGTGCTTGCTCTTGTGAAATCAGAAGTTTATCTGGTTCTGCAAGTACAGCTTCTATACAGCTTTATTTTCGGTTGATTTTTAGCAATAGTAGATCATTCCTTAGGCAGGAATAAAAGCATTTGTGTGATGGGAGACTACAGGAGCTGTCCCCCAGTGAGGTTCAGTGCCTCCACACCGCCTCCCTGTCCCAGAAGGGCTTTGATGGAACCAAGGCAGAGATGGATCCCCTCCAGCCACTGCCCCCAGGACTCCTCTGCTCAAGGAAGGTTTACACATTGCAGAGGAAGAAAGCACCTGAATTAAAATAACTCAGTGTTAAATTGGCCAGTTCTCTCTGCTTAGTTTTGAAGAGTCCCCTTTCCACCCCCTCACCACCTGCAGTTCTTGACCTCCTTAGGGGGTTTTATAGGAAGAAGACAAATAAAGGGGAAAAAAGCTGTGGAGGCAATAGTTTACCATGCTGTGATCCATCTCCTAATGGGTGCACTGGGATTTATCCCCTCATCTAATGAAGGCAGAAGAGAAAACTGCCTGGGTCAAGACTGGAAATATTCAAAACTGCCAGTGCAAATTCACACTACAGCCAAGACTACTTGGCTCTTGTACAAATGCCATCACTACCCTGGGCAACATTGGCTTCAGGACCAATGTTTTCAGCTAGGGAGTTCTGTTGTCCCCTAGCAGTCCTGGCATGGCAGCCAGCTTCTGGCAAGAGAAAGAAGCTCCTGAGTAAGACTGGAGAATGCCAAAATTTTGCAGCAACTGTTTTGGGCCTGGTGTTCTCAGAGTTAGAAGCTGTGGGTCAAAGAAGTACAGCATAGTGAAAGATGACCTCACCTTTCTTGTGATCCTGACAAGATTTTTTCAAACCAGTGCTAGGAAACTCCACATAGTTTCAAGAAAACAATTAAATTGAGGATTACAGTAGTTGTTTTCAAGTGTTCAGTTCTCACATATTGCACACTGTGAAGGCAACATTTGCTCCCAATAAAGGGCACTTGACTTTTGGTTCATTCTCCCTTTAGCACTCCTCTTACATTGATATTGGATAGAAAGCCATTTTCTTTCATAGGGTGATACATGGCAGAATCTAGGATGTAATTTAAGGGGCTCTATTGATATCATAAATTACAAGAAGTCTGCTGAAGCAGTTTATGAATAGCAGTAAAAACCTGAAACTGAATTACATCATTAGAATCATGCACCACATACATGTATTATTATTTATAATACAGACCTAAGTGTCCCTGTATTTTATAGACAAGGAAGATACTGTAGGATCTTGTGCTAAATAAGAATAGGAATTCCACAGCCTCTTGATAGTAGATGTGCTCCAATAATGGAATAGAGAAGTGATGCTTGTGAAGTTATTTCACAAAGGAGGAAAGAAACCCAGGTCTCCAAGCATGGCAAAATGGAATATCACTGCAATGTTTTCTACATCAGTTCCTTGTGCCACTCTGAGTAACAGCTCCACATACAAACAGGCTGAATATGAGGAGGAGACTGACGATCTTAATTATTTTGGTACACAGAATCTGTGTCCGTATTTCAGAGTACATATATAAATACAATTTGGGCAATAGCTGTCAATCAGATCACTGTCTCTGTGCTTTTAAATTCTCTGGATGGTACCAGAATCTAGCACAAGCACTTTAACAATACAGTTAAGCAAAGACAGAAAGAATAATAAGAAAGCTATAGTCTCACAGAAGCAGTCCATGAACGGTCCCAAATCACGTGCTCTCAGTTCACTTAAGAACCGAGTTCCCCAAAACAAAGTAATGCACAGCCTGTATTCAGACTCCAGACATCTGTTTCAGGAAAAGGACTTTGAACGGGAAAGACCAAATAAGCACATTTTTGTAAATGTTTTCATGCCTTGCTACACTGGCAAAATAAGACATGAGAAAGACAGCTACAGTAATACCCATATTTTTATGGGCCTATCAAAAGGATAATTTTGTAAGTTCAAACATAAGAACTCGTATTTAGAAAAAAGTCCTGAGTAAAGCCAACAGGCCCTTGACATAAAGTCTTCTCCCACCACCAAGATTATCAAGAGCAAGCCATGTGCACCTCCTGGTGTTACTGAAAGTGCCTGGAGCCAACAGCCACCCAGTTTGGGATTTCAGGGGCCTAAGGGAATCAAACATCTATTTCTTACTGGATTTCAGTATACTGAGCATCAAAACTAAGGTGGTTCCTCTAAAATAGTAAGTCTTAAAGGGCACATAAGTTAATTTTATTCCAACACTTGGTAACTCTGAGGATCAAGATATATGGAAAACCATTTCTGTCCTGTTAAATAACCACATAATTACTTGTCATAAGTAGTACTGTTTCACAGCTACCAACATGTTAATCCACTGACTGATATGCCAGGTTCAGCTGGTCTCTGACAAGCAGGAGGAGCTGACGCTCCTCACTCCTGCACCAGATTCTGGAGGAGGAGGAGCAGTAAGGAAGGAAGGGAAGGATATTTGTGGTTTATCTTCCAAAAACTGGCACAGTTGAAAGGGGAAAGAATGATGTGAGAGAGGTGAGTGAGGAGAGGTACTCATGATGTACTCCACTGGAAGATGCAGCTACCCTGAAATAAGCTCCTTTCTTTCTCTGCAGGAAGAGACAGGTTCTTCCAGACCACAGCCCAGTATTCCCCTGCCTGCTTTTCAGGCTGACATTTGCCCTTGAGCAGAGATCTTCTTTCTGGTGCACCAGATCCCATTTGTGACATTTTGGGATCAAGAATGTACCTTCTTTTGTTTTCCATGCTCCTTACGAAGCAGGCTCAACCTCAGTTGGCTCAGGCTTTGCTTTCACTTGCCCAGTGGATGCTCTATCCACTACAAAAGAGCAAATCTAGTGTCATTTAGAGTGTACATTCCCAAAGAGAGACAATGGCTCTTGAGTGTTTATTGCAGAAGTCAGTCCTCTGGTCCATGCTTACAGTTGACCATGCTTACTTTGCTTTGTAGTAAGACTAAATTGCTTTGTGTCAGTTTGTTTTTATAGCAAGCTGGCTGTGTATATTAGCTGTCCTGCAGTAGAAACTGTTTCCTAGTGGAAATGATGTAGCAGTATTTCTGCAATGACCTTGGGTATTCACTTTGCTTTCCAAATGGCTCTGTAGCAATGCAGGATTTTCTCTTGGTGAGGTTCCTTTTCCTAATAAGGAGGAAAAGTGCCTATGCCACAGATCAACTAATTGATAAAAAGCCATTATAATAAGAATTTTTAATGTTACCATTTTATGTTTTAAAAAGACACATTTCCTTTAACTCTGCCTACTCTTGGGAGAGTAGGTAAAATACTTAGCTAACGGATTTTTTCCAAATTCTCTATATTAAACTTAAATAGTTTGGAAACATATGGTGACTGAAGGCAAGTCTGTTACAGGTAAATACAATGTACAAATGCATGCTTATGTAAAATGCTTTTTTAAAAAAATCCCCAAACTCCTGTTAACCAACCATTCACAAAATTAATGTTCTCACAGGGTTTGTAGTAGGGAGAGCTCTTGGCCTTGACTACCCTCTTGCTCAAACCCCCTCAGGCTCTCTGGAAGGAAGCCTGGGAGGCCAGCAGAGGAGATCAAGCACATTGCCAGATCCTCGCTTGCTATCATAGGCAACCAGATTGTGTTGTGGTTACATTCTTTTGCACTTACGTGTTTTCAACCTGTTAAGATGTGAGCAGGGTTGCAAGGTGACCCTGCTCTGGATTTGAGGAGACCTGTGCCAGCTCTGAGAAAAAAATCCAGGTGGAATGTGAGACTGGGGAAATGTGTCCCTCCCTGGAGAGATGGGAGGATAGGGCTCACCACCAGAGGCTTCATTCATTTCACTCTGCCAGCAGTGGGACTGGTTGCAGAAAAGAGCAATTGCCTTCACTGCCATCTGTGTTGCACAGACACAGAGTCCTGGGACATCCCTGGGGTATCACTGGGGGTGACTCAGGACACATAAATGTTATGGACTTTGAATTCCAGAGGCCTAAAAGATAAAGTAAATTTCTAATCCAATAAACAATTTTTTAAAATGCAAAAGCACTTTGGGAATGGTTTCTCTCTTGCAAACACAATGCTCATCTAGAAATGTTTATGTTTTGATTCTAGGAAATTATACATATAGTATCACTTGAATCAGGGCATTTCACAGAAAAACACTGTTTATTGCTTGCTTTCACACAGAGGGAAGTTTCCAACTTTAATGTATTTGCTAACTGCAGCAATCTGTGATGTAGATTTCTGGATAACCTAGCACCAAAAAAAAAAAAAAAAAAAGTGAAAATTAACATCTGAGGTCCCACCTAGAAATCAAAGGAAAAAGGATCTTAAGCCTCGGGTCTAGGTGCTGATGTAAGGACTGCTAAGTTTTCCTAGAAAGTAAGATGATTAGGATAACTGGCCATCCAAATCCTTTGAGATCTACTCTGCTATACTGCTGTAAAATAGGGAAGTAAAATTAAGTCATGAAATTTTCTGAGGAAACTACATGGCAGGTAGGGATGCCAACATGCTAAAGTGAGTGAATGAAATGAATGTATTAGCCATGATTTTAGCACTTTAGTACACATACATAGGTACAGGGATCTTATCTGGGGGAAAAATGTGGTATGGAAGCTATCTGAGATGATATATCTCAGTGACATTTGAAAAAATACTGGTTCTTTCTTATGATTTGGGGCATTTCCCCTTCTTATACAAAGTGTTGTCTGTCGAACTCATAAGCATATGAATCTCTTTGACTATGCTATTGTTCAATCTGCCTGTTCATAACTCAGTCTCTTATTCCATTATAATGCTTGAATGATTCACATGCAATGTTTCCAATCCACTTTTCCTATCTTGTGAAACTTTTTAACGAAATGTTAGCATTTGCAGGCACCAGATGTTTTGACATAAGGAGAAGCAATATGTAAATTTTAATCCATGCTAGGAACAATAGCCTGGAGGCACCTTTTTCTTATTACATGAATCATATACTTAACCACAATGTGGTGGATTATATCAAAATCATCACCACCCTGAATATAGAACACTTGTCTTGTGGTTGCCAATTAATGAAACTGATATATATTTAACTTGATGGGTACCAGTGATTTAACCAATAAGCCTTAGCATACTTCACTGCTGCAGCCTTCTTTATAATTAGACTTTTAGTCTGATTATTATCACAACTTCATACATTTTCCTCTAATATCCCATTGGTTGTCAGTACAAATGATGCTGACATTAAATCTGTTTGTGTGTCATTTGTAAATACTACTTTTAATCAAGCATGGTATCACATAGTACTTTTCTAATCTCAGAAATAACTTTTGATTTTATTTTCTGATGCTGTTTATTTAAACATTAAGTGTCTAAGTCTGTTACAAGCTGAACATTGCCTTTCTTCAAAGTGAACTGAGGGCTCTCAGTCCCTCACAAAGGATCCGTGTAGCTTTTATGATCAAATCCTAAGTACATAATAAATATGCAAAAAAGCAAAGCTTCTTCCATGGTTAATCAATGAACTTTAAATAATATTTATAATAATTTTCTCTTTTAATACTGATAGGGGTGTCTTAATGATTTGAAGGAATAAATAGCCTGGAGAACATCTTTGCTATAAATAGAATGTTTATCTGATGTACACAAACAATGAGCACTATTTTACATGAAATAATAAACTATTACAAAACTATAACGAAAATATATATTACTACTCAACTTCTGCATCATTTCATGCACAGAAAGCACCAAATATCTTCTAAAGAAAGCAGCACTTTTGATATTAAGAATTCAAAATGCAATCTGAATCCTTACTTAATTCATTAAGAGTATCTTTTAGTGCCACATGCTACCTAATTATCAGCTTTAAAAGATGGTTTACATCTTAAAATACAATATTCTGTTTATGCTAGATTATCTGGGGAACATCTAGTACATTAAAAGGTTTTTGTAGAGCTTCTTAGTGATTTAACTGATATCATCATGCCTGCTAGCAATTCTGCAACATTCTGAAAACACTTTCCATAAATCAAAGCCTTAGCAGCAGGAATAAGCAGATGGCAGGAGACCATATTAAAGAATGTATCAATTATTTTTATTAATGGGAGGCTACTGGATCATGATGTATCATAATGGACTAAATGTTTAGCAGTTGTGAAGTGTTTTGTCTGTTAGGCATCTCAGATGTTCTTAGCGGATGTTATTATATTGTCTTGTGATGGCACTCTTTGAGGGACTGGATAGTGAAGTTTCACAAGGGACATATAAAGATATTTTAATTTCAGTCCTTTAATTGTATTCATATAATAAGCATAAAATACCAGCATGTATAAAATGTAGTTTTAAAAAGATTGCATGTACAGTGAGTAATAAAGTACATTCTGTCTGCATACATTGACTTAGAAAACAAGATACTGTATGGTTAACAATGACAAATAGCAATTATAAAAATATTCTACAGTCTCATAATAGTAATGTAAATGCCTTTACTTATCTAAGAGACTTAACATAATTTTAAATTACAATAATTTTACATCCTCCATTCATATATACAGCCCTATTAAAGTCAAAAGGTATTATAATAACAGTGTTCTTATTAAGATTAAATGACTGAATTATATTTAGTTATTTTACTACATAAAGCAACTGTGTTCCTGTTTGTTAAAATTGTTTGCACTTACTATAGCTTTTCACACTATTCATGCTATGTGCAACAAAATAATTTAGGTTTCTGTTCTTAGTAGAGTATCTATATCCATTTCATGAATTAAACAGGATGTTAATATTTCAACTCCCTTTCCTTTTGTGTAACTATCAGTTCGCTGATTTTGTGTGTTCTGTAGGAATATGTCCACCAGCTTTGAACAGCTGCTACTGAAAACAAGCAAGAACTCCTAATTTAATACATCTTAACAAAAATAGCCAGTTCCCCTCACTCCCTGCCCTGCTTGATGTGAAACTCTATAAATCTTTACATTCTTTTCTAGGCCCAGAGCCACAGACATATTATGCATCTCTTTCATGGGATTTCATTAAACATATCTCTGTAGGAAATAGACAGAAAATGTATTTTGGTTGCACCATGTCTTAGTCCAATACTCGCATGGTCAGCAGAGAAATTCTGCCTGAGGAAGAATGTCAGGATTTGTCCTTGTGGTCACAAGATCCCTTTCCTCTGTAGAAGTTAATAGGACCATGCTTTGCTCTGCTCTGCTCTAACCGTTCCCTCAGCTTCACAGCAGCCTCACCAAAACTGGGGTGGAAGAGGGAGTGTTTACTCCAGAAAACCTGGGATGCGGTTATGTCCTCTCCTAAATACCTTCAGTAGCACCTATTAATCCCCAGAATATCCTCAATTCCTGTCTCTTGGCACCCTGTACTACTGTTTAATTTCAAGGGTGATGCTGTAATACAGGTTATAGTTATTAGCTAAAAAAATAATTATGAAGACTTTCTAGTAGAAAAAATGTGATAGTAGTGAAACAACACTGACATAATATACATCTACATGTATGGATACATTTAGAGTTTTGGGCAAGGGAGTTGGGGATTCTGAGTGAGTGAAGACAGCTTGAATGTGTTTAATGATAGATGCAATATGGTGTATTGCAAAAGGAGCATTCGCTATCTTCTGTTAAGTTTCTCATGCAGGAAGAAGAAAAAAAAAAATCTGGTACTTCAGATCGAAGCAATTGTCAGAAGAATGAAAATCAACTTTAAGAAATTTAATGGATGCACTATAATGTTTTTTTAGAACAGTGCTTATAAAAGTGATGAAATTCAGGATGTTATTTAAAGTCAATATAGTTCAGAAATATGGTCTAACTCCTATGTAAAAGTTCAATGGGAAAATCATGTAATACATTCATATTTAATTTCTTTTTCTCCATTATGAGCAATCCACATTGGTGTATTTAAAACTAATGTAGTAGAAACTGCAGTACAAGGACAAATGGCATTTGATACCAACCAAGTATCTCTTCCTTTCATCACATGAAATGGACAATACACATCCTACTCCAGACATAACATGGGCATAAATGTTACTTTAAATTTATCATATTTTGTATTCAAATGCCAATATTATCTAGTCTTTAGCAAAACTGTGAAAAAGTGTTTCTCTTTTAATGAGTCTAATTTATAGAAGCACTCCAATTAAAATGACGATCAGTCCTATGTTCAATTACCTTTGGTTAGTACTCATTTGTCTTTCCATTCCTTTCCTCCATGCTATAAAAAAAAAAAAAAAGACCAGAACACTGTTGTTGTTATTATTTTTAACCATGCAGTGTAAGCATATCATATCCTCTTCTTAGGGTCAGGTGTGTTCTGGCCTGTCTGGGAACCCACGCATATGCAATTCTGCTCTGTTCAGCTTACTTCCAAGTATTTTGCACAGGCTGATAGAAATCCTTGAATTTCCTAAAAACATGACTATTCTTGTGAAATTGGGTACTCCATCATCTTTTATAGCCATCCAGATGTAATTTATTATCCCACTACCAACTCTCCAATTAAGAAAATATCATGACACTATATCTGAGTTGGTCAGGAATGGGATCAACAAACCCCACAAGGACTGTGAGAAGGACCCAGATACCAATGACAGAAGAGGCAATAGGAAGAAACAATTCCTCTGCTCTTGGATAATATATTTAAATACATTTAAAATTTTCATGCAAACAAAAATCCACTTTAATCTTTTTACTGTTTCCAATCCTATGACACTTGTGAGGAGTGAGGCAGGCTCAGTGACAGAAAAATTAATACACACTTTTGAAACATATTTTGAATTGTTAGAGAACTCCCTAATGTAATCTTTTGGCTTTGTCTGAGGAGGAGCTATGAAGAACCTGTGCCAGCTTATTTTCCCATGTATTAATATTACAATTAGAATGATTGCACTTAATGTCCTCCCAGAATACACATCATTCTCCAGAATCTCACTATGTATAGAAATGTCTTCTACCTGCCCTCTAACTGCCAAACCTTTACTGAGTCATCAAAACACATTTTCTGAATGCCTCCTCCTAGCAAGTTAGCTGTATTAGGCGAAGCAGTGCATCACATCAACACTTCTGAATGTCCCCTTCAGTTTGAAAAGTCTTCCTTTTCAACTTTCTGTAGTGAATCCGAAGCCAAATTTGAAATTAATTTATCTTTGTTTCAGGTGTATGCAATAGGAATCTTGTCATTTCACTCCATTTCCAAATGGATCAAAAGCATGTATGGATAGAATCCCTTTCAAAAAAGCTTACAGTGCTGTCAAAGGACACTGAGAGTGTTGTCCAGAAGCACACTGTTGTGCCTCTGAATTCTGATTTCTTCTACACAAAAAAGGACACAGTTTGAATATTCTTGGAATAAGCAGCTGACATAGCACTGTTACCAGTACTGCTTGTTTTAAATTGTGCTAATTGTAACACAGAGTATCTTTGTTGGGTCTTATACATCCATACAGTCTTTCTGCTGAAATGTCTTATCTTTTTCTGAGTTTGTCTGAGTCTCTGTCATTATGTTAGTTTCCATTTTTCTTCTGTATCATTAAAATATATATTAAAAGTCTGTTCTTTTTCTACAAATGAAATTGTTAAAAAATGGGATTTCATGAAAAGCTTAATGGATTTTCCCCTTTTAAAGAGAAGCCTACACAGTTTAAATTCCATGTTCACTTCACTTGTGCGAAAGCATTACCATCTGCTTTTTACAGATTTTAAATCCTGTCACATTTCTACAGTTCCCAGCTTAAATAGTTCCTTCTTTCACATTTTGTAGACTTTTTAGTTATAACCAAAAAAAAAAATAAAAAATTAACAAATGACTAAAACTCATGTTTATAGCAGAGAAAAGTCAGTGCAGATTGAAGAGTTTGAATACACTTTTGTAACACGGGTATTCCTTTTGCGGTAATCATTTTCATAGTGTTGTAAAAAGTCATGGAATGATAGTAAAAATGTTCCCAGTGAAGAAAGATACGTGCAAATGTCAGCTGTGAATGGAGGGTGTGAATTTGGGGCAAAGTGATATGAGTTTATGTCCATCTCATTTTCCTGTGAAGTAAGGACTTATTTAAACCCTTGCCATGTAATAACTTATCTTCACAGTGGCTCTCCTTATTCGTATTTAAAATAAGCACAAACACCATGCTTATGTTCATCTCAGTCTTTTAGCAGTTGATTTAGAGAAGTATTAAACCCTTTCCATTTTTATAAATCATCTCCATCATCTGTGCTAAAGCTGCTTCTCCTGCTGCTCTCTTTCGATGCGACCGGAGACGTGGAGGACAACAGTGGGTCTGTTCCAAATGGTGACACTGTGTCATTCAGTAGAATTTCCTCTAGCCGTTGCTCTTCTTTTAAAGCTGCACTGAAGGACAAATCTGTGAAGTGTGAAAGTGGATCTGAGAAGGCTGTAGATCCATTGCAAACATCAGAACTTGGTCCATGTGCCAGAGGCATTTGTTGAGAGTAGTCGACAGAGTTCTCCTCTGGATAAGACTGTTGCTTGATGACCTGTGCAGCTAAATCCACAACATTGACTGAAGACATGACTGGAAGGCCATGTGCGCGTGCCTGGATCTCTAGTTCCTGACATTTCAAACAAAAACAATTAGATAATGACTTTAAAAGACAAAACAGTGTCTTCAGAACTATTGCAATAAGTATACAGATTGTACATGCAAATTAATTATACCTTTTGTCCAGTTGTGAGACTACATTTTAAAATATTCAATTGTTAATCTATGAAAATATGCCACTCAAGTGGTTTTCTTTTTATTTACCCTCCTGTTAAGCAACTGTCCTGCAGGAACATAAGAGGTAGGACAGCGTCTCTAAAACCATTGCACACTGAACCCAGTAAAGGTGACAGAAAGACATTGCAACTTTCTAGTTTGTTACCCACTGTTATCCAGAGAAACAGAAGATACTTTAGTTGATGATGCTTATGTTATACAAATATATGTGTGAACCACCATATAGAAGATGATTGATTTTATATCTGTCTGTCTATCTATCTCATCTTTATATGTGGCTGTATTCAAATCTTGCATTTCAAGCCATGCAGAGCTATATTCTGTTGCTTCATGTCACAAAAAGGTATAACATGGCACACTGTGCCCAAGGAAGTGTAACATGTGGAATGGTTATAAAGGGAAAATTAAAATACTGAAAGAAATTTTGTTCTAGTATTGATTTTTGGATGTAGGGATATACTTTTTTGCTTCCTTTTTTGTCTTTCTCTGGCTCTAACACATACATAAGGAAACTGTTTGTACAAATACTTTATTAACTTTCCATGTATTCCTTTATATAAATTCTAATTATCAAAGAAATTTCCTAGAAATCTAAAAACCACCTCATCCTCAATATACAACAATAAATAGGGAAAGTCAATTAATTTCTAATAAATGCCATTTGGCAAAAATTATATAGATTAATAAAATTTGATGAGGGATAAATACTGAGGAAGCTTTGTAGTTCATGGTGACGCTCTTATACAAACCTGAATTCGGAGTAGAAGTCTTCTGTTAGCATGCTCTAATTTCTTCTGCCTGTGTTCTAATTCTCTGGCTCTCTGTTGTTCTTTTTGTAGCCACTTGATGTACTCCACTGATGCTTTTAAAATAGTTCCTTTGTTCCAGCGCATATCACTGCAGAATGTAGAGATAACCTTTTCACAATTGTGCATGTCAGCAGAATTCATAAGAACTTACAAAATCTTTTACATTAATATGAAATAATGATTTACATGACTATTATTCACTCTTAGATATTATTGCTTCTGAATGGAAATTTTAATAGAATAGTTAAGAAGCCCTTATATAGTAAAATTAATCCCAGAATGAAAATAAGTGTCAAAAGAAAGTAATAAAGTGACTTTTTGTGGGAGAGCTAAATGCAATATCATGATTCTACCATTACAGTTTTTATATTTTTAGTGAAAATTGCTTTTATTATTAACTCTAAGATTAAAATCTATGTGCAGTATTTCTGCATTAATGAACTAGGAAATATACATTACTGAGGACTTAAGCTTAAATTTTTAAAGATCATTTTGAATATACTACTCCTTTTACCTGACTTACTAATGAGGTTGCTTTTATGCTTGTTGAGAAAAAAATGGTCTGTGCTGAATGCCACTCCTCATTGATGATAGACCAGACAAATCGCACTTTCATAACCATAATGGCTATGGAATGATAAAAATCCCGTTCAAAAATCTTGAAACAATATAAACCAAGTTAAAATCCACAGATACATGCAGACCCCAACTCAAAATAAGCACTTTGCAAAAAAAAATAAGATTAAACCTGTCCATCATTCAGGAAATAATGGTTTGAGTTTACAATCAGTCTTACTAACAATAATACACTTCAAATGCGTCTGTTCAAGAACTGTCATGTATCCATTTACCAGCTTTCCATGTATTACTTTATGTAGGGCCTCAGAGGTCTTGGAACAAGAATGAAATTTGGTGAAAACGTTTAATTTCTAATAAAGTTCAGTATTTTATGATACAGGATTACCTGCTGCATTAAATATACATACAAAAGTATTTATCCAGACTATCCACTTCACTGCAAGATGACTTATGCCAAAAAGAAGATTAGCAGAGGTTCTGGTCCTATAAAACAATGCTGAGAAGGAAAAAGCTATTTAAACCAGTAAGAATTTGAGGTTCAGAGTGGCCTGAATAACCATCTTAGTGCATTTTCTTTAGTACCTATACTAAATACATATAAGCTGGCATTTATAGAGCCAAAAAGAAATATAAATTATATTCCTGTTAATCATCACTTTCCATTTTTCCTTGGTTGCTTTAGATAATGAGACTTGTTCTTACTCCCATGCTCACCTATGGTGAATAAAACTGTGATCTGAAGCAGATTTATTGCAGAAGTGTCTATGCTTTACACAGTACCTAAGGAAACTTGCACCCTTACCCCAAGGCTAAGCACCCTTAGAAACTTCCACCAAGGTAGTAGTCTTTCTACTGAATGTATAGGACAAAAGTCAGGGAGGTACAGGATTTAGGGACCCAAACTACCTGGCCTTTCCTAATGCACTGTACTCAGAAAAAAAAACTTATGGAGCTGAGAGCTTTAAAGATGCTCAGAAGAATATGCAAAATTACTTGTGACAAAGCATCACAGTGTTTAACCATATCCTAGAGTTTAAGTCATTTGCTAGAGATTTGGGAGAACCATCTTTTTGATCAGAGAGGGCTCAAATTCACATCTCTGTCCTCTCTGGGCAGCACAAAACCGTGGGGCTCCAGCATACTGGGACCTCCCCTCATCCCAGTGGTGCAGGCCAGGAATGAACAGCTTTTAGGATTAGAAGGTGAAGAGGTTGGAGAGAAAATAATTGTTGTCTCAGACTATGCTGTCTGCAAAGCCAAAACATCAGAGGCTGCTCATTGAAGTGGGTATGTATTCTCATTTAGACATTCCCTAATCAAAAAAATAAAGCAGAGGTGGGAATGGGAGCCAAGAGCAGAACCTGTCTCCCTCATGATAGCTGAATCACTTCTTGGCAGTCCCTCTGCCTCCTCCTTCCTCTCCCTGTACTTCTTGCCCAGGTGGGAGGACAGAGCATTTTCCTGCCAGCATCCCATGGACTCCCTCCCAGGAGAGAACTTTCTCCCTGCATGTGGTATACTTATGTTCAAACTGTAAATCTTAAGGAAGTTTTTAGTACACATGATGCTTATTTTCTGGACAAATCCTTGGCTGACATCAATACATTATAATCTTGTTTTCTTCAGACACTTTTGGAAAGTTAGGTAAAATACTGAGAGGTCCCTAATTTACCCCTGAACTGCAGTGGAGTTTGAAAGGCAATGAGGTGCCTGTCTATCTACACCAGAGCACTCCTATACTAAATAGGAGCAGTTAATGTTAGGAGGACAACATTTCAAACTGGGAATCGTCACTGTCATTCATCTCAGATATGAACTATATATAGCTCAGAATAACAGTAGGCTTGTGTTTAATTTCAAGTGAAAAAGACTGATTTAGGAAATTTTCATGGCAAGTTTGAAAAGCGCTACAGTAATAAGAATGCCTATAGTATAATCTCTGGAGAAACACAATCTGCCTAAGTAAGGGAGGTCAGCACCTCCTAGCATATAATTAAGACAAAACTAAGGAAGTTTTGGACTGGTGGTCTGAACATAAAAATGTAGCAACATGAAAATAGAAATTAATCCATAGCTGGATTAATAATTCAGATGTGTAACAACAGGAGAAAAATATGCGTATATCACATGTTTGGCAAATATTTCACAGTGATTTCACAAACAATTTTCAGTCAGTTATAAGATGTTATGAATTCAAAATCAAATTCAGATGAAAATATTTTTTTTTGTTAGTTTTTCTGACTGACATATGAATAAACCATATATTCATGGCTTAATTTGGAATCTTTTTGTGATTATATTCATTTATGTCACACATAATTGACAGCCTTTGTGATATTGCTTACTTTTAGTTCAAGTTGCCTTGATAATCTGAATTTTTACATATATGGTAATAATAATTTTTCCCATAGGTTGAAATAAATCTCCACTGGAAGGCTAATTTCTAGTTTTAAACTGCCAGAGATGAAGCTGGTCAGCTTCTGCATGAGATACATATGGATAGATATCTCTTCTGGTAATATTTACAAATTTGAAGGCAAAACTATCATGGAGTTCTAGAATGAAAATTCTGTGGTTACTATTATCATTTAAGACACTATTATTCTATGTGTGTGTCTGTGTCTGTGTAGCCATGTATCCCATATATTTTCTATATCTCTACTGATATATACATATACTGGTTGATGTCTTATTAAATAAGGAATTTTGAAATTAAATCTTCCAGTGTCTGAAAGCAACACAGCAAAGGATCAGCTGGTGACCTTAGAAGTCAACGTGTCTTTCACTCCGTGTCTCTCCATACCAGGACCAAAAGAAAGTACTGAAGATGTCTGTGCTGGTTCTGCACTGCAAACACTCTCCATCAATTCTAGGCCAGAGCACTACGCAGAATTCACAGGACAGTGCTATAGGGAAACAAAGCGTCTATGCTGATGTCTAGGGTTGGAAGAGTAGCAATATATCTAGTGAGGATGAAGGCAAATGGGGGGAATAATATGGGGGAGGTGCCTCCATAGCCATAGTATGCAATGTGTCTAGCTCTGCTCAGCAGGCAGGCAAGCAGTTTCATCTATGATGACAATAAAAAAAAGCCTCAGCATTTGAAGGTAGATTAAATCTAAGCACAATTGCATGTAGGTCAAGAAGTCTCTGGAGGCTACCAGAATTCTTCTTTTCATTTTATTCTTTCACTGCTTATTAATTCCTTTTTTTTTTTTCACTTATTCTTAATTTTTATTTATGTATGTAAGGCTTCATCTTTCAAATGCTGAAACATGAGAAACTCTACATGTGCACAAGTCAGTGGAGAGCAGTGGAGAGAAGTTTTGCTGGTCTGGTCATCATCAAGGACCTCTGCAAAGAAGGACTGTGTCTTTGTGTGTGCATGTGGTACAGTAAAGTTTTTAGCAAGCTATGCATGTGTTATCTAGTTTAACCAACAGAGGTCCACCATACTTAACATGATTTGCATGGAAAAATAGCAAATAAGTAAAAACCCATGTGTTTTATTGGTCTCTGAACCCTAGCTCCTTCTAACTTTACCAGCTGAATCTCTCCGCAATTCTCCAATGTCCAGATCAAAACATGTAACTCTCACTTGGGAGAGTTTCCCATTTAGGAGAAAAGAAACATAACCAGAAGATTGATCTTCAGCTCATTTCCATTAGAGTAACTTTGTTGAAGTCAAGGGAGCTTCACTAGTCTACACAAGTTGAACTGCTGTAGGAAGGATGAGTGCATCAATTCATCTAAGATTAAAACTAGTTATTGAAAACAGAGTTTGAGAGAGGATGATAGTCACAGAGTTTGCCAGCCACAGAGCAGTTACTAATAATAAATACATTAGTGAAGTTGAAATTATGTTTGCAGACAATTTCTTTCTCTAGTTCTGAAAAATTAGCTGTAAACCATGCTTGCTCAAATAAATACTTTGAAAGACTTTGTGCTTGTTTTCATGACCTGCACAATTACAAAGTGTAGTCTTCTGAAAGAGACAAGTTTCCAGTTTATAATAGCATGAGTGTATGCAAACTCTTCCTTTATGTGGCTGTTCTGACCACTAGCAGGTCTGTCAACAGAGAGAAGGTCAGGCACAGGAAGACGCAGTGAGCAGACAGGACAGAGTGAGAGCAGCCCACTACTTCTGCCCAAATCCTCAGTGGTTTTCTTAACATCCCAGTTATGTAAAATTACTAGTTTTCTTAAAGGAAGGGTTTTTTCTTCTTAGTATTTCTGACAATTCTATTCTAGCTACCATAAAACAGTTCTTGCATAAGCATTTCCAGACTCTCACACCTAAAAACTAGATTCTGACAGGCTGAACACAAAGGAACCTTGAATGGAATGGTAGGTGTATTTAAAGAAGGAGGTTATGAGTTTTCAGCAAAATATGACTGGGTATTTTAGGCCTTTTTTTCATTCTATTTTTGAATTATTCTCTATAACTGTTTTGCATTTCTGAATCATCTCCTACTTGGATATCTAAGCATTGAAAATTAAACAAAAGAGTCAAAGTTCTTTGCAACTTACACTTATCTACATTTTCTAATGCTGATGAAGTGAACTTAAAACACCCATTCATTTAAGGAATGTAATCCACACTTTTCATCATTAAATTAAAAGAAAAAAAAAAAAAGTGAAAAGAATAGGGGTTTAAGCCAGTCAAAAGAAATTCTCTGTGGAAGCTCTGCAGGAGCCAAACAAGTTCACTATATAACTAACAAAACAAAAGTGAAATAAAAACCCCACACACCACTTCTAAGAAATATAAACCATAAAAGGTTTCCAAATAGCATCAAAAATGTCCTTCTCTGTTCCCGAGTCTGAATGTAATCTTCTTGAAGCAAGCCATCTGGGACAGGCATGCTTAGTTATAGTAGTATTTGCTCTTCAATGCAAAGGCTGATTTTCTTCACTGTCATTAGTCCAAGCATCAGTAAGGTTTCTCTTTTACAGCTAAGTTCCCACTATAAGAAGAATCTTCTAAAATCAATATATGAGGTGAAAATGCTATGTGTGATAAAATGTTACAGATAAAGTATTGTAAGAGATGATACATCTCTTTCTTTCAAAGAAGAAGGGGGCAGATTGGGGGCACAGTAAGGTGTTATGAAGGAAAAAGCAAGAACTGAAAGACAGGGTAAGAACACTGAATTATGATTTGGCCACACAAAAACATACCAGAAAGAAATAATAATTTGACCTGCTCAGCCAAAGAAACGACATGGTCAAATTAATGTATTTTCATCTACAATTATAAAAAAGATAGGTTTACATTTCTTTATAATAATTTAACCTGGTACCAAGATACAGCAATGTTATAACCTAGGTTTTCAGAAGCATCCTGCACCTTTTAATACCTCTTTTTTTCTTAACACCAGGTTGAATGCTTTTAAACAGTTCTATTTTCAAAAGGAGTACTGATTACCACCCATTTGAAGAGAGCAGTCCTCAGAAGGACTTAAGTTCATCTTGTGCTTTTGTAAACATAAACCACTTTGGGGCTGTCACACTCTTGAAATCAGCCATGGGTTTTCAGACTTAAACAAGAAAAGGCGATGTCTTCAGGATCTACACCTGAAACTTTTTCAGCAGGCAACAAAATAAAAATCTGTGGGTAAAATTCAACATCCACTATCTGAAGCAAAATTTCAGGTCCAGATCATTCATTTTAAGAAGAGTTTAAGTGATTACAGAATCACAGAATCAGCTAGGTTGGAAAGGATCTTGAAGATCATCTAATTCAACCATTAACCTAACACTGACAGTTCCCAACTACACCATATCCCTCCAGCGCTATGTCAACCCAACTCTTACACACCTCCAGGGATGGGGACTCCACCACCACCCTGGGCAGCTCATTCCAACTCCTAACAACCCCTTCTGGAAAGAAATGCTTCCTAATACCCAGTCTGAACCTTCCCTGGCACAACTTGAGGCCGTTACCTCTTGTCCTATCACTTGTTACTTGGTTAAAGAGGCTCATCCCCAGCTCTCTGCACCCTCCTTTCAGGCAGCTGTAGAGGGCGATGAGGTCTCCCCTCAGCCTCCTCTTCTCCAGACTAAACACCCCCAGTTCCCTCAGCCGCTCCCCGTACAACCTGTGCTCCAGACCCTGCACCAGCTCCGTTGCCCTTCTCTGGACACGCTCGAGTCATTCAATGTCCTTTTTGTAGTGAGGGGCCCAAAACTGAACACAGGAATCGAGGTACAGCCTCACAAGTGCCGAGTCCAGGGGTCAGATCCCTTCCCTGTCCCTGCTGGCCACGCTATTGCTGACACAAGCCAGGATGCCATTGGCCTTCTTGTCCCCCTGGGCACACTGCTGGCTCCTGTTCTGCTGGCTGTCAATCAACCCCCCCAGGTCCCTCTCTGACTGGCAGCTCTACAGCCACTCCTCCCCAAGCCTGTAGCGCTGCTGGGGGTTGTTGTGGCCCAAAGGCAGCCCCCGGCATTTGGCCTTATGGAAACTCCCCCAGTTGGGCTCAGCCCATGGCTCCAGCCTGTCCAGGTCTCTCTGCAGAGCCTCCCTACCCTCGAGCAGATCAACACTCCCACCCAACTGGGTGTCAGCTGCAAACTGACTGAGGGTGCACTCGATCCCCTCGTCTAGATCATCAATAAAGATGTTAAACAGGAGTGGCCCCAAAACCGAGCCCTGGGAGATACCACTCGTGACCGGCCACCAACTGGATTTAACTCCATTCACCACAACTCTTTGGGCCCGGCCATCCAGACAGTTTTTCACCCAGCAAAGCGTGTGCCCATCCAAGCCACGAGCAGCCAGTGTTGCCAGGAGAATGCTGTGGGAAATGGTGTCAAAGGCCTTACTAACGTCAAGGTAGACAACATCCACAGACTTTCCCTCATCCAATAAGCAGGTTGCCTTGTCATAGAAGATCAGGATTGTCAGGCAGGACCTGCCTTTCATAAACCCATGCTGACTGGGCCTGAGCATCTGGTTGTCCCGCAGGTGTTGTGTGATGGCACTCAGGATGAGCTGCTCCATCAGCTTCCCGGGCACTGAAGTCAAGCTGACAGGCCTGTAATTTCCCAGATCATCCTTCCGACCCTTCTTATATATGGGCATCACATTGGCCAATTTCCAATCTGTTGGGAACTCCCTGGTCAGCCAGGACTGCTGGTAAATGATAGAAAGTGGCTTGGCGAGCACCCCAGCCAGCTCCTTCAGCACCCTCGGGTGTATCCCATCTGGTCCCATAGACTTGTGTGTGTCTATGTGATGCAGTAGGTCACTGTCTCCTGGATTGCAGGGGCTCGTTCTCCCAGTCTCTGTCTTCTGGCTGAGGAGGCTGGATTCCCTCAGTACAACTACTCTTGTTATTAAAGACTGAGGCAAAGAAGGCATTAAGCACCTCAGCCTTTTCCTCATTACTTGTTACCATGTTTCGTCCTGTGTCTAGCAGGGCATGGAGGCTCTCTCTGGTCTTTCTTTTGCTACTTACATACTTATAAAAACATTTCTTGTTGTCCTTGATTGATGAAGCCAGATTATTTTACAGCTGGGCTTTAGACCTCCTGATTTCCACCCTGCATTGCCTCACAGCCTCTTTGTAATCACTGTGAGTGGCTAGTCCCTTCTTGCAAAGGCTGTAAACTCTCCTTTTCTCCCTGAGTTGCAGCCTAAGCAACTTGTTCAGCCAGAGTGGTCTTCTCTGTCACCAGCTTCTCTTAGAGCACCTGGGGACCACCTGCTCTTGAGCCATTAAGACTTTCTTCTTAAAGAGTTCCCAGCCTTCCTGGACCCTTATACCCTTCAGGACCATCTCCCAAGGGATCCTTTCAAGCAGGTGCCTAAACAAGACAAAGTCAGTCCTTTTGCAGTCCAGGATGTCAGTCCTGCTTGACCCTCTCCTGGCCTCTCTAAGAATAAAGAACACTATTATTTTGTGATCATTGTGCCCTAGTCACCCTCCAACCACCCCATCATCTCCCAGTTCTCTGTTCACAAAGAGGAGATCCAGCAGGGCACCTTCTCTGGTTGGTTCTTTTACCAGCTGCGTCAGGAAGTTGTCTCCCACACATTCCAGGAATCTCTGGGACTGGTTCCATTCTGCTGTGTTGTATTTCCAGCAGATGTCTGGGAAGTTAATGTCACCCACAAGAACAAGGGCAAGCGATCATGAGATTTCTCCTAAGTGCCTACAGGATATTCATCCGCCTCTGTCCTAGGTGGGTGGCCTATAGTAGACTCCCACTACAACATCTGCCCTGTTGGCCTTCCCCCTGATTCTAATGCAAAGACACTCTACCCTGTCTTCACTACACTTGTGCTCAAAGCAATTGGTTGCTCTAGCTATTAATGTTTTGAGTAAGATCATAAACTAAACCTGAATCCAGACTAAAACATGTAACTGAAACACCTCTGTGGGCAATCAGAAATCACAACTGGAATTTTTACCTCATGCCAATTTCTAATTGCAGTATAACTTACTTCCATTATTGCTTTATAGCTGCAAACCAACAGCGCCATCCACTGTTTTTCTGAGAAAGCTTTCAAATATTTTCCCAAATGGTCTTGAATACTGAACGATGTACCAGCAAAATTAAAACTCTTCTATCAGTCTGTGTTTGCAACAGATCATGTGTGGCCAAAACTTTATTTAGGTACTTAAAGCAATTCTCATTTTAACTCAGCTGTAATTCCTAATTCTATATTAATAACAAGAACATGCCCATTTATCTAATCTTGGGTGGATGCTGTAGAAGGAGCCAAGTTCATGAATTCTCTAAAATGGATGCTTTCTCTCTGGTGATTTCACTCCAAGTGGCTTGTCATGCCAACCTTGTACTTGTAAGTTTCACACAGCTTTATATGGTTATAGAAATCTTTAATATAATAAAAAGTTTCTTAGTCCTAAGGAAAAAAAAAAAGGCTGAAATATCAATAGATGTTTTCATTTCAAGTATCATGAAGGTCTGTATTGACATGCAAATTATAAAGACAAAACCTTTATAATCAATTTTATGTGAGTCATAAACATGCTAGTGCATGGTCTTAAGGATTCCCTGAGTGACATGAAAAATCTAAGGCTGAAGTTCATCATTAACTCTCACTCTGAATTGTCATTGTTAATCCTGCAACAGGCTTTCCTACTGAGGTGGCTTTTTTCATACTGATGGCAAATATTAACTTTTGGGGAATGCAGGTATAGTTTAAGCAATATGCATTTTGTGTTACTGTAAGAATATGCATTAGTATAAAATTATATTATTATAGAAATTACTATTTTTATCTTGTCACTTTAGGACCGTTGTTTCCCTCCACTGAGTGGAGGACAATTGAAAAATGCTGTGTACAGACTCTTAAGCTGATTTTCTTTTTTTCTTAAGCAAAGGGCAGTGACAACACGCATTTTGTTTTATCCCACTAGAGGGCCCATGGCTAGGGCTGAAAGTATCACTCCCTTCTCCAGAGACACCAGACAATTGCTCCCAGGGACAGAAAGCTGGACTTTCTGTTGTTTGTCTCCTTTTTTGATTCTTTTTGGGTTTGTTTGGTTTCTGTTTTTTCCCCCTGATGTGTCAGTCTCTCTTAAACACCCTGGAATTGCTTTCATTTTATTAACCTTTCACATAAGTTTTCCCAACAGGCACCAAAAATCTGTCAAAGGTTTGTTACTTTAACAGCTTGATCTGAGCCAGTGACCCAGCATAGAAAATTTTGTATCCCATTACTCAATCCTATAGCCAGTATATGCAACTGTCTTTTTTTTTTTTTTTTTCCCCCTGTATTTAAACTATAAACGTTATTACAAGAAAGACTGTTGAACTCACGGATCATTAGACTTGGGGATGAGTGTGCCAAGCTCCTTGATTCGGTAATTAATATTATACCTTCTTCTTCTCTCAACTGTTAAAAAGAAACAGTTACTATTTTTATGGTGAAATATTCTTGGAGAAATTCAACATAAAAAATTTTAATCAGATAAAAAAAAAATCTGTCAATGTACAGAAAAGTTATTCCTCAAATAGAAATCCCAACATGATCTCTTACCTGTCTGACTCTCAGGACAAACCTCATGATTAGTACCATCTCTGTATCTCACCCTAGCTATATGCTTCTTCCCCCCCTTACAACTAGACCCCTAGAGAATGAAACAGTCATATAAGGTCTAAATGTGAGCTAACACTTCTTTTTTATTATATTTATGTACCTTTTCTTCACCCTGATCCCACACAACAGAGTTTTCAGCTTAGTGGAGTTTTGCTGATGACTTCAACAGGGACACAAGACAACTCATCCAGCATTCCATATTTTGGCAGAACTCCTGCTACAGATCACATTTAACAGCTTCAGTATGCCTTATGTATGCTTATCAGCACTGCAAACCACAGCGAGTGCATAACTGCAACCATATTCCTTCACTAAAACAGAGAAAGATTGTGTCCCAGAAACAATTCAACCCCAGCACATCTGTTTCCTTTGGTGATGGACAACACAAGTGTGGTACTGTAACTTTTTAAACACACAGAAAATGAAGAAAAACTTAATTTAAACAATTTTTTAAAAGTTCTCTGTATTTACATTTATGCTTCTTGTAAGACTATGTATGGTATTTTCATTTACTTGTAATTTAGTTAGAAAGGAGAAAGGAGAAGTCTCCTAAAATTAGTTTCCCCTTTCTGTGCTTTCAGTCCACTTCATCCGCATTGTACCGGTATCCAGGCTGGAGTATGTGACTCCTCTCTGCACAAAGGGTCTGTCACTTTTCTGCTTCTCATTTCACTAATTTAGAGAGAATTCTCCTTTACTTCCTCACCAGTATTTCTCCAGCTACTTTACATGCAGAAACTTCACATTTTCTAATGGATAGGCCCAGAGGACATCTCATGGCTTTGGGGGATTTCTTATATATAAATGTGACACAGAAAGTCTATTCAGTGAGAACCTAGTCCTGTTGTGTTGCTGTTAGCTGTCAGAGACCAGAAATGATGTTCTACTGGCATGAATCCACACTTTTGGTCACTTCCTCCATGTTGTACTTTAAATCAATTCAAACCTCACTGAATGAACAGGATACAGCTTTGGTGCATCACTAGAAGTGCATTAAGCTATTTCTCTTATCCCTTGTTTTTTGGAAGACCTTACCTCGGGCTCAATGTGCTATTGTCACTGTACTCTGTCAGACCAGACCTGGTCAGCCTAGAACATGGGCAGAATGGATACATGCTCCCCTCATCTATGTATCAATGTGCACTTAAAGTTTGGTATCTTAATTTTGAATATAAGTACAGAAAGCCTGATAGAGTTAAATTAGAAGTGAGCAGCCAACGGCAGCCTGGTGGGTCTTGTTAGGCTGACTTCAACCTTCTCACAGTCATGCAAGCATATTGCTTTCAATCTCAGCTCCACCACATAGATCACTTCTAGTTCTTTACTTCTTCCGATACATAAAGGTGTTTTTCCTTCCTGTCTGTGTGAGGCTCAGGTTTGTGAACATCAGCTATTTCTTCCCTAGCTGATTCCAGCTCAGGGAACTCCCAATGTGCTATTATTTACCCTGATAAAGTGATCTGCCCTGGTAAGACATATTATCTTGTTTTACTCTCTCTAAAATCAGGAATTTCACTCAACAGATCAAGCATCTCAGGTTTTTCAGCCAAAATTCACATATTCAGGAGACAGAGTTATAATCCTCCTCAGTGTACTGTTAAGTGACCTGTTGCATCCCATTGGCATGAATGTGCTGGATCTCGTAGAACACAGTGTACAAAAGCACGTAGCAACTGAACCATTTAAGAGATATAGTTCAAGTGTGTTGGCAAAATAATGGCAGAGCAAACAGAGTTAAAGAATGTGCATTATCTGTACAATCATATGGCATAATAGATGTTTAATTAATAATTTCAGCATGGAAAGACTCTGCAAGATATTCATTAAAAAGTAGTTAACTAACCATTAGCTCCAAAACAAGTCAAAGAAAAAAATTTCTTTACAAGTGGACACTTACAGAATTCTTTTTCTCTCTATTTCACTGGTTTTTCCTGAGAAGAAACTTCCAGTGGTTATACTAGTGAATTAGGGGGGAAATTCTGATGCTTGGAAACACGTTTCAATAGAGTTTTTATTGACTTATGTCTTATGTTCTGATTTATGTGGTATCCTGAGTTATCAATAATATTTCAAATACCAAGTTATACCAAAGCCAAACCAGAAAATTATTTTTCAAACTACAGGGACAAGATGACCATATAACAAACAAACATTACACCCTTAATTTTTTGTTTGGAAAAAACAAACAAACAAACAAAAACCAACAAAAACCCCAAACAAAATACATTTAGTAATGGTTTAAACTCTTGCTGTTACATGAATCTTAAATCTAAATGCCTTTCAGGGTTTAATTGAGGATCTAAACTTTCAAAGAGAACTTTTTTCTAGCTCCTCTTCAGTACTAAAAGGTACAAGAACATTTCTGTAAAATGTGGACCTTAATTCAACCTGAAACATGAATGTTTGTATAAATCTTATCAAGTTATAGAAACTGATTTTTCAGACCATTTCTAAAAAAGCTGGTACTCATAAAAGAGTAAATCATACTGATAAAGCCTTTATATGTAATTCATTAATATATCCAAGCCATCAGATAGTAGAGCTATCTCCAGAGAGACTTTGAACTCTGAAGTATACACCTGGAGCCAAACCAGCAGAGATGCGGCTTATCTGTGTGTTATCCTGGCATACAGCCTTCAGCTCAGTTGCCAGTGGTGAGGGACAGTTCTCAGACATATCTTCTGTGTTCAGGAAGTGTGATCTCAGAGCCAAAACAAACAGTAGATGCAATGGTAAGACCTGGCACTGTATGCATGTGCCAGTCTTTTCCCTTGCAGTTCCAGACAGCTCTTACCCATCACCTTTCCTAGTACAGCAAAACTCCCCATTCCTGCCCAAACCACACAGCCAGCTCCAGCACAGACACTTCAGAGGAGATAGGAGATGTGCTAGCAGCAGGCCTAAAAATCTACATGGTCTGTCTGTAATCCACAAAAAAGTACAAACAGAAATAATCCTGCCTTCTGTAAAGTCTAAGTAACAGAAAGTTGTCCACAGAGGTTGCTGGCATATTGTACCAGTGGATGTATACTTCCAGGTATGTAATTTCATTCAAGTAAAGCCATAAATCCTTCTAAAATTACCAGAATAGCCAAAGAAACAAGTGATAAATAAGAGAACAAAGATATAAACAGTGCCTATTGACTAATTACCAATTTAGGTTTAAATTCATAGAATCTTGACTATCTGAAGTTGGAAGGTACTCAGAAGAATCATTGAGCCCTTCTCGCAGACTATTTCTGCTGGAAAAAGTGGAAAGGAGAACTGGAAATTGCAGATGCTTTATTCAATACTTTCAAAAAAGAATCCTTCAGGTTTTTTGTTTCAAATTAGTCTTTAGAGGGAAAAATTGCCTAATTTTATAGGCAATCTTTCAGCAATAATTTTTCTTTTTCTCTCTGGATAAACCAAAATGTTGTTTGTTTTTATAAATATAATTTATAATAATTTATAGTTTATTTTATAAATTTATTTTTTACACAATGTGTTCTAAGTCTAAACTACAAAAGAATATTCCTCTAGAACTGAAGTATCTAACATCTATACATGGCTGCACTGTTCTCAATAAAGGAAACAGAAGTGTATACCAGTCTACAGAGGTTAGAGGGCTTATATATCAGAGCAAAGAGAGAGCACCATGAGTCTCACCCAGTCCTGCCCTCATCTTCTATTGTGATATACAACTTTCACAACTTTAGGTGCATAACTAGCATTTAGAAGTTGTCTGATATCCTCTGTACATTTTTTCCTTCCCATCACCCATAGAGGGATACAGCTTCTCAGCTGGGTACTTCAGTAACGTGTGAAGACTGGATTTTCACTGTTGTTTTTTTTTTTATCATCTGCCTCCTTTCTTGTCTGTTTGGACTGTAATTCTTGGAGGCAACATCAAGTAAAGCATGCAGGATACATGTACAATTGTAGAATAAAAAAGTAGTAACATGAGATGCTATAGAAAGAAATTCATTATGGTATGCAAAGTATTTTGAAAGACAAAAGTCAAAGACAGAAAATAATTTCAGGGAAGAAAGCTCTGTGGTTAGTTGTGTTTGCAGTCTGGGTTCAATTTGATTACGCTGGTAAGATGCTGATCTAGCAGAAGAGCAGAGATGTGATAGCTAATGTATATTATTTTTGCATTTGTCATACATTCCATTTAATGAGATGGAAGATTAACATATACTTACTGAGATTGTGGTTATCCTTTTTTTGTCTTTCCTTTGCCATTGCTCGTGTATCTGCTTCTGACAGAAAGTAACATTTATTAAAACAGTCCTTAAGCTGCAATTCTACTACTTTTTCATTTTTTCAAAATGGCCTCTTGTCACAAAGAGCAGCCTTCTAGTGTTTTTACTTCATTACTCTTTTTATTATTAAACAAGATCATAAGAAAATCTATATTCTACCAGTATTAATTTTGAGCAAGTCTGGCAGGTTGCTTAAGATTGTTTTATTGCACATTTTTTATTTGAGAACATAGAAATGCCATAGAAGGGCATTTTTCTCCAATTTGTTGTATTTTACATAAGAATAAAACTTACAGTACACTAATGTGAATATGGATTTGTATATCCCATAATGCAAGAGTTAATCAGATTTGTAAAATATTGAACAAACTCACTGTTTCCTCTGAGTGACACTAATAAACTGTACATGGTTGGTAACATTCTTTGGATTAATTGAATGTAACTTTTAAAGTTGTTAATCCACTAGTAGAAATTTACCTTGAATAGCCTTATTGTAATGTTTTAAAAGAACCATTTGTTCTACACTGGAACAAATTTAATGGATGATAATTTATTTATACCATTGATCAGAAGCCAACATGTGGAAGAATCCACTATGTTTCCTAAAATAATTAAGATTATTAGAAATATGACCTTCATAAGAAACAGGGCAAATATGGTTTTGGAATTGCTAAAGAAGAAAACAGAAAGAAAATATTTCCTTGGTGTTTATTCTTTTCCTTAAATGAAACTACAAACTGCAGAATTCTCAGGAATTTAATTATGGACATCTATTTCATGGGTAAGATTTATTCAGCTTTGAAAAGGAACACCATCATTACTGCAGTTAGAAAATACTAAAATCTGAGAGTTCTTTTACCTGTGAGTTCCCTTTTTACTGGTAGATTAGCTGGGCAAGAAGCATTTGTGAGACCCATATTAGCTGATGCCATTCCCTGGTCACTGTTATATATATCCAAAATGCTGCTAGATAGCTTGAGGGGTAGCGGGAGGAAAGAAAAAAAAAAAAAAGTATTTAAGTTAAAGACTTAAAATATATTAAAAAAATACAAAGAACAAACATCTTTTAATATAAGTCTGATGTTCTTTAGAAAGAGCTATGTATATGTGTCTAACAGGAAAGATTACCATTATATAGTATTAAGTAAAACTGAAATGAAGGGTTGAAGGGTCACAGTCTGCCACTGTTCCACAAGCAGCTTTCTAAGCGCTGCTTGTGTGGGTTTCAGATGCAGAGTGATGGCATGATATTGTTTCCAGTGTCTGTTTTTCAATTACTTCCATACTGTATTTTTCACTAACAGGATTACCACAACTGCACTTCAAACATGAATTAGGTTGAAAGTGAAAATAACCTTGCTGGTTTTGACCTACTCCCCAGTGATTTTTTTAACCACATCACTAAACTCCAAATTGGTGCTTCATACTGTGTCTGGTTTAGCTGCATAAAGATTCAGTGACCCAGTTAGATGCAATGGTTAAAACTAGAGTGGACAGAACATCAAACAATGTGTTTTAAGGAAAGAAACTGCTCTTGTCAGGATAGACCAGATAACCTAAAGATTTTAACATGCGTAACATGATTATGTATACCATTATCCTTATTACCTTTCAAAATGTATTATAATATTATTCAAATGAACCCATAGAATGCACTTAAAGACAAGTAAGGCTAAAGTATATTTCTGTGGATCCCAGATAATTAACTAAATACTACTTCTATTTGAATAATTTTACAAATCTGAAATAACTGTAAAATATGTAAAAGTTTAGTAAAAAACATTTCAGGTTTTACTCAGTTTCTATGACCATATAACCAACTCATCAGCACCTTAAATATTTCTGTAAGCTCATGTGAAAACAACTGTATAAAGAGTCCAAGTCCAAATTCACAAAGAATATTTGCATTCTTACTGCCTTCTAAGGCAATAAGAGTAATGTACTTTTTTATTTTTTCATGCATATAAATTTTGCGCTGATGTTATTTTGTTTTCTTTTGTAGCCAACACACAAGGACTCAGAAATTGAGTGTGGGTCCACCTGGCCAAGGAAAAAGAAAAAAAAATAAAAAAAAGGAGGAATGTGAAAGAAGTGAGGAAAATTGTGTGTAAAAATACTGACTTGAGACAGAAACCATGAAAGGACATTGGGAGTTTTTTAAGAAATTTTTTTTCATAGGCAAGGAAATGTTATTTACATATCTGCCCTGCACCCATGGATCCAGAAACACCCTGTAATTTTTCAGGCAGGTCACTGAGACACCAACCATAGGTCTGCTAGGAAACAGCTTTTTTTAGATTCTGATTATTTCTTTTCTTGTAGAGACTGTGAATTTCACCACAAGTTATTTTGAATGGAGACACTTTCCCAATGACCTGCTCAGTGTGAAATTGTTCTATGGCAGTGCTTGCTATATTTTTATATTAAATCTGAAATTTTAAATAAGTCTTATTTTTAAATAATTATTTTACTAAATTAACTAATAACTTTACTAAATTATCTGAGATCCTAGTTAGTGTTAAATTCTCCCAGTTGTATAACCTACAGTGAAATTAAGCACCCAGGATTCTTTCTGAATACACAACATGCTCATTTTTAAAGTAGAGTTTTATTACTTAGGAGAACTGACAATTCTTAAATACCATTAGAAATTACAACACCAAGCAGTTTTGAAAATCTGCTAACATATTTGATCTCTCAATAAAAATACTTTTTAAAAGAATGTTTGGAATTCAGTTGAGAATTACTCAAGAACAAGCTATGTTTAATATACAGGACTGAATGCTAAGTGCATTCGCGCATTAAGCACCTTTGTTTCATTCCAGAGGGGTAAACTGAGAAGTATTACAGAGTTCACTGCAGCTTTACCTTTCCATTTGCTATGTGCCAGAGATGGTATAATTACATTACAAGACTGAACTTTTATTAGCTCTATATTCATGTTTAATTACATCTGGCATTCATGTAAATGAATTTATTTAAATTATATGAAAACAGAATGATATAAAAAATACAGTCAGTGTGACTCCTACACTTATTCCAGTGGACTTTGGATAAGGTTGTTATATGGCTTAGGCTACTCTTTTTGCGAAATCACACAGAATCATTCAGGTTGGAAATGACCCTTGGGATCTTCAAGTCCAACCATCAGCCCTACTCTACAAAGTTCTACCCTACACCATATCCTCCAACATCTCATCTAAATGACCCTTAAACACATCCAGGGATGGTGACTCCACCACCTCCCTGGGCAGCCTATTCCACTGTCTGACCACTCTTTCTGTGAAAAATGTTTTCCTAATGTCCAGTCTAAACCTCCCCTGCTGCAGTTTAAAACCATTCCCTCTTGTTCTGTCACTAATTCCCTGTGAGAAGAGACCAGCACCAACCTCTCTACAATGTCCTTTCAGGTAGCTGTAGAGAGTGATGAGGTCTCCCCTCAGCCTTCTCCTCCTCAGACTAAACAGTCCCAGCTCCTTCAATCGCTCCTCACAGGATTTGTTCTCCAGGCCCTTCACCAGCTTCGCTGCCCTCCTCTGCACTCGCTCCAACACCTCGAGATCTCTCTCGCATTGAGGTGCCCAAAACTGGACACAATACTCCAGGTGTGGCCTCACCAGTGCAGAGTACAGGGGACTGTCACCTCCCTACTCCTGCTGGTCACACTATTTCTAATCCAAGCCAGGATGCCGTTGGCTTTCGTGGCCACCTGGGCACACTGCTGGCTCATGTTCAGCTGCTTGTCAATGAGAACTCCCATATCCTTCTCTTCCAGACAGCTCTCCAGCCACACCTCCCCAGGGCCTGTAGCCATGCAGGGGGTTGTTGTGGCCCAAGGGCAGGACCTGGCACTTGGCCTTGTTGAAGCTCATCCCGTTAACGTTGGCCCAACGATCCAATCTATCCAAGTCTCTCTGCAGAGCCTCCCTATCCTCATGCAGATTGACATTCCCGCTTGTCTTGGTGTCATCTGCAAACTTACTGATGATACACTCTACGTCCTTATCAAGATCATCAGGAAAGATGTTAAACAGAAATGGTCCCAACACCGAGCCCTGAGGAACACCGCTTGTGACATTGTGAAATGCTGGGAAATAGTAACCATTGAAAATAATACAATCTAATAAATAAATTAGACATATAATCAAACAAATGAGAAAGGCATATCTATCTTATTTTACATATTTCACACAGGAGTGTGTACATGAGTTCAATAACACATTAAACTGGTGGTAAACTTTTTAATTGATAAGAACGAAAAAATCAAAAATCTAAACCATAGTTTGACAGAAACACCTGATATGATATGTCAATGATTTCTTCTAATTTTCAGGCAGTAATTCATCTTTATCCCCAAAATATAGTTAAGTTTAAATAATCTATTCACAAAGGAGTAAATTCAAATAACAAGGTCCAAATCCAACAGAAAAGGTTGTGAATGACCAACTTGGCTGATAATGAAAAAATAATAGCAACACAACTGAAAGTTCAGCAGTGTGTGAGGGTTCAGAGGAGAGTGAGTAAACTCAACAACCCAGCTAGAGGTTTTATCTGAATTTGATTACACAGTTGATGAAGGTACTTATATCTAATTTAGATGCTATTCTCTGAAGTGATAAGAGTTCGTATGTCTCTTTCTATCTGCAGAACTGTTGGGGTAGTGTCATTCCACATGTCCAGGGCTGTAGGTAAATATCTATCCATGGTCTATGTCTGGTTGCACTAGTGCCTCCATCAAACAGCGAAAGTCATGAAATATTTTACCAAATGTTCCATATCATCTTTAGTTCACACAGATAGTCTCCAGCATTTACCCTTCATCATTTGGCAATTTTTATCAGTCATTAGGAAAGCAGAGTTATAACTCCATGTAGAAATTATGAGAATTAAACCCAAACCCAAGTTATTCATCTACTGATGTCTACAATCTTATAACCTCACTAATTAAAATGATTCATATATGTGTTAATCCAGAATGGATAGGCAAGGAAATAGAGGTGGTGGGGTGGCCCTATATGCTGGGGAATGTTTTCACTGTCTAGAACTTAATGATGGTGATTATAAGGTTGAGTGTTTATGAATAAGAATCAGGAGGAAGGCCAACAAGGCAGATATCATGTTTGGAGTCTGTTATAGACCACCCAGGCGGGATGAAGAGGT
Organism: Athene cunicularia; assembly: GCF_003259725.1. Taxonomy (NCBI): domain Eukaryota; kingdom Metazoa; phylum Chordata; class Aves; order Strigiformes; family Strigidae; genus Athene; species Athene cunicularia. Next base: position 55,296,786 of record NW_020799092.1, read on the forward strand.
AGATAAGCATCTGGGACAAGTCTCACAATACCTAGCTCTTGTTCTCATAGGGGTTTTCAACTTACCAGCTGTCTGCTGGAAATATAATGCAACAGAGAAGACACACTCTAGGAGGTTCCTGGAGTGTGTGGAAGACAGCTTCCTGACAAAGCTGGTGAGTGAGCCAAGTAGGGAAGGCGTCCCATCAGACCTGTTGTTTGTGAACAGTGAACTTGTGGGTTATGTGGTGGTTGGAAGCCATCTTGGTCATAACAATCATAACATGATAGCATTTTTGATTCTTGGAAAAGTAAGGAGGGGGATCAGCAGAACTGCTACCTTGGACCTCCAGAGGGCAGACTTTAGCTTGAAGACAGAGTCCCTTGGGAGGCAGAAAGGAAGAAAATCATTATCAAGAAAGAATTCAGGAAGGAAATCTTAAAGGCACAGGAGAAGGCTGTCCCCACATGCTAAAAGACAAGATGATGGGGAAGAAGACCAGCCTGGCTGAACAGAGAGCTTTGGCTGGAACTCAGGAACAAAAGAGTTTATGAGCTTTGGAAGAAGGGGCAGACAACTCAGGAGGACTACAAGGGTGTAGTGAAGTTATGTAGGGAGAAAATTAGGAGGACCTAAATAGAATTTTATTTGGCTACTGTTATAAAAGACAATAAAAATGGTTCTATAATTATATTAGCAACAGAAGGAGGGCTAAGGAGAATCTCCATCCTTTATTAAATGCAGAGAAAACATAGTGACAAAAGATGAGGAAAAGGCTGAAGTACTTAATGCCTTCTTTGCCTCAGTCTTTAATAGTAAGACTAGTAGCTCTCCAAGCACCCAGCCCCTTGAGCTGTAAGTGAGGGACAGGGAACAGAATGAAGCCACCATAACCCAAGGGTAGCGACCTGCTACACCACTTATACACTGGTAAAAGTGCTCACCAAGCCACGTTCCATCATTTATCAGCAGTCCTGGCTGACTGGAGAGGTCCCAGTTGGCTGGAAGTTAGCAAATGTGACACTCATCTGCAAAAAGGGACAGAAGGAGGATCGAGGAAACTACAGGCCTGTTAGTCTGACCTCAATGCTGGGGAAGGCTATGGAGCAGATCATCTTGTGTGTCATCACATGGCACATACAGGACAACCAGGTGATCAAGCCCAGGCAGCACTATGAAAGGCAGGTCCCACTTGACTAACTTGATCTCCTTCTATGACAAGGTCACCCACTTAGTGGATGAGGGAAAGGCTGTGGATGTCGTCGACCTTGACTGTCGTCCAGCCTACTAAAGCCTTTGACACCATTTCCCACAGCATTCTCCTGGAGAAGATGGTTGCTCATGGCTTGGATAAGCATACTGTTTGCTGGGTAAAACTGTCTGGATGGCTGGGGACAAAGAATCATAGTGAATTGTGCTCTCCAGGGCTCAATATTTGGGCCAGTCCTGTTTAATATCTTTACTAATGGTCTGGATGAGGGGATTGAGTGCATCCTTAATAAGTTTGCAGACAACACCAAGCTGGGTGGGAGTGCTGATCTGCTTGAGGGTAGGAAGGCTCCACAGAGGGATCTGGACAGGCTGAATCAATAGGCTGAGGCCAATTGTGTGAGGTTTAACAAGGCTCAGTGCTGAGTCCTGCACTTGGGTCACAACAACCCCATGAAACACTACAGGTTTCAGGAAGAGTGGTTGGAAAGCTGTCTGGAGGACAAGGACCTGGGGCTGTTGGTTGACAGCTGGCTGAATATGAGCCAGGAGTGTGCCCAGGTGGCCAAGAAGGCCAATAGCATCCTGGCTGGTATCAGAAAGTGCGGTCAGCAGGAGGGGTTGGTATACTGGATATTAGGAAAAATGTCTTCAGTAAAAGGTTTGTCAAGCATTGGAGCAGACTGCCCAGGGAAGTAGTTGAGTCCCCATCCCTGGACATCTTTAAAAGACAAGTAGATGTGGTGCTTAGGGACTGGTTTAGTGGTGGACTTGGAAGTGCTAGGTTAACAGTTGGACTTTATGATCTTAAAGGTCTTTCCAACCCAAACGATTCTATGATTCTGATCACTAAGAGTGTCAAAACCAGTATTTTGCCATTCTGTTAAAGACAAATTTTGATCTAATGTTAACTGTCCTAAATTATTCTCCAGAATTTGGACATCAGAGAATAACCCTATTCAACAGCATTGTCATAGAGAGTCTACAAAATTCTCACTCATTCACCTGTCTTGAAAGCATTCATTTCTGAGCTGCAGAATCTGTCTTTCCAATTGAAACATTCACCAGCTTGACAAATATGACCATTTTTAAAAATCAATAGGTAGGGTACTGTTGGGGAATAGAGAATAGTAGGTTTGACCCTCCTTAAGTCTGTCATCGTCTCAGTGCATTCAAGGGTTAGATAACAGAATAAGCAGGTTACTCATCTGGCCATAAAAAGGACTCACAACAAAAGGTTCTTTTCTTCATACCTACATCCCTTCCAGACTTAGGTTTGCTTTCTCAGTTCAACATTTGTCTGGGTGATTCCTCTCAGTACAAGAGCAGTTGTGCCAATCACACTATCAACTGTCTTTCCTCCCATGCATTTAGTAGAAACCTCAAGTATGCTGTAGTGGCCACTATGGTGGATAAGTGGTTTCTTTGTGGACAGAGCCACTGGTGATCTCCCTTTGACACACTGTCCTCATTCTCAGCCAGCACAGCATTTTCACACTTAAAATAGGGCAATATAAGTATAAAGCATCAGTACATTAGACTACCTTTGACAGTCGATTCATTCCTACAGAAATAGTAACACATGGAAAAATACGCTATGAATTAGTGTGCAAGTAATAGCTCTCAATGTCAGGATTCAGAATCAGGAGGAGAAATAGGGGGTTATTAATCTGACCTGTCTTGGACACTCAGTGTGAACTGAATCACCTCTGTTTCTTCTTCTTGACTGTAAATAAAGTCTAGGGTGATTCTTGCAGGCTTTCCACATGTACCTTCTCATGAAACGTCACTGTGATCCTAATGTGAAAATTTCCAAATAAACTCTTATTTTAAAAATCATATAAGAACAACAAGGCAAACCAGACTGGATCTTTCCTGACAAAGATTCACATTTCTGATTATGGGGGAGTTTTAAAAATACAAATTCAAAAATATATTAAAGAATTTATCTGAAACTCTCTACCTGAATTTGCCCTGCATTGATATCAAACATGGAAAATCCCAAGGAATTTCATTGCTGATGCTACACAGAAAAATCTCAAAATAGAAATTGGCCAATTTTGATACAACATAAGGAAAGTTACTTTTTTTTTTTTTTTCTGTCAAAGCAGGATACTTTTTAGAAATGTAGACATCTGGGAAATAACTGGCTTTTAAATTATAAAATTAGAATATATAGCACAACATATTATAGAAATTGTGTGTCAAGATACATCTAGTTGTTTGGATATGAACTAAAACTCCATACACCATAATGCAATTTGGTTTTTACAATGTCATATATGCAGGGAAAGTTTTTGCACTACTGACACTTCAAATAGCTTCCATTACAAGATAAATATATACTAAAAGTACAAATCATTTGCAATGGCATAATTATATGATATGTGTACAATGATGATCTTACAATTATATAACACTGTCAAACTTGATGAATTTCAAAGCACTTTAAAACTCCAGCTGATTACACGGCATCAAAAGCATATTCTTGCTTTCAGTCTAGAGATATGGAAACACAGACCTTTGTATATGAAAATTCATAAGTCCCAGGAAATAAAGTATTTATCCTTCAGGTGTTGTGAGCCATATTGGTTCACACCTGTGTTGTTCTGAGAAGTCCTGATAAGTCACATAATTTCCAACCTTTCCATTCATGATACACGTATTTATGTATGGGTGTCTAAGAATTTAGATGCAAGTGTCTTGTAAGGAGTGAGTACACACATATTAAAAATAGTAGTATATAATTAGCCATTTTTCCTGCTTCAAAAATACAGTCAGCTTTGGACAAAAGATTAACAACCTTTAACACAGCAAATGGTTAAGTGGGAATAACCAGTGACAATGCGGTACAGGAAGAGAATAATACCATATCTAATTAAAACGGCAAGGAGAATTAAAGAAAGAAGACTGTAATTAACGAAGTTAGCGTTTGGCAAGGACACTGGGGTTAACGTTCTTCCTTTTGTATAAAGTGTCATGGGATCTTCAATGCCTGTGTGCAAAGACTGGAACATGAGAATTTCCATTCACAGGGCTCAGTCCTGAAAGATGCTCAACTTTGAAGTTTAGACCAATTAGAAAAGTAAATTTCAGCTGAAGTACCTGAGCAAGCGCCTGGCTTGAGATCAGCAGGATCTCAGAAGAGCCTGTGACCTTGTTCTTGCTGGCAGTGTCCAAGACAAGTACTGTAAAGGCCTCATCCAGAGGAGCTTGTTATATTCAATACTTGAGTTTGAACTGCTATGCAGGCAGGATTGTGTGGCAAATATTAAGGGTTTGTTACCTGCATGGATGTCTGGCAACTGACAGCTGTGATCACAATTTGCAGTCTCTAATACCTAGTTATGGGGTTTTTTAAAGGAAAACATTATTAACCAGGAAAAACATTGCCTCATTAAGGGAAATAGTGTGGTACTCCAAATCCCATATCATGGCAGCTATAAGAAAATAGCATGTAATTTCAAGGAAGACTTAAAACAAATAGAATTTCCATGTCTTCCAGGAATGAAATGGAAGGATTCTTAATATGTTAATAAAATATATGGATACAGGTGGTCTGTGCCTGTTCACCTGTAGTCCCTAGACAACTCTATGTTACAATTGTGTTCACTTACATGATCACATACTATTTAAGTATTTTTCCATTTTGTCTAATATTTGCATGATGTGTTTGTCTTATAGTAATATTCAAGTCTGGAAACATCATGGCTCTGTTACAGTCAAGGTTGCACAGCTAGAAAATAACAACACAACCTGCTTCCAAAGTCAGCTATATTTTTCCTAATTTAGTAATGACCAGTAATTTTCTTAATGTAATGACCAGTCTGGACTAGAAAGCGCTTCCTGTATATTGGGTTCATTTAACATATCATCACACAATCCATTTCATAAACCAATAATGCTCTGTCTAAATCAGCTAAGTTACACAACTCTGATATTTTTATTGGAGTACGTTCCAAAACTTGAATGATCACAAATTATTGTTAAAAACTTTCTTTGTACTTCCATTCGTAGACAAATTTTGTTTTGGTTTTGTGTTCCTTTAACTTATGTAGTTCATTGTTTAACATCCCCATGTGATTATCGTTAGTGACCTTAGCTCCCTTAAGGCTTTGCTTTGCTAAGTTGAACTAGCCATGCTCCTTTAGCCAGACTTCCCATGATATGACCTAACAGGCCTCTCTCTACTTTTCCTGATTTGAATTAGTTTTTCTGAAGGGTGGACAACTTTACTTGTCTACAGCATTCTAAAAGTTTTGTACCCAGTGAATTCCACAGTGGATATTTCTTTGTGTCTCTTGGAAATCTCTCTCATGATGGATCCTAAGATCATATTTATCTCCTCTTGCAGTCCCATCATTTTGATGGCTTATAGTCATCCTCTGAGCAACTAATGTAACCAGATCTTTCTCTGTCATCTCCACTTAATGAGCTCTCAGCTTTCTGCAGACATTCTTGTTATTAGTATTTAAATGAATGACCTTGCACTCAGTACTATTACATTCTTTCCATTTATGCTATTCTGTCATCACAGCCATATAATTCTTCCTCTGTGATATCCTCATCTTCCTTTGTATTGGCAATACTTTCTACTTTTGTTACCTCGGTAAATTTTATCCGCATAAATGTATTTTTTTGTAGCAATGTCACTAATGAAAATATTAAATAAACAGGCTGAGGATTGATTCTTGGAGCACTTCATTAATATCTTTTAACAAAATCTTTATAATCTCTTTAGCTTGCTCCTTAACTTGAAAAGAATTCTGTTCAGCTACTTTCTATGCAATATGTATTGCATTCTACTAATATGCACTCATAAAAAAAGGCTATAGTCAACAAACCCTGGATATGTAGGACTGGTTAGAAAGACCAATTCCAGTACCAAACAGCTGTCCATACATCCAAAAGAATGTCAGTAATCATGGAAGTGATAGAGGGTATGTACATTTTTAAAGAGCAGACACCTTACATGTTCTAGTTGCCTAAAATTGCTAAACCATAGGATAGCAAGAGCATTTTACCAAAGGCATCTGGACAGTCCTGACAGGTCAAAACGATTCATCAGCTAGCCTCCTTTCCTTTGAGGGACCTGGGAAAAGGCAGCAGGATGGACTGTCCTGTTAGTGGAGGCTTGTTTCCAGCTACCATGTCTCCTAGGGTCTTATTTCCTCATGGTCACATTTACAAGCTCAGGTGTATGATTAGAAGGGTCAGTATGCACCCCATAAAATACAGAGGTGAGGACCATACTGCCTCTACCAGAGGTCTTCCTTCTGCCCAGGTCAGAAGAGCCTATGAAAAAGAAGGCAAATTAAAAATAAGCTGCAGGAATAGTCCTGCTAGCAGAAACGTCTTTTGCTACCCTCTTTTCCAGGGTTAATAACTGCAGACATGCAATTCACCCAGTATGTCTACATGCCTATATTTCCCACAGTAACAGAAGTATGGCACACATGCAGAACAGTTGTCGTGCAGTACGGACAGTTCTGAGGATCATTGGCCCTATTACATGTGGTCAGAATGCATGTACTGCACCTACAGACTTGGCAAACTCAAATAACACATGCTGCTTTACTTGTTGCTGACAAAACTGAAAGGTTGAGTACTGTATCTGCAAGAGAAAATTTCTTCTGGTGCTTGGTAAAAATTACTACTTGCTCAGACTGCATCTAGAATGAAGTGTTCACATGTGAAAGAAATATTAGGACAATACTTTATCCTTTCCCATCTCTAAATATATCACACTTACTTAAATCATGTTCTCATAAACCTAATTGATAGTATCACTTCAAAGACCAGTTTTGTAAAATGAGGTTACTTCTTCTTAGCCACAAAAAATATGTTAGCACCCATTCATTTCAATGTGGTTCTTGCTTCTTCATTTTAATTACAAAATCAAAGCAGAGCAAAGTTTTTATATAATACTGTTATCACATATATGCATCCCAAATGTAGAAATCTAAATTTGAAAGTGTGTCCACAGTTCATATCAAGTAAAAGTTTGTTCAGTATTTGTGTTACTGGAGTACAAAACATAAATTTGTTTTGTCATTCATTTCCTGTTTATTCATGGCAGGTAAACAAAACTTTTTTTCAGTCTTTGAAGTTCACAGATTAACTTCAAAATTTTCACTGCATTTGGCCAAATAGTGAATTGATCAGTAAGTGTATGATAAACGCAGTCATTGCAAATCCATTTTCTAAATTGTAATATATGCCATACTGGGTGTTTCCAATTTTTTCACAAGGGGAAAACTGGGGTAATTCTTGTATCATTTATGTGTGCTTTAGTAAATTGTGACTTTTCATTAATCAAAAGGTATTGCAGACAGGATGCATAACCTTGTGGGTCAATACAAGTCCTGTACTTAGAAGACTGGGGTTCAGCCTCTGACTTTCTTCTGTAATTGCTATGTTGCTTGAAGAATGTTGAACATAAGCTGTGATAACCTGTTTCTTTTTAAGGATGTGTATACACTGTCAGCTGTCAAAAAAGATGTAGTATACCGGTTTTAAAGTCTAGAACAAGAAGAATTTATACACGGCTAAATGTTTTAGATCCTTTTGTAATTGCAAGACAGAATACTTATATTTGAAAATAGATGGTCTTTAGTAGTAACTAATACCCAAATGTTCCAGTTTCTCTTTCTATTATCTAAAGAGAACAGCCGAAAAGCAAACGCTTCCCTTTTCAGACTTGTTTTTCTTTGAACAAATTGTATCTCCTTCTATATTTATCTTTAACATGGTTCATAATTACACACTTCTCAACCAGGGACTTAATGTTCAGATATATTATATTACATATTATATATTATGCATGAACACTGGTTCATTTTTTATCTTCAAATAATGATCATCAAGCTGGTTCATTATTCATCAGAGAAAAATGAACTCTGTTCATATTCTCAGTTACAGTACATTCCTGCCCTGATCACCTACATAGAAGCCTATTGTCTAGATAAATGTCTGATCAAATATGACCAAGCAAAGGAATTTTCTGGAGAATCAGCCTTTAGCGGGAGAGTTCTGTTTTATACAGTTATCATCTCTTAATTATATGTTTTTAGTGGTTCTTGGCATTTCTGGTTACAAAACTAATATAACAGACATGGACCAAAAGTGAAGTGATGTGACACTGGCATCATCCAACTTGCAGCTGGAAATCAAACGTCACAGGAGTACTGCCCCACTAACCTCCAGGGTCTGAAACCCAGAGATGACAATTAACTGACAGCTCTGTTAGCTGTTTTATTAAGATTATTTCACTATCAACATCAGCTAATGCACTAATTTGCGGTTCCATCCAACTTCTATTTCTCTGGCTACCACATGTAAATGCATATGCCAAATCATTCAAATTCACCCTCTAGATACAATGTCAACACAAAACCACAAAAAAAAAAAGTTAAAATTAAGTCAGAGAAACAAGTGAAAACCAGATTTTCTTGCAGGATTAGAATATGGGGCATTTTCTCTTAAATATAGATGCTAACATCTCTATTACCAGCATTTATATTGTATACCTTTTATATATGTTATATGCTTTATATATTATACATTTCACATATCACCTAAGTATCTGAATACATTACAGTAAGGTATTTACTGATTTCTGTGAACTAGTGTGTTCAGATGGGTTACCATGTACCATGCAGAGTTTCATTTTGGTTGGAATTCCTTTCTGTAGCACTTGATTTCAGATATATTCACAAATGTTTATTTCTAGTGTAAATAAAAATGCATAGTTAACTACTTCATAAACTACTGCACACATATAGTAAAGGTCATAGAAGGCCTTGGCTGACGGAGAAGGAGGTGCTAAGAAAAGTAGTTTTATCTTTCAAGAGTTTATTTCTCAAAATGGCCTTCAAGAAATATTTGTGTTTTCCACAAGTTAGCTTTGTCTTGCAATAAGTAGCTTGACTGTGCCTGGAGAGCAAAGTAAGTGGCCACTGGTGTTGCCTCTGAGTTCACAAGTCTTTTATTCAACCTGTGTAAATTCCATTGACAGAAATTCATAAAGTTTAGTTCCAGAAGTGATCATAACCTATACATTACAGATCCCAAGGAGCTTAATGTAGCCTTCACTATTATCTGGCATTTACTAAGGACTTCAGGTCTTGCATTGCTGTATGCAGACAAGAGACAGGCAGCAGAGGCTGTGCATTGGGGCTTTGGCATAAGACAGAATCTTCCTGGTGGCTCCAAAGAGCATGAATTTGCACAGGAGCTTAGAATTACTGAGGAGTGCATAATGGGAAAATTAGAAACTTGTTTTATCTTTCACTTTTTTTCAACATGTGTTAAGCTCTGAGATGAAGGTTATGTTTGTAAAAGGTACTTACATACAAACAACTGCATATTTTAGAATAATACTTCCATTTATGTCTATTTACATTTCTGAAAGAGAAAAACCAAAGAGGAAAAAAGGAACTTTTTTTTTTCATTTCATATCTATGAAAGTATTTACTCCAGTTTCTTGAAGCTTGAATCTTCTGGCTCCCTTCAGCCATAGAGGTCTATCCCCAAAATAGAGAAGGGTCATTAGATATTGTGCTGTTAGAGACAGAGCAGATCTATCTGGGTATTTTGCAAAGCTTTTGACTGCTGCAGCTACGTGAAAGTGGACCACAGTTCTTCTCCTGATCCAAAGTATTGTATGCTCTGTGCCATGAAGACCTTTTTTACAGCATGAGGTAAATTGCAAACACTCATACCCAATCTGTTTGGGGTACTTAGAGCAGGCAAGAGATCTGTACATTGCCCATTTCAGACTCAAACTACAGTATTGTGTGAAATACTGAAACAAACCTTCATCTGGCATCTGTATGACATTGAAAACAGCAGTGGCAGTGACAATAAAAGACACCTCCAGCTGCAGAAAACAGGCCTCGGGAGTTCTCTGTGCATTTCACTGTTCGTTCTCTGCAACTGAAAGACACAATTTCCTATCTAGCACCTTTATATTACTGAAGAAAGACAAAGAAAATAATTGCTCACCAGTTTTATTTTTGAGGAGTCTATTATTTCATCAATAGCTACCGACTGTTCCTTCTCCTTCATTTTTCTTTTTCATTAAACGTGGAAACTATACCAGGGAGTGCTAGACAGAAGTTTATATACTTAGGTGAACTTTGATTCTTCCTTGGACTTTAAGACTGATCTCATGTAGAATGTGATTGACAAAGCATTTTCATTGATGTTGTTCAGCCTTTTCAAGTTACCCAACCTAAGCAAATGAGGTTGTTAATGTTTACTCCGGCCCTTTCTCTAAAATGGTTTTGAACTTTAGCAGAATTTATAAACTTATAAAGGTTGCCAAATGACATAACTATTCACTAAATAAAAAACACTCGTGATTATGCAGCAGGGGGCTGCCTAGATCAGCGATACTATATGCACCTCTAATGGAAACCTGGTTTTGCTTCATGATTGAATAATCACAATGATTACTGAATATAAAAAATTTGAGGATACCTACTTGAATTTCGGTTTTCTGTATAATTTCTGGGAATGGGACAGACAGTAGTTTCTGTAATCCATCTAGATGGTAACCATCAGTATTTGACAAATAATTAATACAAATACAAATTATTAATATTATGATGAAAAACTGTGACCTCAAAGACCTTGTAATAGCATTGAGATTTCACACAGTGCACTGTGCTTTAATCAATAAATAGCGTCTTCATAAAATAAAATGCAGAGTTAACAGGTTTAATCAGAACTTTATACCAGACATAGTTAACAGAATCATAAAAATTAAAGAAGGAAAACATCTATCCTGCCCTGTCCTGATATAACCTCTACTCAATGCCTGTACAACACAAGATTTTTTTTCAAATGCCAAAGGAGATCAACAAATACAGATGAGCCACAGGGCAACTGAGGATTTTCTCCCTAAGATGTTTTCCTGCAAGAGTGACAGAAGCGGAGCAATCCCAACTGACTTGACTCCAAAGAGGGCTGAAAGCAGACCATAGCTCCCAGTCTTTGTGAAATAATTCACTGTGAATGTATGAAATGAATTCATGCAAGTGAAGCAGCAAAGCCTTGCAGGATCCCTCAAGAGGTGACCTGTCACAAGGCAATGCCTTCACACAGCACTGCCACCATTTCTGCCAGCCAGCTGCCCCCCTGGCTCAGCCCTGCAGCCTAACAGCTAGCAAAACTTCTGCCTTTCAGCATGCTCAGGTGCTTTTGCTTCCCCTCTCTCTTAGTGAGTGAGTTCTTCCTTTCCCAGCATATAAATACCACAAGCATCAGACTGGATTCAAAGGAGAACCAAAGAAATTTGGTTCGCTTCACAGTTAAACAAAGTTCCCAACAACAGATTCATTGCTAGTGACAGCTCTAAATCTCTGAGGTGATGTGAACTTCAAAGCACCAATGACACCGTAATGATTTCAGTATGCAGTTAGAGCTGGAGCTGTTAGAGGTATTAATGCTGTTTCAAATCTTTAAGTATTTTTTTCCTTTAAAGCAAAGAACCATTTTGGAAACTGTTTTGGAATTTTTTTTTAAAATAACCCATTTTAACAAATATTTACTCCAGCTTTTACCTAGAACTACCAAGGCTATTCTATTCCTTGAGTGAGCATAATCCTTCAAATCATGCTTATGGTGCATTTATCCATATATAATAAAAAAATCTGTGCTTTCTACTGGTTAGAAGCCATTGCTTTCAGGAAATGTTCCTGCTGGCAAGTTCATTCAAGGGGATAATTAAAGAAAACATTTCTAAGTATTATGAATAAATCAACATAGAAACATTTTCTCTTGGCTTTATTTAATATTGCACATGGTAAAAACTCAATGAACAGGTTTGCCATGGAGAGAAACTTTCCATTTTCTCCAAAGAAACCTGAAAAGAACTGCTCCATTTTATTTAGTCATTCAGTACCTACTACACTAGCAACAGTGAGCACAACTGATTCAACATATCACCAGCTGGGCCACTGCTGGTGATTTTTTTTTAAGTCCAGTTTTGTGGTAGTGCTCTGTCCCAAGCACTACTCTGCACTATTCCTTAGCTCTCACCACCAGTCATCTAATTGCTACAGAGCCTCTCTCCCCAGTGTTCTTCAAGAATACTTCTGAAAGCTCTTTTTTTCATGTGCACCAGAACAAAAGACAACATAGAATCCTTGGAAAAGTTCACAAAATATTTTTTTCTGGTTGGTCCCACCCAGAACAATGCAAGAGAAACCTGTGCCCTTGCAGAACATGAATATCCTCTCATTTTATTCTCATTCAAAGCCAGTCAATCTCCTAATGCTTTTGATGTAAGTTGTAGTGGACTGCATGTCAAGTAGAGGACATTATCCCTGTTGCTGTACAGTGATTATCTGGGCTACAGCAGTTATTTCTGAATGAAAGTGCTGGTAAAATGCCAAATGTTTTCATAGAGATCACTGTTGTGCTTGCTAAATTATTGGGTTTTCTGGTGAGTCCTGAGGCTGTGTACCTATATTAGCAAAAACCCCCAACATTTAGTCAGAAGTAGAAGTTCACTAGGTCACACGCTGTCAAATCACACCCTGAAAAGTACAAACATCCTAATTTTTAACTCTTCAGTTTTCTGGCTCTCTTCACTGTGACTAATACTCTCCACATCTGCCTTAACACGGCATGGCTTTTAAACTTTAATTTTTCAGATATTAAAAGGAATGTAGACTAGAGTTTTTTTCGAACTTGCCCTAAACTTTTAATGATGGTGTCATATATGCTTTACATTAACAGACCTGCACATCTACATTTCCTATGTTCTGAGCATCTGGAAGTTGATACACTTTAAATTCACTACAGAATGTAGAATAGATTGTGAGGATTTTGAATAAGAATGAAAGTCTGATGAAAAAAATGAAAGATATTTACTTAACGGAGTTTACAGAAGGTTTTCAGAAGAATCAAGACCTCTTTTATATAGGAAGGACCTAGTCTTATATTTAACTGAACTTCTAAAAAAATACTGTAAAAAGTATGTTTCTACTATTAGGGTACTGTTAAGAGCAATAGAAACACAGCCAGAGATTTTTCTACTTTGAGCAATTCTTAATTTGTCTTCCAGAACCAGAGAGTTTTATGAAATTATAAATTTGGATCCAAACACAGTAAAAGCCAGACAAACCACTCTTCAGAAGCTGTAATCATTTTAATGAGAGATGGAAGAATGTTCTTGTTTTCACTTCTCTGATTCTACTAATACATGACCGTAATTCATTAATTCAGGGTCAGACAATGAGCCTCTGAGCAATTACTCACATGAGTGGTCTCACAGAATTCAATGTCCTCATTTAATGTGCCATTAAAATGGTACATGCATGCATCTAACTAAAGCAAACATTAATTCACTGCAACACACAACAGATAGCACTAATCTCAGCCACCATCTATTGAGAAAAATGAGGAAAGAAAATGGCTTCATGAATTTGGCTTGTTCAAGAAAAGATTTTGCTGAAAAAAACACCCAAGCCTTATACCATATTCTGAGAAACAAGAGAGTTTTCAGAATTTTAGAGGACTACCCTGCACAGTTTCAGCAAATTGAAGACATTGCCAAGGAGGGAAAAATCTAGGATGAAATTCTAAAAATACTTAAGCATTACACAGAAGCCCAAAACAGAAGCAAATACCAAATCAGCCAGGTACACAGGCAACCCAGTCTCACCTGTGATCTCACTTACTCTATGTCAGACGGCCACCATAGCCAGGCACCTTGTGCAGAAGTACTTGAGAGGTAATATGGGTATTTTTTTAAATACAACACAAACCCTGTTCCTCTTCTCAGGGGAATTAGATGTCCTCTCATTCCTGAACATGTCTCCTAGTCCAACACTGCTATAATATTTACATTTGTGACTCAGATTTTAAAGAATGTCATTAATGTTTAATGTGATAATCAAACCCTGGATCAAACGCACTTATTTTCTACCTACTTCTCTATCTTCATTTATCATACAGCTTATGACCAGAAGTTTGCATGTAGATTTAGGATGTTGCCTGAAAGATGCCATAAAACCATGAGTCATAAGCTAAATGCCTTAAATCACCTTCATATGCCCATTTCTTTCACAAATTTTTGGAGTATGCATTGACAGAAGACAGAAGAGACAGAAACACTGCTTGATTACCTCAACACTGACACAGTTCACGTGCCTTGTTGAAGGCAGGCTTTATTTTGCCGTAGTATTGCACACAGAGATTTGGAAATACATGCTGTTCCCTGGTTTATGTAGCAGTCTGGTGATTGCCTCAGCACAAACAAAAGTCTGAATACCATTACCAAGCCCATGGGCGTTGCAGGAGTCTCAAATCTTTGCAAGTAACGTACCAGCTAGGCCTAAAAGTCATTTTGTATTTCCTTCATGTCCTTCATGGCTGAATATAAAGGCTAATGAGGCTGGAATTAGCATAGATTAACATCATCCCGTTTTAAAAGGTGTTGAGCAAATATGAGTCCAGTCCAAAACCCAGAATTCATGGTTCTTATCACCATATCACAGTACCACACCTGAAAGGATCCTCCCCTGCCTCATGTTAACTTGAGCCAAAATATTAATTCACTCCCCAGGGAGCATTTCGTTGCTATGTTCTGTGCTGAGATATGTATAAATCAGTCTGACCATATTAGTTCTGTAGCTTGCATGCAAACTCCAGATATTCATGGAACTGTTAATTGCCATTAATACTGTACTGTGTAGTGGGCAACACAATGGTGTAAAGATCTTATCTCCTAAATTATTTTTGTACTCAGTGACGTTCTGTGGTCAGAAAAAGATGTTCCTACAGTGAGTGATTAAGAGCAAGAACCTGACTCTGTATTCTGAAATGAACTTTGTAGACTGTCAAGTACTGTAAAAATCCTTCTGCCTTCACCAGAGTGAAGTTTTCCTTTATCAGTACCCATTTTAAGGTGCTAAGGACAGAATCTGTGGAAAATTATTCCAAAAATACATTAGGGTTGAGAGGACAAAGAACATCCCTTCTATAAAGTGTGTTGCATTACAGTTATTGATAGGTGTTGTCTTCACAAATAATAATGCTCTAAGCATTGTTGTGTCCAGAAAAGGTCTTCAAATGTGTAACATATATGAAAATGTATGTAGCCTTTGTTAATCTGCTGTCTTTTCTTTACAAAAAGACATTACAAAATTAGAACAGTTTGTTACATTTATTTCTATAAAGCATTTAATCTGAAAAGTTGTGTTTCTTGTCTTTGTCCTTGAAGTAATTCAAGTGCAACTTGTCTTTATAAAAGTCAAGAAACAGAGCCTATCCTTTCTTCAGCATAAGACACTGGAGAACCTACTGTACTGTTGAAACTACTACATGGGGAAGCTTTGATTTTTTTGGATGAGGTAGAGGGGTAATTAATCAAGACTTCAAAGGACCTTCTAGGGTCTAGAGACTCCTCTTATATGTAGTCCTGCATGGAAATTAGTACCTCCAATGGGTTATGCACCAGACATGGTGCTGGGCTAGAACCCCAAATTCAAATAACTTAAACCACACGTGTCCCACCACATTGGAACCCTTTCCTGTAATATTTCTTGACAAAATGATAAGTAACTGAAGAGAAAGGGAAATAGTCCACTCATAGTACTGCTTTAGTCTCTGAAGTGTATCATGTTTGAATCATTCAATTAAATTCTCTATTATAAACAGCAAGATGAAATTCCACAAAATACTTACAGTTCTTTGCATTAGTAGAGGTGTTTCAGAACAACCTATCCCTTCATCATTAAAACTTGATTCCATACTGATTATGTCTTCAATCACCTCTTCCATCTGATAAGATAATATTTTAAGACAATCGTTACAAATAATTATGAAAATAATGTTATTCTGAAAACACAGTGGAATTAATCTTGAGTATTTATTACATCAGTAAAACAATTTCAGAAGTTTATATCTTAAAATTCAAATAATTCAAGCACCTCTACACAATATTCACATTTTTTACTTCTTGCGAAAACAGTTTTTGTGGTTTAACAAGTTATTTCTTTCCTCCCAAACACCAGCCCATTCCCCTTTTTTAACCCCTTATTGCAACACCAAGATCAGATGACTGGGGTGCATTGCTAAGTTGTAACTGTGATCCGTCACCTTCATCAAATGTGTCATATCCACAGTGTATTGTTGCATTGGTGCAGGAAGGCTGAAAGGAACCTGTGGTTCTGTAAGAGCATGATTCACTCGGGATTTGGTGTTACACACTGCTCTCAAGATTCACCAAGGAGATGTTTGCGTTGTGTTTGGCAGTACACTGGATACTTCTCCAGACAGCCTTCTGGTCCCACTTTTGTTCTAATCTGAATCAAAAACTACTGAAGCAGATGGAATCACTAATTCCTTGGGATAAAAGAGTGAATATTTTGCAGACATATAGACATGTATAGATTTGGACAAGATATAGCATGAGTTTTCAATGATAATTTGATCTGGTTCTGTTCACAGAATAACTGTGGGAAAGATTCTGTTAACTCTATCATCTGCAGGAGCAGCTGACGTGCTCTGAGGCTTTTGAAGCAGCTCTTGGGAGCTGTCTGAGGAGCTGTAGCTGAAGGAAATGTAGAGGGTCCTATGCAATGAAAGAAAGTGTCACACAGGCCAGGGACATTTCAACACAGACTTTTAGACCACATGGCCCAGCAAAGCTAGTACTTGTACTCCTCTCCCTCTCTAAAAACTGGGCATGTGCTGTCCCAGGAGTTGTGCTTATCTAGGAAAGTGATGTCAGGGCCAAAGGGATGCCAAGAAATTACAGCAATTAGACAATATGAATGACTACAGTTCACTGCACCAGCCTGTGTTTGGGCTTTACATTATTTACTAACATAACCATAGCCTACATTGAACCACAGGGCACATCCACACTAGGAAATTACACTTTGCCAGTCATCTCCCTGAGGCTCTGGAATGGGATTATTCAAATCAGTGGAAAGATGCCTTTAAGGACTTCAGTGTCAGCTATCACTCTCCCAGCCATCACAGTTCAGGACAGTGGTTACAAGCAGCTGGCTTGCTCTCCAGGACAGAGTGGTACAGAGACAGGCACTGGTTATTCCTGGTCAGATACCCAAAATGCCTGAGAATGGTTCCAGCATGCTGCACTTGCCAGCACAGAGGTCACCACAGAGATGTCCACAAAAGGTAACCCATAAATGTGACACGCAATGTCAGTTGTCAATGCAGAATGGAGGGGCCCCAGATGAGCTCTCCATGAAGTGTCAAGTTTATTTTTTTAAGTTCTTTCATACTTAGCTGCATAACATTCAAATGCTCAAATGGGTCACAGTGTATTTATAAGATTCTCATGCTCTGTCAAAGCCCAAGACATGATACAGCATCTCCATTTCTCATTTCTGTAGGAATTCCCCTTTTACCTAATATGCAGTCTCTTTTGAAATCTATTGAAGTATTAAAGGCCATAATGATCTACATCTCACACTGGCTGAGAATCTGACATTATATAATAGCTGTACCTCTATTAAAATTGATGGTGCCACTAAAGTTAGCATATCTATGCCAATTTACCCTTGATAACCCATATATATCAGCTAACTGAAAAATGCATGAGAGATTCTTTCAGTTACATCTTTAAGGTAATCAGTATTTAACTTTGTTATGCAGCTAGGATAATAATTTTAGGCAGAAATAACATCTGAAAAAAAAGTTTTGCATTGCAAAGTACATATTCAAAAAACGTATAACAATATATGACAAAGCAAAAGCATATTTTAAGTGACAGTAATTTAGAAGCCTCTGATCATGCAATAAGCTATTCACAGGCATTCAAGG
This sequence comes from Athene cunicularia, assembly GCF_003259725.1. NCBI lineage: Eukaryota > Metazoa > Chordata > Aves > Strigiformes > Strigidae > Athene > Athene cunicularia. Next base: position 55,314,783 of record NW_020799092.1, read on the forward strand.
GAACCACCATGTAATCCAAAAGGATTCAAGGAACAGGTACTGCAACTGAAGGTCCCATGAAAAGTAAAGAAAGTCATCTCTTGCCCACTACAAATTCAAGGCGGATCATGTAAAATTTTTTAAAGCATGCAAAGCCCATTTCCCCATTCCTTTCACCCTCCCTCCCCTACCGCATTTTCGTGTTCGCCTCCAAGAGCCAGCAGCTTGGTAACAGGACTTTCTGGTGTGCCAATATCGCTGACGGGAGGCATGTGTCCGTTTCTTAAAATGGAGGTCACTCCTGCAGGCTGGATTGTGTGGGAGTGGGACAGGGAGAACGTCTGGCTGGACAGCTTCGTATCGAGGGTCAGGTATTGCTTCACCTGGTGCCTCTGGCTTTGTTGTATGTGGTATCTAGACTGATTTTCCAAGTGTGTTTGTACCTGGGAAAGAATGGATATAATTGCCAAAGTTTTAGGTTACTGGTGGTAATATTTGCCTAATTGTTCACTTAAAAACCTTCAAAACAGTAGATTCATCTTTAAGAACACTTGGATAAAAATATTATTAATCTTAAATCTCTTTTTTCAGTTTTGCACCTTTATATATTTGTTTACTATTTTCCCCTAACACAGCTGAACAAACCTTCAGAATAAATCTTCTGAATAATTATCAAAGAAAAATAGAATCAGAAAAGATAAACATAATCCTGAGAAAAGACCAGGAGTATGCTACACATTTTTCTCTTCTCATTTAAAAATTATCTCTATGGAAACCACTGAACGTTACAATCAAATCCACAAGCATATATGTCCTCTAAAACTAATATCATGATGTATTTATTCTTTTCTACTTGAAAGCATAGATAAATGTATAAAGAAAACCATAATCCAATCAACTTCCAGTAATTTCAACAGCAGCAGACATGCACTCATACCTAAATCCACATTTGGCTCACCTTGTAATAAGTACAGTCAGTTAAATGAGGCATTGCTGTACTTTTGAAAAAAAAACCAAACCAAAACAAAACAAAATAGAATCCAAGCTATAGTCCTGGATGACTGATCATTATCGTCAAACCACTTAGTCTTCTTGAAGTGTCTCTTGAGGACAGATCACTTTTTGAGTTGGTAAGACTTTATAAACTGAGCGGTCATGCCAAAATGGCTAATTGAGTAAGACTCTGGGCCATCCTTTGATTACAGAGATTGACAGTCACTACTTCAAACAGCTCCCACTTCAGATCAATGTCACATTCCTGCAATTTAACTACCAGAGGAGCACTACATACACAAACCTTACTGTCATTTCAGCCCTGTGGCTTTCTCCTCTTCTTATGTCATGACTGTTCACAAATTTCTTGTAATAAATTTTTCTCAGTGGTCTCTATGTAAGCATGATTAATATTTGTTAAATAATAGCAAGACTTGCTTTGCAGACCTTTTTTCTACAAAAAAAAAAAAAAAAATCAGTCATTTAAACAAACTTCCTTTTTAATTCCCCTAACATACATAAGAGGAGATAAATAGCCCATAAAAGGGGTTTGCATTTAAATTAGCTATATTGTTGTACAATATTGCAGTACCTACTTTATTTTTAATCATGTTATGGTGGCATGACTAGAATTATTTTAATTATGTTTCTTTAAACTAATTTTCTAGTCATAAAATAGACTAAGCCATGCAGTAATGAATATAATATTAATTATTTTGATGTAAGCCTTGAAGTTATTAAATAATATTCCATTAAAATATTGATATAAAATCTTAAATACACTGCTTAATTTTTCCAGTTTTATGTTAGGAAGGTATGCATTCCATGTAAGGTTTTAAAAACTACATGTGCATTTGGGATTTACTTAAGTCATGATATTACCACATTACTAAATCATGAGATCCTTGTGTTAGTTTTTGAAAGTGTATAATGCACTGTTAATTTAAGCTCTAATTTATTGTGTGTAAAGACACATGTAAAATCATCGCAAATTATTTAGATACTTACACATCTATTTATTTCTTCACTTAAGCTCATATTAAAAGTGAGACACTCAATCCGTTTCTTAAATTAGAATCCAAACGTGAAATCTACTGCATGCCAGTTTAACCAGAACATCAATCTTGAGCAAAATGCAATGTGATGAGGGAAAGAAACTATGTCCCGTTGTGTGGCTAGAGCAGGGATTTGCTGTGCACCCTTGTTTTCTGCTGCTGTTTCAGAGGCACTTTGTGCTTGTGCTGGACTCTAGGGTCATTGAATGAACCCACACAAAGTCACCACCACCCAGACCCTTGCGCTGCCTAAACTGATGAAGGGCTCTTTCCAGAAGTGCAGAGCACTGCAATCAACAGCTTTGAAAGCACAGCTTCTTCACACGGCATAAATGGGAGTGGACCAGTGCACAGGTTACAAATGCGTCTACTGCATTTCACCCCAACTTCTTTTTTCTCTTAAATGAAGTTGATGATCACTCCATAATGAGCAACAAATTGTCTTAGAAATCCTACAGGCCTACCTAAAGCATGAGATCCAGAATATCTCATAACTTCAAACTAAATGGGAAACATAAAAAATTTGCAATGTCTAAAGTCCATACTACCTTTTTTTAAAGTTTATTTTTAATAAGGAAGTAAGTTCTGCCACAATAAGACTGCTGAAAAGTCAATGGCTTGCTTTTTGCTTTCTCTGGACACCAGATTTCTAGCTACAGACCAAAACCTCTGTGCAGCCTGATTTCCTACTGAACCACCACAGGGCCATCCCACTGGGCAAGGGGAAGATCTGTGAAAAACAATCAGCTAACCCCTGACTAAGTAAAAAATCAAGTTTATCAGGAGTGCTTACTTTGTTTTATATTATTGCATTGCTTATATCCTGTCAGTACTTTCCTGAACTACCAAAACCAGGAAAAGAAATTCAAGCTTCGCTGATGTGATCTGTTGCTACAGTTTTGCAATTGTCCATTCCCTTTACTGAGCCAGTTGCAGTCATTAAAAAGCAGAACCACTGAGGTTAAAAACAGATCTGTGCCGTGATTTTCAAAAAGTACCTGAAGTTGTAATCCCTAATTTAGATTATATACCTATATTAGTCTTAGAAGTCAATGCTAATAATAAGTAAAGCACTTTTGAAAGTCAAGCCACTATGTAAAGACAAAGAAGAGCTGGAATCCTATTTTTATAATCATACTGCTAGTGTATAATCAATGGGGGGAAAAAGTCATACAGTGTTTAAGTAATACTAAGATTTCGAGTCAAGCTCTCAAAAATTAGAAATGACTGTTAAAACTGCCCATGCGACATTTGTGAAATAGTAGCAGAAACTCAAAACTTAATAGTTTTATGAAACCAGATAGTCCAGTGTCAAACACTAAGTGTGACCGGTTTATTCTCCACTGGGATGTCAGATGACTTCTAATTATCTTATATCAGTAGTATTAAGATAATGTTCAGTTTACGTTTTCCAGTAATTTTAGATTAAATAAGCTCTTTTAAATAACTATTAACAAAATTACAAATGTTAAGGATGATTGACTTGATTTTGAGCGTCTTTTTAATGGTGTAAAAAGAGTGGCTGAGCACTGGCACAGGTTACCCAGAGAGTTTGAATCCCCAGTCTTGGAGATTTTCAAAACTTGGTTGGACAAGGCCTTGAGCACTTGAAGAAACAAACGAAATCTAGAAATAGTAAGCAAAAATTGAATTGGTAGTCTAAATATTGGAACTTTGGATAATCATTATTAAGTCTGGGGAAAAAAAATGGTATCAGGTTAGTGGTTCAGTGAAATAAATGCAAAAAGCAAAAGAACTGAAGGATCACTCCCACACATAGGTAATCCCACAGGTAAAACAGTCCAGACTGACATGCACTTAGCTTCTTAAAGACCTTTGGTCATGTGCATGCATTAGATCACTAGATAAGTTCCTTCTACAAAAATTGGTAAAAAAAAAAGCCCAAACATTTTCAGATAGAAGCATCCTTATTTTGCCCAATAATCCCAGTACTGTAACCTCCAGCAGTTTTGGGAGACTAATTTTCTAATTCCTCTTCTTTTGAGGAGTTCCCATAATCCGTGAGAACATTTTGTCAGACAATATGTGAAATTTTAAGGTGAGGATCTCTGAATTAATCCTCTCTAGGAATCTTCCTATATATAAAATCATTAAAGATTCTTTGGACCAGGGGGACCTGTAGTGTTGATGCTGACAGAACCTTTACCACCACAACAGTCTGAATATAGGGATACCTACTTTTTTTCCTTCTCTCTGGGTCAATGAATATTTAATTATTTGTTTAAAGCAAAACAGCTTCAAAGGAAGATCCTAAGATGGTTTTCAGGGTATAGAATGCAAGAAGTTGATGGCTTCTTGGAACCTGGGTTCTCATCTCTGACACAAATGAAACAGTGTAATTTGATAAAGCATACCTTCTAGCTCTCAGCACAACATTTTCTACTAAATATCTCTCTGCCTTCCTTTTTTTTTTTTGTGAAATGGACGACCCTGCTTGTTGACATGACTAATTTCTGGGAATCCCTAGCAGAAATAGGGACCCAGTGACCACCTGACAATCCAGGTCTTGCCTCAGACAAGCCTCAGGATTTAGTGTGTCTTACTGGCACATCTGGTCTAGTTCTCAGTATAGTTAGTGACCTGATCCTTCCTGACAAATGCTCTGGAATTTATATAGGCTCCTTTGACTATTGTGTGTGCAAGGCATAACAAGATGATGAATTTGTGCAGTTGAAGTGCTGGTTCTTCTCCCAGGCATTCTCTTGCAACAGCTGTGGCCATGTACTTTAAATGCTAATTATTCAGATTATTTGAGGAGTGAAGGACATCCTAAAGTTCATTAGTAAATAGCTTATCCACTCCCTCCTAGGCACTGGTTTTGTCTATATTTGGCTTTCCTAATCATGGTAAAATTAAAGCCTTCAGAACCAGAAACACCAAGCATGAAGGGAACAAAAAACATCCAACCCAAACTCAAATATTATAATTCCACCAGAACAAATCTAGAACAGAAATGAACACTTTGAGCTGGATTTTGTAATCCAGAAATGATCCCAATGGACATGTAACTGACTGTACTTATTTCTTTTTTATATATCGCCGACAAGCCAGTTCTGAGAACAAGAACATAATAGCTCTTCAGAATTACAGATGCATATTCAAACATCTTCAGTTGTTCTTTCTAATTTGAGCACACAACCATCATGTTGTAAAACTGTGGTAGAGTTTTGTAACATCTTTTCCCACATCCACACTAATTTTACTTTCATTTCTAATGTATTGTACAACGGCATAACTAGGCCTTCAGTATTTTATTTACATAAACTATTTTACTTCCACATTTGCTGATAAGATTATTTTTTCCATTAGTAAAAGAATACCTAGCATGCCAAAAGTAAGAAAGAGAGCTTATTTAGGGGACCTAAAGGAGACATGAGCAAAGTCAATGATATTCTAGTAAGCAGCAGTGCTACATCTTGTATTGGTATTCCACCAAGGGTAAACAGGTGACACCTGTACTCCTAGTCAGCTTAGCCCAACATCAGTCCTCAGAGAAATAATAGGAAAACTGAAAAGAGATTCAATTAATAAATTATTAAAAGACAGGAATATAATTAATGCTAGTCAACATAGTTCTGTGAAAAATAAGCCTTGTCAAACAAATCTACTTCCGCTCTTTGATGAGATTTCAAGATAGGTTGCCAAAGGTAACTATGTAGGTATAATACACTTCAACTTTTGTGTGCCTTTTGACTTAGTATGATTCAATATTCTAATTAAAAATATAGCACTACATAATATCAATAAAGCATGTTTTAACTGGATTAAGAGCTGGCTAACGAACATGCATAAGAAAGTAATCAGCATCAGAATTCTGGCATCAGAAAGAGGGGCTCTTCAGCCTTGTACTGCTCAACATTTCCATCAGTGATTTGGGACTAATGAAAAATAAAACCTACTAAAAAGAATAAATGTTTTTTAGATTAGTCTTCCCATTGAAAGATAATGTATTCCCACTCAGCCGAAAATACATCTGCATATGCTGGAGGAAGAAATACAGGATGCAACAATGGAGAAAACTGAATGGAAAAAACACTGGAAGCAATGAGTCTGTAAGGAGTTTGGGATCATAACAAACTAGCAAGTCAGCAAGAATGCCCAGATGATGCTATAGCAAGAAAAGAAAAATTACATAAAGTAATTAATGAATAGGAGCCTGGCTTACTCTGATTTTATTTATGGCTCAGGAGAGATAAATAATGGAATTCTAAAAATATTTCTACCCTAAACATTTTTAAAACACTGCTGAAAAACCTGAAAGGCTGAAGAAAAGAACTATGGAAGGTTTTGAAGGCCAAGAAGAGGGTGTTTCAATAAAAGTTTAAAGAAACTCAGCTATGTTCTTGATGTCAAATTGAAATTTGCGAAATCTGTGGGTGGTGCTGTATGTGACAGGTTCCACTAGCAGAGAAAGCATGGCAAGAGCCACTGGCCACAAGCTGATGTTAGGGAAGATCATATCAGAAATTATGGGAATAAACAGTGAAATACTCAAAAAGAAATGCTCTAACTGCTGTTTTCTTCAAACAAGGGTCGATGACTTTCTGAAAGACGTGCATTAGCTAAATCCAAGATATACTTTTATCAAACACATTCTTGTACTCAAAGCTGACTACTAGGATAATAACCAACTGGAATACAAAAGCCTGTGATTTTATAGGAGTTAGAGTTGTCTAAGAGCCCTTTCTGTGTTTAAAGTTTATAGCTATTTGGATCTGAGAACTGGCTATTATAATAGCAACTTTTTCTTTCATGGAAATTCACTCTGCATTTAATAAATGTTTAAAACTCTGCTACAAAATTATATCCTTAAATATGGCCATAGCATACTGGACAGAACTCAGTATACTTCATTACATTTACCTACTTATGCTGGATGTTACTTTGTTCCAGTATTTTTAATAGCTTTTGAAGTAAAATTTCTCATCCAGATGGGATATCATAATTTATCATTAGTCCTGAACACAACACCTCTCTGAAACTGTTTGAGTTATGGGGCTTCATGTTCTTTTCAGCCACTGTACCAGAAAATAAGCATCTAATTATGAACTTTTTAATTATTAAAATGTTCTGTAAGTACCCAAAATGTCTAATTCCATTTTAAGATAAGAAACAGTCAAAACACAGACTACTTTAGCTCTATTTTTGAGGACTTATAAATGGATTTTTAAGGGTTAGGAAATAAAGCATTTTTAGTGATGAAATAATCCTTTTTAACTTCTATTACAAAAGAACATCTGTTGTTTGTTTGTCCTGCTCTTTCTATTAAACTTTTTGTGAAAAGCATATTTGTGAAATTATTTCATAATAAAATGAAATTTCAATTTAACTTAGCAATTATAAACTTCTGTTCTATCATAAAAACTATCACCAAATAATGTAGCTGTTCACTTTAATGTTTGGTTTATAAAAGTGTCTGTGATTATGTCAATTAATTACTTAAGCTAAACACAGTAATTATTTTTTAAATGTGACTATTTTTCTTATTGGAACTTTGATCTGACTAGATGAGACCTTCTCCATTAATATGCATGAAGAGAGAATACAAAGCGAAAGACATCCAGTCTGGCAACTCACAACTGTGTTTAGTTGATACCTTACAGCAGCTTTCAAGTTAAGTAAAAATTCTCATGTGACTCTAATGCACTATTTTTCATCTTATTTAACCTTTGACATCATATTCATCAGGAACTTGTGAATGTTCTTTCAAGGGTGAAGAGACTGAAGAAGAAACATTTTAAGGTTCTTTGACAAAGGCCTTGTCTTTAACAGTGACTACTGCTTCTGTAGTTTGGTATCTCAATGTCTAAAACCAGCTGATAATTATAAATGTGTGTAGGATGGAAGCAACCATAAATTTTCCATCACACAGCAAACCATTATGAAAGGCAAGAGGAATGTCGGAGCAAAAGAACTGCAGAATAGACTTTGCAGAAACCAATGCTGGGTAAGGAAATTTTCTCTGTAGTGCATAGGCAGCAGAACAGAGTTTCTGTCAGGGACGGAAAGGCAACAGAGCTCTCAGGGCTGTGGCTTTTAGATCTTACGGCTATCCATTTCCTGCCAAATCCCCATGCAGACACAGGGATTTTGATAGCATTTCCCCATTGTAGTATTCTCTAGCACTCGCTGGGCATTGATGGAGGTCAGTTCTTTCAGGTATTCCTCTGTGCTAACCTCCTTGTGCAATCAGAAATGAGTTGGGGGAAACCAACTACCTGCTCTGAGCAGCGACAGAGACATTATCAAAGCAAGCACTTCCATTTACGCTGGTATACCTGAGACACTCTTGGCTTCTTAATTGAACTCCTGCAGTTAAGATACACACAGCTCTGATGGCTCCTTATCCATCACCAGCTTGACTTCTGAAGAAAGGATCCCTAAGGTCTTAAGGCCAGCTTGTCATGTTTTAAAATAACAATGAGTCTCGATGACTTTGTGGTCTTCACTGGCAGAAAAGACTCAAGTTTTTAACATTGCACTGTAAAAACAGCCTATAAAGTTAGGCAAAGCAAACTACAGGAAGTATTTTTTACAAAACTATCCCTTTGATTTAAGTGAGAATTTAAGCTGAAAATCTAAACTGTGAATAAAACCAGCCACTATAGTTAATAGGCCACACAAGCATAACAATGGGCCACAATCAAATTATGAAACCCCGGCTAATATCCTTACTTTGACTCTGCACAGTGACCCTGTCCATGCTCTCATTGATTCATGAGATCTGTGAATATAATAAATCTTCACTGTTCCAGTTCCTCTTTATTGTTGGTGTTATTAAAGGCCAGTGAATGTGGCTCTTGCATTTGAAGAACGGAAAGAAACTTTTTGTACAGCTAGCTATGTTTAAAGAGCTAGGTCCTGATACCTTTACTTAACTACTTGTCTCTGTTTCCAGAAGTTATTCAGATTAGGTCAACTAATAAGATGTTATTAAATGGACAAGACGGTATCACAAATGTATTCAAGGAAAATCAGTTTTCAATATGGAATGTACAATCACCTGGACTTTAGTAAAAAATCATCTGCTAATGAACTTCCACCAGTGCAGTTTAAGTCCTTGTAGAAGAAGCAAAATAGAAGCATTAAAAGTTCTTCTGTATTTGTCAACAGCAACTAGCACAGATCCATAAAAATTAATTATAGCAACATGGGAAGTCCATAACTAGAATGGTGTATTTTATTCAGAGATTCAAGATTTTCTGGCCAATATTCATGCATCAAAAACAAATCTACTGCAAAATATAGGATTCATATAACAGGCTGATACAGGGATTAGGAATAATGAATATGCTTGCAGACGTGAAAGTTTATATCTTAATGTCAGCATTTTAAACTCATGTGATGGTTACTTTAGTAAATTCCTGAATAGTTTCAAAAGACTCGGGTTTGTTCTTTGATTTCTAATTTTTTTCATGTGACAGCTATAATTTTCTCACTAGAATCTTGCTTTAAATGTTAAGAAAACTCAGAGAGAAGACAGTGTTAAAAAGTATGAAGAGGTAGCATGGAATAACAAGTTTCTTATTGTTTCCTATACACTTCTTCCAGCTCCCCAGGTGAGCAGACACTGTACCATTCGAGATGCAATGATGGAAGTTACAGACAACAAAACAATCATAGAATTTAGATTTAAAAAGTGTATTTTTCTGGTATGTAAGGATATGGACATCAAATATACGGTGGAAAAAAAGTGATGGTTTATTGATGGTAAAAATGTAAGAGGAGAAAAGAGTACTTTGGCATTTGAATATACTGATATTTCTGAGGTAGTGGTATGTCTTTTTTGTCCTTACTTCTTACTTCCATTGGACAAGTAGTGTTTGCACACAAATAATAACATTTATAATGTGCTTTCCAATAACTTCATTATGTTTTGGCAGCACAAGCTAAAGAAGAAAAAGACAAAACCTGAACAAAGTAAGACTACCTCTGGTGTGCTATTCTTCAAAAATGAAATTCAAAGGTTTAGTGACTTTGGATAAAACCACTGGCTTTGCCTATTTCCAATATGAAAGATTCATGTCCATATGCCAAGGAGACTGCATCAACTTCCTCAAAAAAGTGAAAACCATTGGTTGAAAAGCACAATCAGTTTGTTAAAAGTGGTAACAATTTCACCACCAGATGACAGCACTGCTTATTGCTAACCTTTTTTGTGTGTGTTTCAGTCCTTCCTCATTTTGAAAACAAACTGTACCAAGGTATGCACCCCCCAGCCCATGCACTGCAGGAACAGAGGAAACAAAGCTGGTGGCATAAGGTGGTTTGGTGAGGTAGTCACATCAGGGAGGCTAATCTGTTGGATGAGTTATTTTAAGTCTATGAAGGTTATAGCTTCTGTAAAGATACAGACAAAACCAGCTTCAGCCTAAGAAATGTGCTTTCTATCGCTTTCCTCAGTCTCAGAATGATAAAGAGGGCAAGGGTGGAAGCTTTCAAAGTAGGTATCTTAGGTTCAGCTTCACAACACGATTTTTGTGAAGTCAAGGCAGCAACATCATTTTGAGCCAGCTTAGGATCTGGCGACAAAGTGTGCTTTCATACAAGGACAGCAGATAGGGTTAGCTGACAGCAGTAGGTGACATTTCCGTCAAAACAGGAATGGTACATCAAGGATAGCTATATGAGGAAAAAAGTAACAAAAAATATTTCATATCAGTTTTTAAGAGCATTTTTTTAAATCCACCAGGTCTATTTTGTGTTCAAAGATGTTTTATTGGTGTATAAGTGGAAATGCAGCTGACCGTGTTCATGCTTCAGGATGCTGTTGGCATGCTGTTCCTGAGGTTAGCAAACGTTGCCTTCAGTACTTGAACACCAACTGCAAATCAGTATACTCTTTCAGCAATACACTTCCACTTGTGTTCTGAGAGTAGTAACAGTGGATTTACAGTGCAGTAATTATGTGGTCCTTGAAATATTTTAATAATTTCACAGGATTTTTTTGTCACTGTTCTTAGAAATAAGAGTTAAATAAAGAGCCCAGCTGTTAGTGAAAAAACACCTAATATTACCAGAAATGATAATGAATATAAATTTGTACTTATAATTATGTATTTTTTATTGAGGAGTCTTTTCTGAATTATAGTTTTACACCTGTGAGTCTGAAAAAGTACTTTTCAGCTTAACACCTACAAATATCTGTTAAAGAGGAGAAGGGAAGCCAAGAATTTGTTCAGGGGACACTTACAGGGTACAAGGCACTTATGTTTGCTGTGCTCTGCAGTTGACTGAAATATCACAAAAATAGCATAATTGGTACTTTCAGTACTGAACCAAGCAAGCAGTCTTGCCTTCTGATGTGTATTTAAACTAATCTTAGTTCACAACATATTCCATTCAGCCATAACTCAATTAGGGAAAAAAAAAAAAAAAAAAGAAAAAGATACTGATAGAATTTGTAATGTACAACAGATCAAAATTCAGTTCCTTTTATAATTACTGAATTCTGATATCAGCCTTTAAAAACCCTTAGAACAAGAACTGCTGTAAAAACACCATGAATAGAATCAAAAGGCAGCCTAGCAGAAACAAGTACATAAAGTCCTTCAGTGTTACAGTTGTACTTTATCGCATTTCCATTTCAATTTCAATTCAGATACAATTTACACTTAGTAGACACTACAGAATAGGAGCTGGAGGAGTCATATTAGGATAAACTCAAACTACTCAACAGTTTTCAGCCAATATCCCCCAAATAAAAACATGTTAATTAACAAAAGATGATTAATTCTACTGGGATTAATCAAGAGAAACTCCCACTTATTTTAAATGAGAGTTCTGTGTGAATATGGAATTAAAGATTACTACTGGCAAGTCATTATTAAGAGCATTAATTATAATCTGTATGTACAGAACAAGTCTTTCAAATGCAATGGTCCTAATGTGGAAAGGAATGTACAAGTTAAAAATAAAGTGAACTAGAATTGCCTAGAAAAATTATTGTCATAGCTATGTATCAATGTGAAATCTTTCTGTCCCCAAAATTAATGTTTTTAATTGAAAGGAAGACTATTTAATAATGATAACAGTATTTTAAAGTCTTCAGAATGTTGCCACAGAGCTTTCAGCAGGAAAACATGTTACAGTGTTTGTTTTGCAACAAAGTGGTGTGCTGTGAATGTTAACAGTAAGATTTAGTAAATGATTTTATTAGTATTAACAAATTTATTTCATTATCAAGTGAGTTAATTAGTATTTATCAGCATAATCAGTAGGCCATGTTGTGGAAAGAAGGCAAGTGGCAATGTCTTTGGTCTGCCTTAAGAAGATGGCAGATAAAACTGTGATTCCATCACCCATGCAAAATAAAGGAAAAATCGATTAGCCTGATTTTCAGCAGACAGTTAAAGTGCAGAAACATTGGTTTGCCAGCATAATTACCTACCAGCAGTGGCTGCATTTCTATCGGTTTTATCACCTCTACAAAACAGCATCGCCTGGGATCTCAGATACCCAAACACATCAGGGTGAACAAGAGAAGACTAGTACAAATCTGGCCATGGATAATGCATGTCGCTGTTTGTATATATTCAGTTAGTTTGAGGGAGAGAAAGGAGAAGTGGTTCATAAGGGTATTTCCTTAACTCTGTCTGGAATTCAGTTAAAGAAGAAATGATACAGCACTTTTAAGGAAAGAAACTTCCCATCTGTGTCTTAAATGCATTATTAACTGAAAAATAATAGATGCTGAAAGAAATCAATAGCATAATAGTATGACTATGTTAGCAGTTTTCTTCAACCATTTTGTTAGCCTGTCATCACTGTTGCCATTCAAAAGGCCACAAAGCCTAAACGCAGAGGCAGAATGCTCTCTATTATTATAATATATAATGAGCTAAATATCTTTAACATCAAACACTAGAGTTATTCTCAACCTAGTTCACAGTCCCAGTTTATTCAGCAATGTTTCAAAGTAGTTTAATAACACAATTTACTGAGATGTACTTGGGCTTACCTTTTCCTTAGCTGTATGCAGAGCATATATGTACGATGGTTACATTTTGGTAACACCTTACTTTTCTCAGTCAAGTTCAGATTTTGTTCTTACATTGGCGCCACCCAGAACCACCCCACTGAATTAATGGATGCATAAACGCTTGCCAGAGTAGAAAAGGCTTTCTAACAGAAAACTGACAGAAATGGTAGCATAGGTAAACATAGCTTCAGACTTCAGCTGTTCTGGTCTCTGAGCTATTTGTTTCCTTGTCCCTCCTTTGACCACAGCTGCATGAGTGCACAGCTCACTGTTACAGTCAGGATGGTCTCTATAATGGGCAGGGGTATCCTTCCTTAAAGATTACGAAATCTCACTGCTTGAAGTGCAGAATTCCTGCTGTCCCTGCCCATGGCTGGATCTCCAGCGAGAGAATTTAGCTTGTCACATTAATCCATGCATCTCCAGCCCAGCTAAATTTAACCCATATTTTCAATTCCTGAAGCAAGATTTTCCAACTACTAAAGTTTCATTTTCACTTCCAAAGGTACACTTTACATTATTGTAGCTTTTCACTCTTCAAAAACGTTTATAGTGCAGTTGAGTTGAAATTTACATTTGACAAGGTAAATGAAAAGGTCCTTTTGAATTATATCACCAACCCCCTTTTCTCCTGCACAAAGGTCTCTGTAAACCTTGAATAAGAAACTAAGCATAGCAGTATCAGTAGAGAATACTCAAGTCACCTGAGATTTGCAGGTGTCACTATGCTCCTATTTGCTCCAAAGCTTTGAGGCAATGTTCAGAGTAGTGGGAAGAACAGGAAATGCTGACTTAGGATGAATAAGCACAAAACAAGAACTAGGTTTAATATGATTATGAAAGAGAATAACATTATGACTAAGAAAAATTAGAGAAGTTAGACCAACTGGCTAGATTAGACTGATAATGTAAGTAGAAAAAATGAGGGCTTGATAAAAGCTGTCAGAAGACTGAGCAACGGAAAGAACATTGATTTGTTTCTACTTAGAAGATATTTTGAGTATCCCTGTATTCCTAGACAGAATACTTGAAAGCAAAAATAAAGCCCTTCACCAAGCAAACAGGGAGACTAAAACTGTGAAAGAAAAGAAAGATGAGTCTGTCTGTTTAATAATGGAAACCAAATAACCTTAAAAAAAAAGAAAAGGAAAGCCAAGATAAGTCAATCACCCAAAATGGGAAGTAGACAAAACAAAAACAACCAGAGGATGTTGGAACATAATAATAAGAAGAAATGTAGATCCTATTCCAGTTTTCTAGTGGATAGTTTACTTAGGTGCCAAGTCTGAAACTGGCCCTGGCAGTAAGCAGCATGAAACAATGCTGCCATAATAAACATAAAGGATTCGAGTTCGCCCAGTTTGGCACAAGAAAGTGTCCTGTGTAGATATGTATAAGAAATGTTTAACTACTGAGCAAAGCAAAGAAATAAAACGTGTTTAGCATAAAAACAAGCTTGGATGCAGAAAATCTTGGTTAGCTCACTTTCTGTATTTGCACAGAACAAAGGGTCCTCATGTTACACCTGCAGCTGAAGAAACCACAGGCATACATCAACCAGAAAGCCCCTTGCCAGCATGGGCTGGGGATCATGTGAAAGACTACCAGCAAAACAAGAAACACTGCTTATCCCCACAGGGCTTTTAATCGTCTTGTGGATCCAAAGTCAACCTGGTTGTTTTGTTGCTAGGGTTTTCTTCAAGTTGGCAAAATTTGGACTAGACAGTGAAATTGGCAGGCAAATAAAGCTTTAACTGCTTCATTAAAGAAAATCTCAGTGTATACTCTCCCACAGACAAGAAGACAATGCCAGCAGTACAGTTTCACTGTTTAGAGGACATACACAGAAACTTACTTAAAATAAATTTTATGTCAAAGCACGCAGGGTGTGTGTCCACCATGCAAAAACTGCCATGGATGGGAGGGGAAAGGTGTCTCATGGAACAGCAACCATGAGAGACATCTAGATTTGTTACTAGCCATACTTCAAATACTGAGAAGTGAGAGACAAGGGGATTTTGGGGGGGGCTGATGATTCAGTAAAAACCACAGAAAACTCTATAGTAAACATTTCTTCTCCTAGTCCCAGTATATAATCTGTTTCAGTGTAACAAGTGTCCATTAGTCCTAGCATTAAGACTTCAATAATAAGCAGTGTTACAAGAGAGATGAACATGACTATTAGTTTCCTAAGCCTACCATTAGACCCCGCCATCCAGAAGGTCTGATATAAGACACTCTGGGATTCTGTTGATGTGACAGGTACAGAAAAAAAGTCTTGCATAGAAGTAAGGCAAGTTAAAATTATTCATGATACCAGTGACTGCTGTACAGTAAAATTCTGTTTATTTTAGATTTCAGATCTGGACGCTGTCTCTGAAGAAAATGTGTGGTGAGTAAGAAAAAGAGGAAAGGCTGGTAAGAAGGTGAAAACAGGATTACAGCAAGAAGTTGCCTGCACAGCAGTAGGAAATAGAAGTCTGCATATACACCTTCATATATAGGTATCATTCACACTGATAAGTGGTGTAAATTCCAGATTCTGTTTTACAGCTGTACAGTAAAATCTACTAGTAGTAAAATAGAGTATATACAGCATTGCAGATTAGAAAAAAAGGGGCATTTCAGGGTCGTGACCATCTCTACTAGTGAGCAATGGAAGTTGAAGGCCATGTCTCCATCCTTCCAAGCCCAAATTCAACAGTTTTAACAACACAATGAAAACAGGTGGACACAAAAGCAGTAGATGGATTGAAGTAGGATGAAGAAATAAGTATGTTTAACAAATATTAATTCTATAAAGACTCTCTTGGTTCCTTCCATTTTTCTGTTTCTCTGGAACTTTTTGTGGTTGAATAGTTTTTGATTCCATGATCAAATAGTTTTTTATTTAACCTACTTATTTCCAATTCCCAAATTTCCTGTTAGCTAATTAGGAGCTTATTTTTGTCTCTGCCTGCTTCCATCTCATTAGGAGTGGGGTGGATGTGTGAGATTGGGGGATTGTTTGTTTTTGTTTAATCACTGATTATTGCTACAAGAATGTCTTTATCCTTGCTAATACCTTTCTAGGCCCTGATCCTGCAACTACCCTCACTTTTCCCAAGTTATCCTACCAAGGGCTTTCACTGACTTCAGGGGAATACTCACATGGACAATTGTTTGTAGGACTGAAGCTTTAAGCAATAATTGTCAAGGACATCCTGCATTAGTAAGAGCGTACACTCTTTGGCGGTGTGACAAAGAAGTCGTATTTTATGCCCACTTACATTACTGAGAATTGATTATAAAAACCTCTTAAAAGGATTTGCAATTTTCAGTTTATAGCTATAATGTATGTCTTGGAAGAAGCAAGATGACAAACTGGCATTTCTTGTCTTAACATTCTTTAATCACCAGACCATGTCATGGTTCCACTACACTGGGTTGCTCCTGAATGCAGTGAAACAGTCATGCCATTCCTAGGAAAATCACTCTTTCCACAGCACTTGCCAGTAATTTAAATTACAGTGGATTAGCACTCAGGAATTCTGTGTACTCAGTCCCCACCCTTATTACATTTTCCCTGTGCGGCCTTGAGCAAAACATTTGTTTTCCTTGATAAATGTAAATAAAAATGTTTCTTTATCTCTATTTTTATATCTTTTTTCATATCAGAACATCTTTGAGGCAAGGATTATTTCAGTCCCATTTGGAATGGCACTAGGATCCTCTCCACTGGGGTCTCTAGTTGAAACACCTCTTCTACTACTACTACTACTATTATATTTTCTTACTGATATAAGCTTTATTCAGATTTCCTATAATGGCCTATTAAGAAAAAAATTATTGCATCAGAAGAAAATTCGCTGCAGCCTAAGTTGGTTTTCTTATTTTTTTCCAAACTAGTGAAATATGTTTGCTGTAATAAGTTGTAATGTAAACACCCATACAGGCTAATTTTTAATATATAAGGGCTCAATAAGAGTATGTAAAAGTCTGGATATACCTTCTCATTTTTTCCTTTTATTGATGGAACTTGATGCTTCTGTACTTAACTAAAATGTGTTGCTTGCTCATGTTTATGCAAAACAGATTTTTGGAAATCAAGAAAAAAGAGAGGTACTGTAACATCAGAAGGAAACATCAAAGGACTAGTGGCAACATCTTAAGGCTTATATCAAAGTAGTGAGGGAACGCATTAAAGCAACAATATATGTAGCTTACAAATGATAGGACTATCAAATTCAACAGTATGTTTCATGAACATAGAGGACAAGTTTTACACACATTCCACATTAAAAGAGAGTGGCACAGTGGTTTTACTTTCAACTATGAGAGAAATATCCAAAACAAAAGTAAACTTTAGGTTATGTCAAACAATGCAGCTACAGTGCAGTCAAACACAGCCAAGCCCACTGATGACAAGTTACACTTTTATATTTCTTAAAGTCAGTGTCTTCAACACAAAAAATATACACATATATTGGGCTTTTTATTCCTCTCCACTTTTGTAGCTATATGAGAGCTGAGGAACAGAGTACTGGGATCTGGCCTAATAATTGAGAAGTGTAGATTGTTCTAGTAGCTCAGAACAAGTCTGTTATGAACTGGTGGAGCGTGTCCACAAAATACCTTTCTGTCAACCCTGCTTCCCAAAAGTATTTCAAGAATCTCTAAGTTGTCTTCACTTATTAGGAAAACATTACTCATTTTTTTCCTATTTATCCCTAAAACTTGCATTTCAAAAGCTTTGTTTATGCAAGTAGCTGAATCACCACCATACAAAAAACTCCAGAACTGCATGAATTATACAGTCTCACCTCAAACTCATGCCCTGTGTGGAGCACAGCTTCCCATTCTGTTTAAATTTATGGCTTTTGCAGCCTGCTGTAGGAAAAAATTACAGATTATGAATCTACCCCAGGAAGACATGGCTCCTCTCCAAGTCCCTGCAGTAGTAGTTGGCTACTAGTCCCAGCTAGTCTCAGACCCAAACACTGCAACTTGTGGTCCCAGCAAGTCCACTGACTGCTCCTAATATTTCACTACTGCCATTAATATGCAAAAAGGCGTCATACATTGGGGGTTGATAACCATTTACCAGTTTTACAGTTAAAATAACTGGGAGTTCATACACAGCTAGTTCAACAGAGCTGAGTTTAAAACCTAGTTCTGTTATACGTGTGTGTGTGTGCATATATATATATTTTAATAGCCTAGACTCAGCCACAGTGACATACTGAGGATTTAGTAGATCTGCACCTTATAGCAGTAATACAACATACAAAGAGGAATGGAAACAATTAGTTTCCATAATGAGAGATATGGTTGTTTAGTTCATGTGAAGAGTACATGTAAAAAAGTGTTCTGGTCTAGTTCTTGCAAATTATTCCTTCTGGATCATTATTACAGCAGTTATGTTTTCTGGAACCATTGAGCTCTGGTCAAGAAAGACAAGGAAGATAGAACAAATGTTCAGCATCATTATGCTCCTTCTGCATGTCTGCTTCACCACCCATGACGGGCTGTGCATGTGTTGCTCTGTGTAGGGTGATGTAGGGATGCTAAGCAGCTGCTTTTTATCAATTTGCAGCTCTTACAGTATGTTCTGTGGATCTGCAGGCTGTAAATTCACAGGCAGCCGTTAATCCACGTGGAGTTGAAAAGGAATGGATAAAAATTAGCATAGGGGCTCGGAAATAACAGAATCACAAACCTCAGCTGCTGGAGTTTTATTGCAAGGCACAGAATTTAGAAAAAAATCTCATGATTAATCCTTACTGTGTCATTTTTATTTGCCTTTGAATATGGGTACTCTCTTTTTCAGTATAAGATGTGACAGAGTTAGGGTGTATTTGAGACTGGCAGCAATACCGCTATGGCCAGAGCGCAGAACACTCTCTTGGGGCAGGAGGCCAAAATTCAGAAAGCATATTCTTGAAAACATAACTCTAAAGCTCATAGGAAAATCAGGACAGTTGTTTGTATGCATCAGGTTCCCAGACTGATTAATGCTCACAACAGCAGAGATTTATGGATCTTTCTTTCTAATAGCTCTGCCGTGAGCCTAATATAAGATGATTTTTACACATCCTAACTCTCATCACAAGCTTTCCACCCATGTATACTACTTCAAAATGTCAGCAGGCCAAAGCTGTCCATTAAACCTTATTATTGTTTATTAATGCACTATAGCAGCACAGAGAAGCAGTGGTAGAGCACAATCACGGAATGAAATGGCATTCAGACAGTCACCACTTACATCTAACTCCTACCACCTTGGACACCCAGCACCTGCGACCCACTTGATCCATGGCTACGCTCAGTAGCCATGTTGCTCCTAAGAACCTGTGATATACCAGAAACACCTCACACCATATATTTTGTGAAGTCAGAACAGAATTCCAGGCTCTGCCCCACATCACAGGTTGCTCAGGAGGCACAATCGACAAGTAGTTATAACCACCAGCTTTACAGTGTGGCAGATATCCTGCTTTATGAACAGGACTGGAAATTTTTGATCTCCTGAAGTGAAACTCTGATTTTGGAATGAACTCTGAAAGCCATGTTTCTGTAATACTGGTAAAAATCCAATATATAACAAGCTTTTCGTTAAAACTGAGGAAGTCAAAAGGGCCGAGAAATTTGACAAACATCCATTTCTGTCTATTGATTAGAATCTCAGAGATTTATGAAAGGAGTAATAATAAATACAGCTCTGAACTAGCAAGAAAGATAGCAGGAATGAAAGACTTGAAATACACATTCACTGTCTATTAATTGCCTTGCTATATGGTCCTCTGTGCTTGTCATGTTTTAGACACATTCATGGAGATATCCAGCAGAGAGCATGACACTCTTTCCAGTAGGCTTACTCATACATTTGCAACAGCTAATAAAATAATGTCAACTTTTTATGAATATTCAGAGTGCTTTTATTAAAAAAAAAAAAAAAAAGGCATTGTAATAGCCAGCCATTATGTAGGCTGGCACCAACTGTTCAACTTTTCTAACAGAAAAAAATAATTGTGTGTGAACTGTATTGTTCATGAAAGTGAGACAAATGGAAGAAGTCAGGCAGACAGCACAAACACTTGCATCTCACCTCAGGTTCCAGTCAGAACACCAGTTATTCAATTACCAGGGCTTAACTCTACAATCCACACAACTTAATGAAGCATTTGCACAACAGGACAATGTGGCTAAGGACTGGTTAATATATGCATACAATTTTTCAAAACTACAGCACATTTGTAGACCTGCATCTTACAATGTAGGAATTCTGAAACAATAGCGCTCAATAAGATCAAGACTCAAAAAAAATAGTAGTGTCTATTTATGGGCTAATTTAGATCCAAAATGTTATATGCAGTTTTACATTTCCACAAATATATCAACAGGGGTACAGTTTCTAAATGTACCTAAAAGGTATGGTAAACGTACGAAGGCACAGTGACTCCTACTTAACATGTTTCCCATTCTTCTAGAGAAAGCAGAATGGATAAGTTGCTGCTTATGAAAAAGGCTATCTCTGGCAGGCTCACTTGCCTTGTGAAGGGTGGTTTTCATTTTTAGATGAGGGAATTCTGAATTCAGATACATAAAGTGGTGCAGATATACAACTGAGCAGGCAGTGCCCAATCTGAAGACATCTGCTATTCCTTCTTTCCTCCTCCCTCCCTTCCAAATGAGAGCTCTGACCCTGAGCACAGAGCAAAGGCAGACAGACATTTAGACCCTTCAGAAGATTAATTTTTTTTTCTAATTGGATCTTAGACATTTATCAGAATTCTTCGTCGTGACTGAACGAACCGAATTGAATTGCAATGACATAATTATATCAAATACTTTTAATACAAAAAAAATCTGATAAACAATTCTCCATAAATCAATGTGTCTATTATTATTGGTAGGTTTGTCTCTTATTCTGGCCTTTTCCACAAATATTGTTCCTGTACAGGCCCTCTTTTCAGATTCAGCTTTACAATGGCTCTGGTAACAAATCCCCCAATGGGAGATGACCAAGCTGTAGGGCAAGCCAAAACAGCTGGCCTTTACTCGACCATAGAATAGAAAATCTCCTTCACATCTTGCTGTACAGTAAAGAATGAGTAACTGAAATTATAATTTTAAATAGTAATTTATAGACAGTGTGTATATAATATACATATGTGTGTATTTCTCTCTGTTTCTCATACATACCTTCCTATAGATGGGCAAACACATGGAGAGTTTTTAAAGCAGAAAAAGACACAGTTAATCTCAAAAGTCTCCATACACTTGAGTTTCTCATTATATTAATTAATCTTATTAACTTCAACATGTATTTTTATACCCCAAAATGAAAAAGTGAGGTCTATTATAATTACTGATACTTCTAAATTATCTTTCCACTCAAACTGAGACAGAAGTCTGCCTTCTTTTTGTGCTTGAATTTATGATCTTGGTTCCCTGCTCACTCTCACCACTTTTCCATCAGTAGGACTCTGTAGACAACAAAAGCTCTCTCAAAGTGGGGCAGGAAGAGTCAGCCCTACTAATCAATCCATGATCACAACTGAGAAAACTGCAAAACACAGCTTTAATGAACATATCTAAATAAACCACATCCAAATACCTAAGTAAGTACACAGAGCCACTAATTCCTCATGCAGTCAAAACTTTGAGGTGGATCAAGCACTATTTAAATTCCTACCTGGTGAAAACAAGATGCAAAAATTTCCAGGGCTGCCTCAACAACCCTAATGAACAGACTGAACAGACCACAACAGGAATGAGATTTTCTTAATTCACTTCTGAAGTTGCAGATAACTGTACTTCACATATGTGATGGAGCAAAATATGTCACTCGTGTTCTTTGAGAGATATGTTTCACTTTTTCTTAAGGACATTTAGTGCAAATGAACTGCTTCTTAAAAGCACAGAAAATCACCACCATGGAAAACTATATGGGCTACAAAATACCATATACAGTGGCCACTATCAGAAACACTTCTATCTAGGTTTCTGAATATGAACTTAGAGGGGGAAGTCTGGACATAAGACAACTTCAGCTCAGGCATTATAGACTATGTGCAGATATGACAGACGAAGTTAACCTTAAATACATGCTTCTGCTATCCTAGACATCTGTTCATGCACCTGGCGAGTAAGTGTGGTTTGAATTTCTTAGTCAAGATTAAATTAATTATCACGCTAACTCTCATAGATTCAAGTGACCTGTAACACGAATTACATGATAGTATTCGTTAGATTTTGTTTTCTTTTAATCCTGCTAAACCTGAAAATATGTACACTTTAAACAATGAAACATAACATTGACATTAAGTCAGAGAACAGAGGCCATTATAATATAACAAACTTAGGAGGAGTCTTTAAATATCATTTGTCCTGGATGCAAGTGGCAGCTTCATGTTCTGTACAGGCAAAAGTACTTTAGGGAAAAGTGGGAGTGTGGTTGTACAGTTCTTACCTCTCCCTGCCCTTCCTTGTTGGGCTGCTTGGTGCTAGGTGTGATTCCACCCACCTCCGCCCAAGCTATACACCAATATGTGGAGACAAGGACTGCTAACGTTAAGGCACCCCTTAATGAGCCTGGTTTCTGCCCCTCCTGATTGCTTGGAAATGGTTATAATAGCCGTTATAACCATAAGGAGTTGTATCTCCTAATGGCCTGGCACACCTGTGCCTGGGATGTGGTCAAAGGGGAACAATAACAGAGTTGCACATTCATCAATTTCTTGTGCAACTGCTGGAATGCACCAGAATACTTTGTTGTTCGAGCTGGGCGAGAGCAAAAAGTATCTGACAAAAGTCAATTATCTTGCACCCTATAAATTGCGACCACAAGGGAGACTCTTTAAGCTCTCCTGAATCGCAGCGGGCCTGTGACTAGCATCTGCCCTGAGCTAGGACGACTCTCAGGTATCAAAACCCTTAAGGTATCATCTGCTGTCAGAGCTGACAGAAGGCCAGGGCGAAGTAAACCCACTTGAGTCGCAGTTATCACCCATTGAGGAATGCCAAGGCATTGTATTTACTCTAAACTAGAAAAAAGGGAAATTTTACATTGAGCTAGGTTCTCTTTCATCCGCTCTTTCTCTGCTTATGGGTGTGCAAGTACATACTTCATTCTACTGTTTCCAAATCCTTTTGTCTTCCTGTGTGTTTCTACATTTTGTGTTCATTCTACAGGATCCAAATATTTCTGTTTCTCTGAGTATATTTGTATGTTTTGTGTTTGTATATGTGCATGTACATATGTATAAATTAAGATACCATAAAGTTAGTGTGAATCTTGTCATCTTAGAATCATTAAATAAGTCGCTATTTTTATAACATTTTCTGAATTATTTTGTAAATGATCAATTGCTGTTATTTATTAGTAAATCTAAAATTTCTGTTAAATCATTACAGTGTTAATACTTTCATCCACGCCAGGGAGTCAGCAGAAAGAGGAGTCAGGTGTTGATCTTTACCATGCAAAGAGAAACATGACTGTTTGATGCAGACTGATGAGAATTCCTTTGGATACAACATACAGTGACTACCCAGCTTCGTTTTGCCCTTGTACATACTCTCAAACCCACTGTTGGTTTTTATGAGGATTGCAACAGTTAGGCAATTTATTAGTTCTTATCATGTTGTATTATTCTGGTCTTTGTCAGAATAGTTTAAATATCACTTCCACATATTGTAATTATATTTTCTAAAGGCATTAGTGTAATTTGAAGAGTAGTGTGTTTGTCATGTCTGTCTCATCATCAGAACAAGAGAGCTCTATTCCATGACCCTATTGGATCATCCCCTTTTAAATACTTAATTTTTGCAGAAGCCGGTAGAAAATGATTCCTAAATATAACCTAAACACCATTGTGGATCTGTGTTTTAATCATGAATTAAATATATATATACATCTCTAATCAGAGTTCGGTTTGATCATTTAACCTTGAGTTCTTACAGGTTTTGTATAAATCAAGCTCAGTTTAGGCAGCTTAAGCTAACATATGAGAAAACATATGAGAAATAATAATGGGAAAAAGAAGTCCAACTTATCTACTTGTCTCAAATGGTGTCCATTTTCAGGTATTCAGGAAAAGGAAGGGAAAGTATATGATCTTCAGAACAGCCACACAAACAGTCCAAATAATGATGTGATACAGTGAACTGAAAGTGACTGGCAATTTCCAGCTGAAAATTAGTGATGGTGAAATAGTAAGTTCTGAATAGGAGCTCTCTCAAGTTGTTTTCCCTGAAGGTTTCATAACATTCGGTTATAAATATTCCTGACTTGCACAGTGATGAATTCCACAGGCATATAAAGTGATGCTCAAAAATCTTAAATAACAACATTTATATGATACTTTTAATTTGCTTGACAGTTTTCCTTGCATATCTTTGTGAAAAGGAGTGACAAAACAATGGTACTCCCAGACTTTCAGTAGCTACTGAATATGTATGTCTTTAATTTCATTTAATTTCATTTAATAAAGTTGCTGACATTTTCAAAATATGAAATCATGATTGTCCTCATTGTCACATGCTCTTGGCGCAGCTTCCTTTATATATATTACATATATTTATATATTACATACAAATGTAATATAATTTCTCCTCAGCTAAAATTTTAAAAAAAATCTAATTGCAACAGTATGAATTCAGAAATAGTAATGTGGAGAAAAATAATGAAGTCAATAGAATTAACATGAAAGAAGATCTTTAAAATTAAATCTTGTTAAAAAAAAATAGAAAAATGTTTGTGCATAAAAATACTCAACTTTAAACAATATTAAACAAACAGAAAATAAATTTTCAGTTATTTTCTGACATAAATAATTATGGTAATTCCAAAAACTGAATTTAGAAGAATTAAGTTTCATCATTATGTATGAGGTTGCATTATTAAATATAAGAGGAAATCTATAGTTTGGATCTAACCCTGTAGAAAGGTTTTTTATCATTTAAATATGATTTGAAGGAGGGGGAGGCTCTCCTGAATGTTACTGAGTTTTATTTCCTTTCATTTAACCCTTTGAACATTTTGCAGAATGAACAGGAGTCATGCACATCAAAAAAAAAGATAAATTTGATTAATTCAGTTTAGATACAAAATAAGAGTATTTCAACTTGCCATAATATTAGTAACTGGAAAGATAGGCTAAAATTCCTGTTAGTGTTTGTAATTGGTTGGACATCTTTTTTCAAGGACTTCATTATAAAACACGAGAAGCTGCAGACCTGATCAAACATCTGTTAGCACTAAGGTAACACATATGCTCCCTTTACCTATGGGAGCCACAGGCACTTCCAGAATCATTTACTCCTCAGGGGAGACAGACAATATGTATGTTCTGGTTTTTCTCAGGGATTCTTTTAAGAAAGAGTAACTTTCAGCTGCTGAACAGTTCGTGGGTGCTCTGAGCAGCAACACCAACATCATACACTCTGAGAGGGAGCAGAAAACACTTGGCACACATGTGGCAGGGTCAATCCCAGCTCCCTGTGGTTCCCTAAATAGACTGGGAAAGTGCTTCTCTTACTGTGGCACCAGCCTCACACCTATCACCATCCACCCCAAGACACCTCTCCTTGACTGGGGTCTCAAACACCCAGATCCCAACAGTAGGAACTATGCTACCCCAAAGGTCCAGCAACATTTCTGGAAACAGAACTTGAATATTTCCCATACTACAGGGGAAAGGCTTTGTTTTATCATCATTAAATATATTAATGTCAATGATCTACAGATGCTGTCAATTATATGCTTCTGGAGTTATCTTTGTATGCTGGTCATTGGCTGAGATCATGACTTGCTATAACTTGTTTCATTAAATCCTGAGATATAGTAGCTGAGTATCTGGATCCCTTTAATCAAAGTTTATATGTCATCATAGCTTATACAACAAAAATTTTAGCTGTCTTTACCAAAGTCCTACAAGAAAGATAGCCTAACATTAGCAATTAAAACTGAACAGAGGCCACCCTTAGTTTGAGTTGACAGTGGATTCTAAGAAAAAAGTAGTCTGAGTCATGCCATTATTGCTCAAAGTCATTACATTTCATTGTCCTATTTTTAGAGGGTTTTTTTTTCAAATAGATGTCAAGCCCAGAGACTGAAGATTGAGGAAAGTTAATATGAAAAACAGCATTGAAGTTTTTCATTAGAAGACTCATTTTAGAACAGTGAGGCAAAATTTACTTGATTCACGGGTTAAATTTTGCTTAAGTAAACACCTGGAATGCTGATGGTTTTAAATTTTACCAACATCTTTCTTTTTACTTCAGTCCACAAATCATTCTTAATTCTCATCTTTTGACTCTGCCATCTCATCCATGTTTCTGTTGTGTGGTGAATTGCCTGGTTTCAAATTTATTCATTTTGTTTCTGATTTCTCTCCCTTTTTTTTCCCAGTGTGGAACACATCTAATATGGAAAACTGTCAATATAGTCCCCTGATCCCTTGCATTTACATTCACATGGTATCTATGATGCAGCTAAAGCACTTACATTTCTGAAAAACAAAACCCAAACCAAAATAAAAAGAATATTTCATGCTCATCAGGCATATTGATTATATATAGCCAATGGAAATTAAAAGTGCAAAGTGATCTGAAAGGTATTTCCACATTTCCAACCCATAAACCATGTGCTATAGATTGTGAATTTATACTTACAGTACTGTCATCATCAGTTGATACAATAATCAGAAAAATTAAGGTTTGCCTTCTTTGGCAACTTTTAAATAAGTACAAGTGGGAGCAGCTGCAGTAAAGTTCATTGCTGAACTGGTTTGCAGTGGAACTGCATTTGGCTCAATCTATGCATTAAGCTGGCTCTGAAACGGGCTACAAAAGACGCTGAATCTTTTTTTTCTTTTGAGGGTCTGATTAGCTTGCAAAACTTCCAGTACTTCCTTTTTCAGATTAGTCTGTGAAGTGTGAGAAGTATCCTCTCATCCTTCCTTCTTCCTTTCCCCACCCTCAGACTTTCAGCTATTTCTTAAGACTGGCTTAACGAGGAAGTTCAGAGGAGCATGGCAAAATTAATAATATACACTAGATTAAAATGGATCCAAGATATATGGTGAAGAACTTTATTTCAGGACAGCAAGGATGTATTCCCATACAGTGACTGAGGGGCTTGGTCACTTTGGCCAATTCCTGCCACCTCTTTGTGCTGTTCTTCTGCTGCTCTTTTGCCTACCTTCCCTAGATAAATGATAAATTCTTCAAGGCAAGCCTTAATTCTTGCCATGCATTTTTACCTGGCAGATTTCATCTTGCCCATGTTTAGACACTTCAAAGTTAGACATCTCTACCTGAGAGAATCCTCTTACCAAGAGGTGATTTGTTTGACCAGCCGGAGACAATTAACTGAGGACTGCACAGAAGTCTCCTGAGTTCTCTCCTCTGTTTGTTATGAAGGCAACCTGGCATTTGTAACTCAAGCTAAGACATCCAGCTTCTGGACATGGACATGAGAGCAGATGAAGTCTCTCTAATACAGCCTGTGTGGCCATTTAGACACTAAAAAAAAAAAAACCTCTGTGTAAAGTTTTATCTGAATTTGGTTGGGTTTGCTTTAGTTGAGCAGATTTGCTCTTCATTTCAAAGTCACAATTCATTAAACAGCCAAAAAGGGGAAAATGATTCTGTGCTACAATATCTTGCTTCAGCACATCCAGACATGAAGGGAGGTGAGGAGGGAGATTCCACTTATGCAAAGGTGGACAGCTGGATTGAACACCCTCTGAAGGGAGGCTTTTAAACATCATGCAAAACTGAGGAAAACAACAAGTATTCCCTACAATATGTCTAGCCTGAGACTTGAGAAGTAGCTTCCCATTAGCTGACACTCAATTTTTTCCTGAAAGAAACATCAAACCAACAGGTTTTGAACACACCTATATAGTCTCTGCCAAGATGAAAAATTAATAGATCCCAATGGGTATGGCTGCTTGATCAGCAAGGTTATTTTGCACTTGGCTGTGCCTGGTTTTGCAAGCACTCCTTCACTGAACTGTGGTATAATTATCAGTTGCAGGAAAGAGCTTGTTCAGTGCTGGGAACAGCCAGCAGCCTTGTGCTGCTTCCCCCACTTTTATAACTCAGCAGAATCTGTCCCACTGGAACAAGGCCAGTTGCAGGCAGACGTGACCACAACATTGCCCACCCCAGATTACCTGTCATCTAGATGGGCAGCGTACTGGTACTTTCCCAAGAAGCCTCCAAAAGTACCAGAATGACTGTGAAACAAACCTTGAGCCTCTGCCCACTTGCTCACCACTTCTTCAAGGTGGCTTTGCAGCACTCCAGTGACACAACTGTCTTGTGCCTCTGTGTTAAAGAATCCTCACAGAGATATTCCCTTCTCTTTTGGTGCAGGGAGAACAACTGCTAGGGAACATTTACACTGCACTAGCAGTACAACTCTATAAAAGTGTAGCCACTTAGAGTGATGGATTAAAACAAAATACACCAGGGCAAATCGCAGTTTAAGGGCAACCTTGCCTTTTACTGACCTGATTTCAAAACTTGTAATTTGCACCTTCATTTTCTTAAATACATTTACATTTAAAATTGTGTACACCTTCACACCTGCATTTATCCCACATGACCAGTTACCCTGGAGCAGAGTACATAAATGCATCTCTAGTAAGCAAGTGTTAATCTCCAAGACTGACGGTAACATTTTTCTCCCACTCAGCAAAGTTGATGGGCATTCTTGATGTTGGGGACCATGCAGTAGTTCAGTATGAAGAGAAAATAATGGCTTCTAATCTAACCTAGTTACTTTTATTTTTTTGCTATGTTTCTTCCATACAAATGTACGTTGATTTCAGAATACAAGTTTTGGATGAAATTAGGGGGTTGTGTCCTGATTATGTCTAAAACAGGCAAGCTGATTGCTCTGTGTTAGATCTTCCTTCTCCACAATGATAACTGGCTTAGCCCAGATGTCAAACTTTTAGAATGACCCAGATAAGATCAGCTAACTAAGAGCAGCTTTATAATATGGCTTGGAATAAATAAATATGGATTTTTAATATTTACTTTGATTTAAAATTAAGCATCTAAATTAGTACTCAGTTCTGTCAGTTGCCACAGTACTACCAGAATACCTTTGTGTATAGCTCTACAAAAAGTCAGTTGCTCCCCTCAGCATTGCAGGGAGCATATCAACTTTGATGTGAAATTATATATTCAGGATATTCTTGTGAGAACCACAAAAGTGACTCAGGAATGCCAGTTCCCACTGATCTTATTGTAGATCATGCTCTTAAATCACTTTCAGACTTTGAAAATTCATCTACATTTTGACATCCAAATTTGAGATTTTTCCATGACCGTGGAGGCAAACAGACAAAGTATGATTAAATTCTTTAGATACCAATAGCAATATGTTTAGGGGACAGAGAGGTGTTATTGCTTCATTCCTTTGATTAGTGGATTTTATTTTCCTTTCCCTTGGGGACAAATTGTCTATATTTAGAATCAAGTTTTTATGGTGGAGAGTTGAATGAATATAACTGTCTACACATCCATATAGATGTACTTAACATTTGTACATACATGATTGTTAAAGTCACCATAGTTCTAAAATTATTTCATAATTAAATATAAAATGAACAAGGTGAAGGGGTAAACTATATAATGGAAAACCATGTGTTGCGTTGTAAATCCTATTTAAACACAGTCTTGCTCTGAATTTGTCAGCAAAACTTCCTCCAAACTCGACAGAAACGTTGTGTAAATAAGCAATAACAAACATGTACTGTTCTATATAGTACAAGAAATTTAATTTTATGAAACAGGGAAATGAAATCTTCTATCCTCAGAAAGAAGTTTATTAAGTAAATGGACTAACTTAAACCCAGTTAGCTATGGTGCGGTGCTATGGTTATAGAAGTACAATAGCTTAATTGTAATGTGGTCCAAATCCATATGTCATTGAAAATATGTCTTTAACTAATCAGTTCCTGCCACAAAAAATACACTGCATGTTCAATAGGAGTTAAAATATGAGCATTAAAATCGATTATTAATGACTACACAATTAAGCCCCGTTGTGTGATTGCTGCTCTTGCACACCCTTACAGGAAGCGAGGTGCTGCCTGCCAGGCTTGGATGAGCACTCAGGCTCTCCCAGGGCTGCCGCCACCACTGCAAGGCCCTGCACCCTCTTCTGGGGTCCCTGAACCCAGGTTAGACCCTGCCAGCTGGTTGTCCCCACTACCGCAAAGCAGAATGATCCCTGGAGGCAGGTACTTGCCTGTTCCTGTACTCACCCTAGCTCCTTACCCATACCATGAGTGGCAGACGTGATGGGCTGACTGGAGGTTAGTAATGCCGAGGGAGGCAAGCACCCAGGGCTTTCACACATCCTGCTTCCCTTCAAAGGGTGGGGAAAAGGTTTGCCTCTTAAGGAACTACTAGAAATTTGGTTCTACATTTGACTTTCGATGGCTGTTAAAAATAATTGCTCAGGGCAAAGTTTGTGTAACACCACCTTCCTCTCACAAACACAAGATGTTTTTTGGAAGTGAAGTGAAAATTTTAGCTATTACTTTAAGAGCTTCAAAATTCTCAGAAATATATGAGAAAAGCTGCCCCAAAAGCTGTACCATAATAATATTCTGTATACCAAGACAAAATTAATACGAGATGAGATGACTCTTTCATCACAGCAGGGAAACTTGAGAAAAAAATCCCTGAATATAGATCAAGGTTTGGGGTATTTAAAAGGGCAACTGAGGTGTATGTGATGTTGAAGACATGTTTATCTTGGGTTGAGATTAAAAAATTCTGTAATCAGGATAGGGCCTTGTAATGCAAAGATTTCCTCCAAATTGTGAATAACTTGAAATCACGCTAAGTCCCCTAAGCCTTTTTTTTTTTTTTTCTTAAAGTAGTACCTATATGCTAAATCCCTGAGGAAAGCAATTCTGTTTCTGTTAAGCCCAGTTTTATAACTGCTGTAAATGCTAGGGGCATATTTAAATCTTCACATTCAAATACTTTCAAAGGTGGGAGTTACATCCCCATGTCTTGTTCAGGAAACACCCATATTCTCTCACATTTTATTATTCTCTGTGTAACATTAGAGTAAAGAATTCATTTAATCCTTCATGAGTGGCAATATTTGGCATACATGAGCAATGACAGATGGTATTTTCCAGTTTTAATTCTTCTTTATTTGAGAGATGTTAAAACAATTTGAAAGGTCTCACACAGTCAAGATCCTGGTGCATTGCACAAAACCAAAAGCAAGAGGGCTGAGGTTCAAACAGCAGCTCACATTTTTTGATAACAATACTGAAAGAATAGTGCTCTGATCTCACCGAGCAGAAAGAGGTCCAATATGGCAAAAAGTTGTACAGGGACAAAACCAGCAGATAGTGATAAAACCCTTAGACACTGTCCACCTTGGAAGCTGAAACACACTTGCTGTCTCTTATAGCTGCTGAAGATGTCATTTCTATTCTCACAACATTGCAAAACTTAAAAAAAAAAAAATCATGGGACCTGCACTTGCCTTCACCTGAGCTCTGCTCTAGGCAGGGACAGCCTAACTCCCCATGGGGCCCTTGAAAATCTGAGATGGATTCAAAACTCCACAAACAAGACAACGTTCATAGAAGTTTGCATCTTTTTTCATGAGAAAACCTCTTTGGACCTCCAGCCAGAGATAATTCTGGCAAGTGATATTTCAAACATCATGGAGGAGATCAGGGTGGCAAAGGAGACAGAAATGGAAGGCCTGGCCTTAGGGAAGAGAGGAGAGATGGTCTAGTCACTGCCTTCTTGGTTGGTCAATGACACATTATTAGCAGATACAGTATCTAATACTTTCTCCCCACTTGTTCCCTGTCATTTCTGGCTTCCACCTCACTGATTTACAGGAGAAACGTCTGATTAGGACTCTTTGTTCAGCATCTCTGCGCCCTCCCACCTTTTCCTGCCACCTTTTTCCCTAAGATCCAGAAGTGATTCCTTATTCTTTTATTTAAGAAATGTACTTTTTGAGAAAGTACAAACATTGATAACAGAGGCCAGCTTCCTCTCCTCCCCGAGTTATGAACATTTCCTTTTTTCACTGTTAGAGAAATAATTAAGTTGAAATGTCATTATTACAATATTTCCCTGCTACATAAACCTTTCATCTAAGAATCTCAAAAGGCTTTGTCCTGGTAAATATTGTCATCTTTGAGAGACTTGGTAATAAAGGTTTAGGAATAAAACACAGTTTAGGAATAAAACTCAGAAACACAGATTGCACTCCCTGAATTTAATTACTGCTATCCTATCCCTTTCCTTTTCTGGCACCAAAACATGTTTTACAAATATTATTTTCTCTCCCAGACCCATTTAACTCCTCTTTTACTAATAGTCCTGGTAAGGCACTGTGCAGTGGACAACAGGCTAAATGAAATCAGACCAAATTAAGATAAAAAAATAATGTCTAAGAAGAGTCTGGATTTTGTTAAGTTTACAGCCTTTGAGATATACAAGCACATAACCAGTAAATGAAGACCCCATTTTTGAAAGCATACGGTTTTTAATCAGACACCTAAGGGTATGCTGAAACACCTTTTTTCAGGGAACAGCGATTTGAACAGATGCTCAGCCCTTCCCTGACCGCAGGCCAGAGTGGACCCAGCCCCTGAATCCCTTCCTATGGGAACACTAGGCAGAGACCTCTTTTCAAAGGAGGTCAGCCTTTGAAACAGGAACTGACCTTCAGCAACCAAGACTCCCCTCTCCTTTGCAGCCTTCATGCACTTTCTATTAAAAAGCAACACAACGGGGTATATTCTAATTCTCATCTGCTAAACGTCCTTAAAAGCCTGGAGTTGTTCCTGTTCTCACTAAAAGACAGGAACTGAGCACGTTTGAGAGACAGGACTGCCCTTCAGCCCCTCTTCCTGTGCCTTTCCCATATATGGTTAGTTCTGCTATGAAACCTAATCCATTTTCAGGGTATAAGAGTTGTTTTGATGATCAGAGGTAGAAAGTATGAACTCCCTGCGTGTTTCTGGGAAAATTTCTGTGAGATAACAAGGGTCCAGGCAACTACCCAGGCACATTTAGCTTGCTGCAATTTCTCTGGAGAGAAGGAGTGGATGTCAGGGCCAGGGGTGCAGCTGATTGCAAGAGAGGGAAAGCAGGGAATAGTCTTCTACTATTTTCACTTCCAGGAGAGAGATGAAAAGCAGGGAGTACCTGCTGGAAAGGATGCACTCAAGGGGGTCCAGACCCCGGATCTCAGCCTAGGATCCAGACTTGTATCCAGCTGCTACAGTCAGAACTCCTGCTCTAAATAAAGATAAGCTTCATTTCCTAGTCACATAAAGGGGACCTGTTTAAATAAGCCCCATACCATAAATGCATTGTGATACCCAAAGTGAAAATAGCTCTTTTCCCTGCAGATGCTTTTTTATGGAGGTTGATAGGTGAGAAAATGGAAAAGTTTTACATTTCATTTAAACTTGAGCCACAGAGCTTTCGAAATCAATATTGGTGCCCTCAAATCTCAGACCAAAAAGTACCTGTCAAAGGAAGAGAATGACTGTTCTCATTATTCTAGCCATCAAAGTTATTTTGATCAAGTCTGTGTGTATTTTTAATAACGATTTTCCTTCTCACCCAAAGTCTTGCTACTCACTTGAAGGTAACATTATAGAAAAAGAGGAGCAAGTTTCTGAAAAAGTCTGAGAATCTCTGGGACAAGATAAACCAGTATTTTGTCAACTTGGGATCTTGAATTATATGTGTGACAGAAGGCCCTGTAAGCATGGCTTTTCACAATACAAATAGTTGTTAAAAATTTATTTTAACATCGTATCAGTTGCAAGAGTAAAATAAATTACAGTTTACTGTTTGTTTGCTATCTTTAATATTAATTATTGTGAAGATGGTATATTTATGGCATCCATATCCTGATGTGAACAGATGGGAAAGACTTCCTCAGTGCTATGAAAAGCCTCCATAAGAATTAGAATTTGAACTTAAAAGAACAACAATCCTAAAATGTCTCAAAGTATTTCATATATATTCTAAGTCATGATGAGATTTACACAAGAAACCTCTACCAAAACCAGCTGACATCAGGGAGAGGGGAAAGCAAACATTCTAACAGCTTTGTCACACTAGTCTTGTAGCACAACTAAACAGTGTCCTACTACAAATATTTACAATTTTTTTAAGTTCTAAGAAGTGTTACTTAGAATTTATCAAAAACAACTATTCAATTTAGAATATGTGCTAATAAAGATTTTTCAAAACTGGAATACTTTTGTTCATGGCACAGACAAAGTTATGTATAAGGCATGTATTCTAATGGAGGAATCTGCATGATAGAAGTTACAAGAACTACTACACACAGATCAGTGACAAAATTGTTTCAAACAGTACGAGTGCATTTAAAGGTGGGGAGGCTGCTGGTCATGCATATTTGTACCTGCATTTATACACTTGTAAATCATACCTTTATCTGAATATTTAATACATAATTGTTATTCTCAGATACACGACTAAGATCAAAATGAAATACCAGAAACTTTTTATCTAACTTTATTATTATTCCAGATTCTACTTCATGATTTCACAATTATGACACACAGCCCTCTTGAAATGAAATTCTGCATAGAGTTTGTTCAAGCTATTTCAAAAAGACAGTAATATAACAGAGATCAGAATCTGACCTGTAACACAGGCAGCTAATAGTTGCACCAGCAGCTGCCTCCTAACAGATTTGTCAGAGGTAATAGGAAGCTTTTACATTGTTGTCCATAGTAATATGGAGTACAATTTGGTGTTTAAAACATTTACGGCATTTGCATATTTGTTATGAATCCAAATACAAAATTACGCCTCTTAACTTGAAGGAAAAATAATTTTACATCCATTTGTGCTCATAAGCATGCTTCTAAAATTTAAACTACTTCTCAAGCTTCTCAAATACTAAACCAAAAGGGCAGTTTTTAAATATAGTGCTATACAGTTTTTAACCATAAATGCAGTTATATTTAATGGGATGGCAATAAAATAACAACATATGCTGTAGCCTGTAAATAGGGAGAAACAATCATGGCAAAATGAAACAGCAGAGCAAAAATACACATCATTCACTCATTGAAGATGACTGCTCTAATATTCTGCTTCTTCTATTCTTTATGAAAAGCTATCCTAATTAATTAAATACCTCCTCATCAGCTAAATCAATATCTTACAACAGCATTTACACTAGAAACAAAAAAGAATAGTGGAGATTCCATTTTTTATTTTGGCCAAAAAACCCTCAAACCCCTGAGTAAGTTTTGGCAGATCAGGGAGATATTTTTATGGACTAGAAAAAAATATTTTTCCTTTTACTGCAATACTGCCAAAGCAGGAGGAAAAAAAAAAGCCTCTAAACTGTCTCCATTAATATGAAAATAATGTCATGTACATGTGACACATGATGTCAAGAATTCTATTTCATTTCTTACAGCTGAAGGAACAGAAAATAGATGCTGCTGCTATAATAGTGTTTGAAGTGGAGTTATACATACCTGCCCATACCAACTGTATTCCAGCATTGTAACCTCAGTGAACACCAAGTCTTAGACAACTCAGAGCAAATTTGTGAATACGGACTGCTTCATGTAAGACAAACCCTATGACTATGCTGCTACTTTCCCTTTCGAGGGAGCATGCTACAGTCTACAACTTTTTACTTAGCCACCAGCACTGCTACAATCATAGCTTTGTTGAAGTGTTGTGCTCTTGCAGCTAAAACCTGTTGATAATGAACCTGAACCCATTATTTTGAGTCAATGAATTGAAAGAAATAGGGCAAAGAATGAAAGCCACAGGGCCAATTACCAGCATTCTTTGATGTATTACTTGCTAGCACCCACCAAATCACTTTGTGTCTTTGTCTTGATCCCCTCTGTTATTCATTAATTATTCTGGAAGGGTTAGAGTTCAGATAGCTAATTGCACAGACAGTCTTACTTGGTGGGGATTCTCCCTACACTGACACTTTCCCCAACTGTGCCCAGCCA
Organism: Athene cunicularia; assembly: GCF_003259725.1. Classification (NCBI taxonomy): domain Eukaryota; kingdom Metazoa; phylum Chordata; class Aves; order Strigiformes; family Strigidae; genus Athene; species Athene cunicularia. The sequence continues at coordinate 55,350,842 of NW_020799092.1, forward strand.
CCTTGTATTATGCCAATTAATCCAATTCTTGGCATTTTTGTACAGTCCTCCAGGTTCATTTAAAGTTTTGCCTAAAATGTTTTCACTCAGGCTTGTACAACAGAGGCTGAAGAAGATTTATGAACTGGATAGATAATGTTTTACAGTTATCTTCATTCTTTGAGGAGGTCACTGGCTTTAGTGACCCTGTTTTCCTCCCCACATGCTCGTCTTTCTATTTACAAGCATGGTGTCTAGTACTTTTATTGAATATGTAAAAATGAGAATTAATTTACAATATTTCAATTTTACTCTCCTTGGCCCTTTCCACTCTTCGTTTTTGTGAGAAAGGATCTTTATTGAATTGAGAGGTAAGTATCACTTTGTATCTTAAGAGACAATTTCTAGGAATAATCTCATAGTTAAAAAAAGGAAAATAACACATTTCTTTGTTGATATTAGAGATAGGAATACTTCCATGTATTCCATATATTTCATACAATTTCATAACAAAAAATTAATAAATTGTAACCATGAGACTACAGAAAAGGGAAATAAAAACTTTCTCTTCTGTGAGGTCAAAGATCAGGCTCCTGTTTGCAAGCTCAGTAACTGTTTGTGGGCTTCCAATTCAAGAAAATGTGCAGTTAGAACTCTCTTTTTTTTCATCCAAAACAGGAAAGAAGATGTCTGTTTCCTGGGTTTGGCCATTAATTCCATGTTTGTTATTCTACTGCTAGACACTGATATTCCTGCTCCTACAACCCTAGAATTAGGAATTTGAGTCAATAGTTTGGGGGGACAAAACAGAAGAGGCACAATTAGGACCAAGCATATTCACAGTTAGGTATATCTTACTTTTTAAATAGTTTCACTGCAGGCAATATCAGTAATCTTAGGTCCTTGCATTCACTGCCATGAGTCTGAGAGCTGTGAAATCAATGACTCTACCTGAAGAGCTGGAAGCTAAAGAAAAGAGGTAAAACTGGGTCCTCTGAGAGTACTCTGCAATTCAGTATGCATAGACAAGAAGTTCTTTCAGAAAGTGGTCACTGAAATAGAAAACAGCAGCCAGAGAGAACATGCTTTAATTACTTTAAATCATAATATTAGGTACCAAAGTAATTTTCCAACAGTGTACTTATTCTTTTTCAGATACTAGTTGGTTTATAAGATTGTACTGTAGACATTAGAGTGCTTAGTAAAATTTTACCTAGAGAATGTCATCCTAGAGTTACACGGAACAGATATTACAATGAGTTAAATGTGATTCCTGAAAAACAAGGAAAACACACACAGATTTTGTAATAAATCTGTTTTTAAAAATTATAAGTGTTTTAGCACTTCAGGTGATCTGATTGCTAATCTCCATTTGCAGATAACAGAAATCCAATATCCTTCAAGCAACCAGGTCAAAAGAACAGTTCAATAAATACAGGAGTCTTATATAAGAATCTGTAAAACACCCAGGAGCATAGGGTACTTGAGGAAGATTAAAGAAAGAAAGTTTGTTTATAGATTTCTTTTTTTTTTTTTTTTTGCCACAGAATCTAAATAAGCTTAAGCTGATGCTTCTTTCCCTATACAAAGTGCAAAGAGAAAGTTATTCATCACAGTTCTGTGAAATGAGTTATGCTTTACATGTATTTTCAGAACCACTCAAGCTCCATCTTCAGGTGCATGGTGTGCAAAATATTTCTGTTAGTCTAAACAAAACACTGTCTGATCTCTCTTTTTAGACTGACCTGTTGACTGGACTAATGTAAATCTCATCTTCCATTAATTCATATTTATTAAGTGTTTGATTTCAAACTCAGTTTCATAAGCTACGTTAGCATTAAAACTAAAAAACAGAGTTCTGTGAAGTAATTTCGTTTTACATAGCTGTGTCCATGCAGAAAATATGGATCTTTCACACTCCATGTCTTGACTTCTTCCTCATTAAATAGACCAAACATAAGGTTTCTGTCTCATAAATATGTAATTCAGGTAAAACGAGTGTTAAGTAATTTCTCTTCAAAGAACAATAATTTTTTAATATCTGAAAATGAAGATAGATTATAGAAATAGGAGAATGTTTTCTAACTCTAAAGCAGAAGAGTACTTTGAGTCAATGGCGCAGAGTTGGGCATGTGATACTGTAAAGTTAAGAATTCAAAAGGCTAAAATATTCCTAAAGAATTACTCCTTAAAAGAGATAGAGATTTATGCCAAATCCATAAACTGCCAAAATCGGTTTAGAAAAATCTAGCCTCTGATTTCTGAATCTCTTGATAATGTCGAATATATCGTATAAAAGGGGGAGCCACCATATATTGTGTTAGGAGCAGCTGTGCTGAGGAACACCTTCACTGGATAGAAGAGGCTATGAGGAGCTCTGGTCCTGAGAGAGCTGCTCACAGAAGATTATCCTCAGCTCAACATGTGGCTGCTTTCTCCTACTAGTTTCTCCTCTCTCACTTGAAAAATGCAGCTGGCATGACTACTTACATCACTGCTAAATTAAGGCAATATCACACAACCCTCAGCTAAGGGGGCATGTGGCCACAAAGGTGGTGCCCCACTCTCCTGAACCACATCACAACATTTAAAACAGGAATGAAATAACCCACTTTGGGGATATAAAGTGGAGAATTTGCAGACTCTGTGCACCAGATAATTTCTATACATCCATTTTCTAAATTTCTAAATAATGCTTTTCTACACAAAAGAATCCAATAAAAAATACTTTGCACAGAGTCCTAGTTTCTAAGGAAGATTTCATTCCTACAGAAATGTTTCAGGACTTTCCAGAACCCCCAGCCCCACTCCTTGAAGTGAGCCCCAGAGCTGAGAACAGCTCTTTATTTCAGAGAACAGTCTTTATTTTGGGTATAGCTCAACTATTTTTTTAATGTAGAAAAGTAAGACATTGACAACAGCACTTAAACAAACATGCAACTTAAATATCTGCATTTCATGATTACTGCTGTCCTCTCCACTTTTTTTCTGTATTGCTGGATTTGACATTGAGACTTTAGAAGTCTAAGATGTGCTTTCTGTCAATAAAGTCCTTTCTAGCTGTAAGGCCCTTAAGGAAGTGGTTCGCTATGTCTGTATAATGCTTTGCACACTGGGGTACTGATCTGGTTGAAGAAATCAGAATTGTCCAATAACTTCTGACTAGAAGCTCTTTCAGTCACAGCTGAGGCTTCTGAAAGTGCTCTGTTGCGGAGGTCAGTAGCAATTCCTTACAACTGCCACAGAGCAGCCCAGTGCAGAAGCCTTTCAGAAGTCCCATCTCCTGTGTAGTAGCTAAGTTTGGAAGTCTTCTGGTCTCCTTTCTCTATAAATAAAGCAGTATGAAACATAAATTATTTCCTCCCTGAGTAATCAGGAAGAACAGAAATTCATATGTGGATAGGTTTATTACAGTGTACAGATTAATATTTAACTCCTAAATCAGCACACTTTAATAAAGGGCCTCCAAGAGCCATGACGTAAGCTGAACATGCACTAGATATGGAATACATCAGAGAACAGAAGTAGGGGTTTTTTTTCCATACAAGAGCAATTGATTTGAAGAAAAGCACAAACAGCAACAAAATTACTCAGAGAAAAAGTCCAAGTTATTCTCAACTAGATTCTTAACTGTATGTAAATTACATTGCCCTGGTGGTCTTAGACCCGAGTGTCTGAACCTTGTATGAATGGAGCATCATTAGGCTAAAACTGCCTGGTTTTCCAAAATGGAAACAAATTAAATATCTCCTCATAACTTAATAAATAAGATACATTAAGTATTATATCAACCTTCTTCTTAAATTCATTTAAAATTCTGCAGTCCAAAGTTAGCTGTCTGCTAAATAGAGCAAGAATATAATATGATTCTAAAACTAGCCATATTAAGCCATCTCTCTTCTTCCAGTAATGCAACTCAGAAATTGAGCTTTTTCCCTGGCAATTGCATCTTATTTTTAGATTCTCTCTCTTAGCTAATAAGCAGTATATCTTATTTAAACAGTGGCAGAAGCCTGCCATTCTGCTTTAAAATAATTGCCATTGATTAGGAACTTTGCCTGAATAATAATTATAGGAAATGATGATGATAATGATGATGATGATGATGATGATGATGATGATGATGATGATGATGATGATGATAATAATAATAAAATAATAATAATAATAATAATAATAATAATAATAATAATAATAATAATAAATTTTCCATGTACTTTCTTCACAGGACTCTGATGAAGTAAATGAGGCATCTTAAGTTTTCACAGGAAAAGGATATCTATTTTCACATGTGGAACATTGTAAGCATAGATACTAAATACAAAACCTGGTTCAAAATTCAACATACCAGCAAAAGCGTTGATTTGTTACACTACCTTAACAACCTGCAGTACAAAAATAGACACAGAAGATCAGCCTCAAAATGAGTGTGAGCTGAAGAAATATGATAAATAAAGTGTAGCACTTGTCCCTCTTCTTGCTACCATGTAACATATACACAATATAATTTGAATGTTGCATATTAACAAGATGGGCATGAATAGTGAAACTGATAAAGTGCTGTTTCCTGTGGATTTCTGTTACGTTTCATTTAAAGCTTTCTTTCTGAGGACTCCCAGTTACCTTATTTTGGATTGTTTCTCATGACCACTCCACTGCACCTTCCAAGGGCTGCTCACATCTGCTGCCTGGGAAGGGAGCTCGCAGCACATGGACTCCTGAACCAGAGCCCCATGTAAGCCCGAGGGCCCACACACACCAGCTGCCCTTGCTCACGACTCTGAGGAGTCATAAAGAGCTTTCTGTCCCTGTGGTACAATTCATGTTTTTTTTTCCCTACCCACCTGTGGATTTCCATGACATCTCAAGGCACTTCTGTTGAAATTGGCCTGCAGGTTCAAAAACTATTGAAATAGAAGGTAAGAAAGGTTGATGGTGAGCAAACAGATGGCAACTGCCACCAAAAAATGTCATACATCTTTAGGAAGTTATGCTAAAATGATAAAATTGTGCTGTCTTGGGAAAGTGATGAATGCCATTTTGAAACTGAGCCTCCTGGAACACTTCTTTACTATGAGGCATATTCAAAAGTTTCTTATTTATATAATGTAACACAACCTGAAGAAGCACCACAGACTTTATCCCCATGGGAGATAACAGAAGAAAAACTGGAGTTCGTAGTATACTTCCTTACAAAAATGAAAATCAGATATATTTATTGAATCTGGGTTTATAGAAATTTTTGGGGCTTTTACCGAAAATACAAAACTCTCAACTGATTTTAAAGAAGTTACAAAGTCACCATGGCAACCTTTGAATCCTAGAAAAGCTACAAGCTACAAGACCACATATCTACAATGATATGAAGATGAGACAATACAGAAGTAATAATACTCTTTAAGCAAATATTATTATTTTGAAAAAACATTGTATTTTCTCATAATGTGAAGAATTCTTCTGGAACGACTCTCAAATATTAACATTAACTGAAATTTAATAATAGATACCATTGAGAATATCCTCTCAATGTTTTTATTTTGTAGCAAATAGCAGACAGAAGAGGTAGAAAATATTTTAGGCAAGAGCATGTATAGGAGAAAAAATGTGATGCAGTAAAACACTGATATTAAAAATACTGGAGGGGAAAAAAAAAAACAACAAACAACAACAGAAAAAAACCTTGAAAATCAGATATTAATCAATTATCAATTTACACTAAACTGGATTTTCAAGCTGGTGAACAGAAGTTCAAACCTTTCTATTAAGTTTCTGAAGTATTAGGAATTGTTCAAACATACCATCAATATCTTGTATGATCTAGTTGATGACTAATATTTAATAACTGAATTTATAGCAACTTGATTACTGAAACACATTGCATCAAAGATGTACATGATATTTGTTGAAGTCTTGAAGTACACCTTTTAATACTTCACCTAGAAAAATTCCTTCTTCAGTGAGTATTTCAGAAATACTTTCTGAAAGAACTAACATGCATGATCAACTTAAGTGCTGCAAAGCAAGCCAGTGAACCCATGGCCAACAATGGCAGCAAGAAAACTGCATAACAGACTAATAGTGTGCTTGTATTTAGAGGAACAGCATAAGTCTGTAAAGAAAATCCACTTTCATCTTCCAACTGTGAAAGAAGTAGGTGTAGAAAAAAATAATTGGTAGGGTAGTTCAGGTTAACTACATGTATGTTGCTGACACATCAGAGAGATTTAGGTATTACTGCTGAATGAATATTATATATTCACCTATTTCCTGCATAATCTGGAACTCATTACTTAATTGAAGTCATGAGACTGCATTTCTAAGTCATGTAGGCATTTTTGAGAATCTCAGTTTAATGTCATCTAAGCATCTGATCTAGGCACATATGATCTAGGAGTTTAATTCTGAATGTCTGTCTTCTGAAACAACAACCAGTGGGTCAGTTCTAGCCACTAAATTTCTTTTTTAAAATAAAAGTGTGAAGGTAGTAAATACTGTATCACAAACACCTTAACAGCAATCCTATGTTACTTGTTTGTTTGACTACAAGGTGCTATGTGTAATGGAATCCTTATTTCTGTTACAAAACTGTGGTCGATCCATTAGGAATAGCCAGAGATTAGACGCAAGTAGAAGACATTTGGGGGCCCTGACTAACTGCTCATATGAATACTTACAGTGTCTTATACAATGCAGTGACAATGGGTCACTCCTTACAGCTTTTGACTATTATATACACTTCCACACATTCATACATACATATAGAAGACATTTTAAGCATATATATGCATGCATGGAGGGAGTGATATGTATTTTTATATATTAGGTAATACCAAATAAGGAGAAAAAATGACTGGCAGGATCCTATCCCTTCTACTAGTTTCTCTTATTCTTTTGTCATCTTTGAGAATAAAGTCCAGTTAAGCCTCATTTCTTCCAAATCTGTGTTCCACTGAGAAGTGTTTTAGTGTTGTTTCTTGAATCAATGGGCATAATGTGGCAGTTTCTATCTGCAGAGGATCAGCACATTTTTAGAAGCAATATTGCTGTTATCACAAGAGTGGCCTATTAACTGTAGCACAGCAGAGAGGGAATCACTTCTGAAATGTCATCAGAACTTCCTTTGGAAGAAAGTGAGCTTAAAATAGCCATGTACACATGGAGGCCTGACTTAGTATAAAGATTTCAAATAAGAGTACAGAAAAGTTTTGTGGATTTGGTTGGGATTTTTCATTTTATATTTGTTCAATTTTATTCACACAGACACACGGGTTTAAAGGCTGGATTCCCCTTAAGTTTTATTACCTATGATCCAAAATAATACCTTCCACAGCATGTTTTTTTAATAACGATTTAAATACAAATCAGCACATTGTCTGATCAGACCAAGTCTCTTGGAAGTATTACTAGCTGGAGTGCTTTCATAATGTTTTCAGAGTTGTTTTTGAACACAGAAAGATTCTTCTTGTCACCCTAAAACTACTACTTTTGTACACTGAAAGTATAGCTCAGTAAAGTCAAATTGTTTTCAATGGGCTTTGGAATTGGTCCCAAGTCATTCAGTTTACAGATGACAATCCTTAGCCTTCAGGGAAACTACCTTTTTTTATTGCAGAGCTACTGTAGAAAACATTTTTACATTGTGAATACTGATAATTAACACACAGCATCTAACACAAAATACTTTGTGTTAGATATTGGAAACCATAGCATTTACCAGTTCATCTTGTCCTACTTCTACCAGTGGTCAGCACCAGAGGGTCAGAAGGCTGTAAAATGAGCATATTGTCAGGCAGGTCGTATCACTATCCTAAAATATGAGCCTTAGCATCCCACAGTCATTTGTGGAGCAATATATGTTGCAATAGGTGCTGATCCTGCTGTGGAAGAATGAATTACATATTACTGACTTGAAGGGAAGAAAAGACTTCATGCTTCACTTGGATGTAAGAGAAGTGGACTGTCTCTGGAGGAAGATCATCTGGGTTGCAAGAAGAATGGCTTAGTGGTTACCTGCTACACAAAGACTTCAAAGAGTCTGGTGCAATTTCCTACCTGAACATGGGTCCCTGGATAATTCTGAGCATTCATCATAAGTGACATTCCTCTCTAAGAGATAGTTTTCTAGCCTAAGTTAAGTCTGTCTTTTGGACAATAGCAAGAGAAAGGACCTCCAGAAAGTGAATCACTTTCAGATACCTCTGAGAGACTTTATATAAAGGCAGGAATTTTTATTATTATTTTATTATTATGGATGTGCCTATCACCATTCACCACAGAGGGAGACTTGGGCAACTAACTTTAATTAGGCACCTATTATTTAAATAACTAAAAAGCTGGATCCATTTAGGTATTTGTGGAAGCTAAGACTTATACTATGAGGAGCTTAATTTGTGCCTTAGCATCCTAAATTTTCACTTGTAAAATGCAACACCTTCTTTACGGTGACACTGGGAGGGGGGGGGAATTTAAAATTTATCTGATGTTGTCAAAATGTCAGTGAGGGACAGAAAATTGCTTAACAAATAGATAGAAAAGGCTGCTGGAGGCAATGAGCCTCAACCCCCAAAAGGTATGAACTGAATGTTTGTATTCTAATATTTTGGCATTTTTACTAACTAAAGGAAAAATCTAGAGACAGGACTAAGTTTGGAGTTTGAATAAACTGGATGATGTTTCAAGCACTCTGTATGAAATGTCTTTTAACTATTGATATTATGACTTAAGTCACAAAATCCACATTTTCGATAGCACAAAGTGGGTGACATTGCTTATTTCTATTCTGTCCCACTGAATATTTAAAGGCAAAATTTTCAAAGCAAAATTCTCACTAAGTCAGTTGGAGGTTGTTGTAGCAACATTCAGGGTTTTTTTCATTCTCTCTGTGTTAGATACCATAACTTATCTCAAGACCTAATGTTATCTGGTTTTAATTATTCACACCCTTTGGCCTGTAACTGTAATTTGCCTCTTTCAATATTAAAAAGACAGGACACAGTTCAATTATTTATCATTTAGAAAGCAATTGAGATCTGTTCTCAGTAAGGAATTGTCTATGACTATAGTCATATTAATGCACCTCACAAAGTTACTAGACCTCCATGGACCCCAGTTTTTGTCCAACATTGCAAGGTCTTTCAATACAACAAACTCTGCAGTAAATTAACATGAAATATTAATGGATAAATAGGCATATACATAGACAAAGCTTTGATTATCTGTACATTGGTCTGAAATGACAGAGCAGAGCAAGTGATTAGAATCAAATACCTCACTCTGGAACCAGCTTTGCTACCATAACTAGTTATGCATTTTGGCCAAATTACTTGTTTAGAATATCTGCAATGTTCATTGATGGACAACAATTTAAATAGAAAAAATAATCAGTGATTATCACATTTATCAGGTCTAATATAAAGTGCATGATGGAGATACAATATATCTATCTGTGTCCTTTTTGCTCTGCTTTCCCATGTTTTTATCTCTAATTTTTAATCTCTTCTTTCTTCCTTTATATGATCTCTTTTTGACCTCTTTGCTTGTTTACTCTGACTACCAGCATTACTTCTTATATTTTTCTTTCTCTCAAGCACTATGATTTTTTCTGGTATTTGTGGTATTTCAGCAAGATACGGTTCTGAGAAATATAGTTGCTACTATGCTGCTGGAATAATTCATGTGTTGTGGCCTCTGTCCAGTTTGATCTCCAATTGTTGATCACAGCAATCAAAGGGTATAATGGTGAATATGTACTATGGGTATGATTAAAGCATGTAATGCCCAATGAAAAAATTCAGAATAATAGAGAAAATAAAACTTACAGAAATTCCTTATTAACTGGTTTTCCAGATATTCCTTAAAAATTCTTTCCAAAGCCATCAAGTCAATGGTCATTTTTCTTTTAATTTCTTTGGCCTTTGAACAAATTAACCATTTGTGTCTTTGAACAACTTATTTTATGCAAACAAATGTACTTGCTTAGTGATCCAAAATCAAAATATTTGTCCTGGGTGGTCTTTGTCCTTATTTTCAATCATAAGTAATTAATTGACTTTTGTGTGCATATCTTATGAGATATTCTGCTTTAAAATCACAGTAATCTAAAAAGTACGCAAATCCAAAACATCATCCAAAACTGGCACAATATCCACTTATCTGCAAAAGGATAAATGGAAGATTTGAAACAAAATAGCTCCTGGGTTAGAATATTGTATGCTGTATTAGCCTTGAGCAAAATTTTACAGTGCAGCTACTTAACCTACAGGCAAAATTTCATAATGGGAATATGAGAGACCTGTAGCTATAACCAGTACTACTGGGCACCAGTATAATATTTCATTTACACTCCTTACAAAGCAATTTTTGCTAATCTTGCTGCATGAATGAAAAATCTCATCCCATAGTCTCCAATTCACTACCCTCATGAACTCATAAAAAGGTCTTTTAACCACTGCTGTGATTTTCAAGTGGAAATAATAAAATGGCAAGAGTTAAATATTAATATTCAGTTCTTGCATTGTGCCTTTCTTTGATACCAATTACAACTTGAACTTCACCTAACTCAAAAAGACTGCAGACTTCACTCAATTAGCAGTAATAGGATTAAAATATAGCTTTGGAACTGAAGATTTAAATAGGAAAAAAAAACCTTGGCAAATGTACACTACATGTACCAAATTAATCTCAAAATAAATATGCAGCCCTGGGTGAAATAAGTGGAATGTGGAATGCTAGAGGTGTGGGGGTTATTGTGGGGTTTTTGCTTTCTTGACAACCTCTGCAGGTTACATTGTTTTGAAAACTATCATGGCCGTATAATATCAGTACTTTTTCTTCCTTTAGGTTTATGGACACTAGAAAAAGTTGCTGCCATTTACAACAGGTATTCTCCTTTGAAGAGTACCAAAGCCATTTCTGTCTGTTACACTTTTCTACATTACCAAATTTGTATGGTTCTCAGCTTTGTGATATTTAAGCAATGCTACAGATGCAAATTATTCTGTTCAAACAGTTATCTCCTGAGAAAGGATAAATATGCCTATTTATAGGTGAAAAGTGTAATGGGGACCAAAGCTATGTTTTTATACTACAGATCTGAACAGCAGGCAACTGAATTTGTGAAAAATAATTCTTGTGTTACTTTACCCATGCTGAGTTGTTTGTGGTTTATTTTGTATTTGCATTTGAAGGGCAGTGACTCACTTCATTTTCACTGCATTTTGAGTATCTATCTCTACTGTGTATGATACAATGCCTCAAACTGAAGATGCTTTCCATTTTAGGGTGTACATTTGACTGCTGAGATAAAATTGGAATGTCCTAAATTTTCCTGTCAAATCAAAAGTTGCTTGACCTCAGTTATAAAGAGCTGTTTGTATCCTTTTCTCAGAGGCAAATATGAAAGATTTACATTGTTTTACTCATCAAAAACTCATATAGCAAGATATTTGAAATATAGCTAAAAAGATCCAAAACCAACTGTGAGTCAGGAATGATGGAAGTGACACACTTGGCTATTTTTATTTCCTTCCAGTTAGTGGGGAAATTAAGCCCAAAATTGGCCACAGTTCTCTGTTGACAATAACCGTGTGCTTCATTTCTGGAAAAGCACACTTCAGGAAATACCAGAGAATGACTAAATGCCCTTTTTCAAAATAGTAACAAGAAGATGCTGCAGAGATTTTTCAAATTAGCACCAGTTTGTATATTTCCTAATCTGACCAAAATCTGCTATTATGACAGGTAACTCCACAAACTGAAAGAAAGAGTAGTACTTTCACAGGTAAAGCTGACTACTCAGGAGGGATGTTTAAGACTGCTTTGTATATAAATTCACTAACAAAAAATTTTCATGGGAGTGGGTATAACTGCAATCAGTATGAGGAAAGATGGTGTAGTCGAGATCACAACAACAAGATCCACAAGTGTTTATAAGAAAAAGAGTTGGCAATAAAAGGAGCAGAAACACCATGATGGAAATAGAAATGGTTACCTCAACTCATATGGGCTACCAGTTGCAGCACTTCCGAGTACCAAGAAAATGGTCTGTTCAGCTCCAGACCTTCAAAATAAGGAAAAAAGTATGGAATCTCTTGAACCACATTGGCTTCAGCCTCTGTTGTTTTGCTGGACTGCAGACCAGCACAGATAAATCGTGATATTTTGACACTATTTTAATCATATTTCAGTTTGATTTCAACTATCTGTAGAAGCTATCTGGAGTTTCCATCCATTTCAACCTCTTGGCGTCTCACTCCAACAAAAGTAGTTAACCTGAAATCAACTGATCTACAAATTGCAAGAATTCAGTCTGGTTTTTGTAAGAGAGATTTTTAATATCCTGTGTCCTGCCTCTGAAAAAGTATTACTTTCCCAAGTTTTGAAGTGCTGGCCTCCACAGGTCCTAGATCTTTTCTCAGAAAATACTGTGCAGAGGTAATTTAATCATAATATAGCTTTAAATGAAGATAACCCTGTCTAGCACTTCTCAGAAAATAAATAGATCACTTAATTAGACAGAATCATCTCCCTCATGGTAAAAACATACTGAACTTTTGGGGATGGTTGGAAACAGTTTTGAATGAATGTATAAGATGCATTTCCACCACTGCAGCATTAGTAAATGGTAGCTGAGGCATTAGCAAAATTCTCCCTCTACACGGTTGGTTCACAACATAGTCCAGAGATCTCCAGCATATCCAAAAGAAAAATCTCACTCTTTTCTTTCTAGAGTTTGATTCAATATTCCCCCTTTACAAAGCAGAGAATCACCTAATCACCTTCTCCAATCTGCCCACCTACAGAAGTGACCAACATATGGAAAAGACAGGCTGTAGAAGTTTATTTGGACAGATTTGGAACTGATAAATCCCATTTGTTGAGGAGGGGAGAAAGATGGGATGAATACACAACACAGAGACTCCAGCCATTTAGAGATGGTTGTCATTCTTTATGAAGATTAAGGGACTTGTAGCTCTGCATTCCTATATTAATCCAAAGGCCAGCCATTGTACAAGCTGCCAGAGTATAGGCTTCCAGACACTGCACTGTGATCAGAGCCTTGAGGTAAAAGGACTCCCATTTCTATGTCGGATTTTTTTCTGCCTCTGCTATGTTAAATTTTCATGACAGATAAGCAACACTGATTGCAAAAATATTTAGAAAACATTTGAGAACAAAAAGAGCAATAAATGAGGGAGGTTGAATAGGAGTCTCTCACGCAACGTCCAGTTTACTTGTATATTGGAAGAATACAACTGTATTAATATTTTTCAGAATAAGAAAGCTCATATATAGTAAGAGATAAAGAGTCAAACCGCTGGACAGCTTGCACATCCGATTTGCTTAAGGACATCTACACAAACTGCAGAGCAAATGAAGTAAGACTCACATAATAATGCACGAGGACACAAGAGGGTTTTATTCTTAATATAGTAATTTGTTGAAAACAAATAATCCTGACTTTTCTAGGGATGGAAGGGAACTATAAACACAACAGAGTCTTTGCCCCTAGCCTCCAGTGATTTACATATTTTTTATAAAAGTCAAAGTTGGTTTGAAGTCACAAGTAGACCAACCACTGTTAAAATGATTACTTTTTCCCTGTTATGCCTGGGTCTGGTCTATGCCATCAGATTCTCACTTTTATAAGCAATATAAAATTCAGACACAATTCCAGTTAAAAAGGAAACCATTTCTACTGGGTCTTCATAACAACAAACAGCTTCTTCCCTTAATTTTTTTTTAACTCAGTGACATTTCTGATATCCAAAGTGACAACTAATTGCCCTGACAATTAAATGGTATTGCCACAGTACAGCCTTTATGCATATGTCCTAATAAATGTCAGATGAAGCTCAACTGCTCACTTCAGCAGATGCTAATTTAGGCTGAATACCACCAGCTATTCAGAGAGGGAATTTTTGCTTTAAATAAGATTAATCTTCCAAATGAAATGTGGGTTTCCTTCTTATAACAAAGGCCATTTGTTATTCATTAAATCTGAATTACAGGTTTAACAAACACTTGCATAAGAATCATTAATATCATCTGTTATGTAATTACTAATGCAGTGTATAATACTTAATATCTCAACAGTCAGATCCCTTCAAAATTCAATTACTATAACCCTTGTCATAGAGACTAGCATTGCTGTTTCAAAGCTCTTTTTTTCCCTAGTGACCCTTCAGTTTGACTACTTCTTGCTTGGCTGCCATTTGTCAGTTCAGAAATAGTATGACTGTCAAGTCAAGTATAGACTTGAATATCGGACTTCTAACTCCCATCATGGTTCCTACCTTTCCACTGAAGTCAATAGGAAGCTGGGAGTCCTGTTATGCTTTTAATCCTGGGCCAGCATTTCAAAAAATGCTGATCTGCTTTGCAAGTCTGTGGAGCTGATTCATTTTCTCTGTTGCAGGTGACAAGAAGCTGAGCCACCTTTCATTAACACTGGAAAAGCCTGCACACCCTCAAGGTAGGGCCAGCAGTGTTTGCCCTGTAGTTCTCTACTTTACAATTGCAAAAACTTCATTAATTATAGTTGGGACCTGTTAATGTTCCCCATGGAAAATAAAAAAAAAAAATTAAAAAATTTTAAAAGTTGCTTATCTCTTCTTTTAAATGAGTTCTTCCCCTTTTTGCACCACCCATTTTGAAATATACACTGAAGAGCACATGGATGTCAAAAGAGAAGTTTTACAGGACCCTCTCAGGCTGCAATTTCATTCATAAAATTGATATGCTTGGAAAGGTGGTGGGCACTAAGCCTAGAAGTCATGGAAGAGATCATATTTTTTCAGTAAATTCTTTACCAACTACAAGAACACAACTACTTGCAAAAGGCCTGTTATGAACTGTACCAGGACCTTATAACTTCCAAACCTCACCGAGGGAGAGCACTAGTTGACACAGGCCAAAACTGTGCCAGGAACTCTTCTAACTACTTGGACATGTTCTGGGCATACTTAAATGTACAAGGGTAGACAGACAATGCTGCTCAGGGTGCTGAGCTGAGAATACACGGGAAGAAATCAGGAGATCCTGTGATTAAAGCATGACTATTTTTCTTCTTGGACCTGTCTTCCATACTTCTTGGCCTCCTTCACACAAAGAATCACAATACACTTCAGACTGAACCATCCTAACAGTGGACAGCTTCAAGTCCTTAGAGAATTGTTACCTGTGATTCTAATTTTGAGACAGCACTAATGTTTTCTTCAACTGATGAAGGTGATGGACCTGCTGAACTTACTCTCTCAGTAGCAGCGACATCAGTGATTTCCATGCTACAGAAATTATCGTACAGAAGTAGGTCAACAGCTGTGCTCAGATGTGAAGAGGTGTGTACAAGAATAGACATAGCAAAAATAAAAAGGTCTAAAAAAAATGATAAGAAATGATGAGGTATATGGGAGGAAGAATGAAGACTGTGGACTTTACACACTGTAAGGTTAAAAAAATGATGTCTGTGAAGTTTGAAAAGGAGAAGAAAAGAAGAAATATTATAAAAGTCTACAAAATAATGAGTGAGCCTGAGAATCCTACACAGATCTCTCTATTTATTTCCCACTTACCCGTATCTTTTGGTCTCTATTCTGCTCCTCCTCTTTCCAGATCTTCCAAAATGTATTTTGCTCTCCTTCCCATTTCCCTTTTCCCTCTTATTTCTGAAACCCTTCACCTCATTTCCACCTTTCCTCTTCTCTATATACTCTTTCTCACTATATAAATATAAATACCAAATATAAGGGATTTATTAATATCAATAAATGTAAGTATTACAGTAAAAATAATATTATAGTCCATAAAACTAAAAAGTAACTTATTTCAAATGACTGCCATGAAAAAATCTGTGTGAATTCAGCAAACACACAGACAGCTGTGCTGCTAGAAACTGCTTCGAAAAACAGTTCAGGAAGACTTAAAAAGCATAATAACCTCAATTACTTTACTTTTGGCAATTTGATATAAAATTAAATTTTAACCCTCAAGTATCAGCTCATAAACTAACTTTAAAGGGGAATCAAGAAGTTTTGAGACTTCTATCCTTTCTCTGAAGGAAAAGACATAGAGATGGATTTCACTTGTGTGTATGAGAAAATGAAGATGCCTACATCCAAGACAATTATCCAGACTTTTTCAGTCAACAGGGAGAAAAAAGGCATTCTGAGGGTGCAACCCATCATAAATGCCTAAAATAAGCCACATAAATTGGATCTTAAAAGGGCCTGCTTGCCCCACTGCCTACAGAAAGTCACTAATGCATCTGGTTCAGATTCAGACACTTGTTTCAGAGATAGAGGAGATCCCAAGAAAGGCATTCAGAAAGAGATTATTGAGCTATATGGACAGCTGATCTATTCCAGTTTAAGTATTCTTATGTTCCTGTGTGCTGCTAATAAGTCATTTACACAGGAATTGTGGCCTGGAGCAAAGTCCTAAAATGGTATTACAGAGCCTACAGAGGCAGACGAGATATATACCAGGATCTGAAAAGGATCTTCTTGGATATATAGTGCATGTTCATACTTACAAATTATATACTTTTTCAGGAATAATAAGACACTGCCTTCTTTTCTCTCTTTCATACTGTCTCCTACTCTGTCAAAAATCTATCAAATTATGTGCCCATCCACCAAAAAAACAAATCAGCTTTAGGAAGTGTTTGCACTGTTGTATGAAATGTGGGAGTCACTACAAGCAACAGAAGACATCAGAAAAGGAACTGGAAGGATGTCAATGTAGCAGACACCAGGTAAATGAGACTCCCTACATAGGAAATATAAGGCAGGCAGCACAGGTCTTTGAAGTATAACAGATATTTGTGGCTTTCAGAATACTTTCAAAGAAATCCATTATATCCATCCTAACAATGTCCAGACTGGACCTGTTCTTTTTTTAAACAGATGATGTTCCCTAAATCTTTCAGGATAATTTAGATCTTTTTATATTTTTATAAATTACTGGATTCTTTGTCTTGTCCTTACCCTCTTACTAGCTTCCTACTAGATCTGGGAAGATCTGAATTGACACAGCATCCAGTAAAGGTTACACCAGCCCCAAATACACAGGTAAACCAGTATCCCTGGTCCAATTCAAGGATCATTTATTTATTTACTTATTAATATGCATTTTTATATATACACATTTGATTAATTATTTTGCTGCAATGCTGCTCTGGAAGCTCATTTCCAGTTGATCAAAGTCTCTGGCTCCCCAGTCTTTGACAAAGTTACAGGTTCTCAGGATGAAGTCCCCCATCTTGTTATGACCTGATAAAACTTTTCATTTTTAGGAGATGCAGGTTTTGTAGCTGTCATTAAAATACTCATTATTTAGTTGTGAACACAGTCTGACAGTTTGAAAATCCCATGCTATTCTATACCAATGGCATTTTTCTGCACTCTTTTCCACTCCTTCTGCAAATAAATCACTGTTTTCAGTAGTTGCTAATATATTTATGTAGCACTGGGCCAAGAACTCATTCTTGTGCTACTCCAAAGGACTACATCAAAATCACCAATCATACCCCATTTCCAAATCCATTTTCACATCCATCAATATTTAGTTTATTAATCCAATTATTGCATGGAAAGTTATTTTGCAGTGGGTGCCAATCAAACACCTTGAAGATGTCTGACTAATATTAACAAACTTACCTCTATCAACCAAAACTGAAATTGGATCAAAACAGATACAAAGTTAGTTTGACAAAATCAGTTTTCCATAAGCCACCTTATCTTTCTTTCATTCATTATTAAGTAAGTTCCGTATCAGCCATTCTTTTACTATTTATGATGTTAATTCTTTTAAAATACTGCCACAACAAGAGTTCTTCCAGTCATAACACCTTCTTATCAGAGAATATATCTTGTTGAATGTTTGGGTTTTAATTATTATTTCTGGTTTAGCAATGATAATTACTATAATATTGTCCTCCTCTTTTTACCTAAAAGTTGCCAATGGTCTTTACAAAGGACATGCACAATCCTGAATTTGAGAACACACAGTCTATCATTGACAACAAAGAGTCATGACATGGAGAAGGGAGAAGCTGGAGAAGGAATATATATATTCATTTAACCTCCACTCAGACGTATCTTTAAAGGATGAGAGAGAGAAAAAGAAAAGTGAAAAAGATAAGTGGAATCCTGAAATACTAAATAATAGTTTGCTTTGATTGATTGTTTGAGGAAAAAAGACTAAAATTTCCACCAAAACTAATATTTGATAAAAGCTGTTCCTAAAGAAAATAAATTTTCCTTCAAAGGGTGTTCATAGTCATTATCTAGGATGAACTTTGACTAGGAAACTGAAACACTCCTGAGAAAAGGACAGCAGAGTGTAAACACAGAGAGTAGGAACGTGGCCTTTGCCCACTGACTGAAGGATAACATTTGTCACTACATGTTGCCTTTCACCCCATCAGGCATTCATTCAAGAGCAGAAGTCACAATTTCTGAGTCATAAATGACATTCTACTGTCCTCTGGATTTTCCTTCAGAATCTCCAATCCAGATGTTTGCTGAAGTCAAAGTTTCTTAGTTCATAGGGCTTACAAATACTGGAGGAGAAAATCTGGTAGCTCTTTTACTCCCTCTGGTATTTCTATAGGTTAACCTGCCTTCCTGGACAGTATAGGTGACTCTCCTTGATCAGCACAGAAATTAAGCTGGATCCACGTTTTACATCAAAAAAGAGGCCTCAGCAAGAGGCTTCAGACTTTGAAATCTCTTGCTTGGGCCTTTGCTATTGTTTTTCTAAAATACCAAACTAAACCTTTCTCGCCAGCTTTCCAAATCCTTGATCTCAAAGACAGTGTTCTCAACGGTATTTTGTGGTAAATCTTCACTCAAGATGGATTCCTCGTTAAGTTCTTGCTATGGTCAATGAAACACTGCTCTAAGATTTTTTATCATTTGACTGCCATGCAAATGGCCCACACATATCAACACCAGAACTGTGCATGCAAAGAAAGTGTGGGTCTTTCAGAAAGGTATAATTGTCTGTCCTTACATGATGTTAACCCTAAGTTCCCACCTTAGACTTTAGAACCCCTCAGAGATTTATAATTCCTCTATTCTTAAAAAAAAACCCAAAAAAACCAAAAAAAAAAAAAAAAACAAAAAAAAAAAACAACACCTTTTCACCTTCCATACAGTCAACAAAGGACAGATTGGCTTTGCTGTAAAGTCTCTGGCAGAAAATTTACTCAATCATAAGTCTTGTTACAGAGCAGTGACAGTCAGTCCTTAATGGTGCATTGGTTGCACACAAATGAGTGAAAAGAAATCTTGTCTAGAAGTCAACCTGTCTATAGGCATATAATTTAAAACACTGCTACTTAATTATGAATTGGACATGATTTCTTGTCTAAAACCTGAAACCTACCTTTGAAAAATTCCTCTGTGACCCGATCCTCTTTGAGACCTTTTTGAGATGTCGCTTTCTGTCTGCCCTGACTTCTGCACAGGAATATTTTAAGTTTTTTCTAGGGTTATTTTTCTACTTCTAGTATTTCTCTCCAGTTATATATGACTTTCCACATCTTTTTTTGTCATTACTTTTTTTTTTTTTCCCTCCTCTTATTTGGTTTCTTGCCATTTTTCCTCAGTCCTTCCAGTTTCCCCATCTCCTATTTCTTTCACTATTTCCTTGTCTTATCTTCCCCTTGCTTTCTTTTTCCTCATCTCCCTCCTTACTTTTTCTCCACCTTTTCCACTTCTCTTTTCCTTTGATTTCCAACCTGCAAAGAAGCATTATCCCCACAGGCTCTTCAGCACTCTTTGATCATCTGCTAGCCTCTGCAAGCAAAATAATCCAGCGGCTCCACCTGTCCCAGTTAACCCAGAGTCCCCAAAGGGGTTGAGAGGGACTTGCCTCTAGCAGGTGACAGAAGAGGGTTAGCACTGCCCTGAAAGTTGAAGCAGAGAGGGTCAGTTTGCCAAAGCAGTGGTATTGGCAAGAAGACACGGTGCCAGACACAAACCGACTCATTTATGTTCCCCCAATTAAAGCAGCCTATAGGGAAAGTAGCATGCCACTGTAGTGCACTGGTGTACTGACCCCTCTGAGTGCTTGTTAGTGCTCACCATACTCAGCATTTCCTCTCACTGATTGATAGGACGATATGTGTATGTATGGCAGAGAGCAGATTCATTACAGCGCATTAGCCAGACAGGCAGACAAATGCCCACAGGGGCAGAAAAGCTGTAAGGAATAAATAAAAACTTTATTATTTTTCTTAAAGTTCTTTTCCCCAGGCTACAGTGAGGAATACTGGAGGAACAGGAGAGCAGAGGGAGCCAAGAAGAGAAAGGGAGTGGCAAGAACTGGAGGGAAATTCTATTAGCAGTCAAAGAAAGGTTTAAAATATTCATTGTTGGATTCAGAGTTTGGATAGTAGCTGAAACTCTACTTATCTTTATTTTCCTTCCCACTGATAAATAAGAAGGGTCAGTGCATCAGATATCAAGCTATGAGAACATTCCTGATGTAGCATCTCTGAAATGGCTACCTGGCTGCTCCACTCACTGCAATTAATCTTGCCTCAGTTTTAAAAATGAAAAAACAAACTAGTATCAGCCTTTGTCAACAGCTGCCACCATGTGGCATCTGAAATACCATCAGTTACTTCCCATTCAAATAGAGAGAAATATGGTGACATCATGTGATCTGATTAGTGATGGTTTTTAAGCATTAGTTCTGTAATGCACAGCTTGCAAGAAATGACATGGCTGCAGTGTGGCAGCTCTGCACCCCTGCACATGCCCTGCTCAGGCCAAGGAGTGGGCAGCCTGTGTGATATTGCCCCTGACACCATGGCCACTGTACTAAACCACTTAATCACTTGTCCTTGGAGATGAGAGACCAGACCATAGTCCAGGACCGCTCCATGCTGTCAATATCAGTGCATGAAAAAAATGTATTCCCAAATGGCTGATGCCAAAAACACATCTGCCAGACACAGATTTACCATGAAGCAGCATCTTCTCTCCCTATGTCTCATGAGAAGCTGCCTGTACTGCCACAGGGCGATGGAGGAAACATGGAGCTGCGTAGCCCTGTTCCCACTTGCCCCTGGCAGGACCTCAGCCTGTCTGCTGCCTGGAAGTACAGTGTGATGTGGAAAGAAAACTCCAGACATTCCACTGTCCAAAGGGAAGACGGAGATTTAGTTGTCAGCCCTAGATCATTAGAGAGTTGACCTAAGATTAATGATTCAATGAGCATATATTGAGGCAGCACGGGGACAAGACCTAGTTAGATAATACACTAGCATTTGATTGCTTGAGCCCTATGTATTTTTTAGAACTTGTAAATTCAAGAGCTTCACAACTCACCTTCCTCCTGGATTTCATCTAGGTGTACTTCAAAGTGAGCTAATTACATTACAATTAGGAATAGCTTTCCACAGATAACACAGCATTCAGAAATCTGCTTTGTAAATATCTGTTGGTAATATAGGTACCTCTGAGATTGCTGAGGCTTTGTCTGATGAAAAATGTGTTCCCACTGGAAAAAATCCACTGAACCCAGGATACTGTGAAACTGGCATATGACACTGTGAATAATGTGCACGGGCTTCTTCTCGAGGGTGCTTTTCTGTCCAGTCTTGATCCTTTAGCTTTCCTCTGAGCTGAAACTGTAGTCCAGTCAGTGTTTGCAGCATTGCTTTATTTCTTCCCTTTCCACTATTAGCAGAGCTGAAAAAATCACTATAAAACACACAGACAAAAAAGAAGCACCAATTTAATTTCTTTCAGTGTACCTCTACTACTGGAAAAAAAAATAAATCCTTAAATACAAAGCCAAACTAATGCTATGGTTATAGGGCACCCATAAGGACACAATCCCTAGCATATTACTGGGGAAAAAAAAAAAAAAAAACAACCAACCACCCAAACCCAAAAAACCCAAACCAAAACAAAAAGATAAGAAGAAACAGTTGGCATTCAGTTAACAATCATGTTTGGAGGTTTGTGACTGACTTTGTTATTCCAAGGGAAGCCAGGTACCAGTCTCTTGGGATTAGGTACAAAGGTAAGAAAAAAGTGGACATGTATGAATCTCAAAGGTGACTGCTGGGTTAATAAAACAGCCTGTTTTCTGTTCACCCACTCTTCCTCTCAGTGTGCAAGTACATTAAAATATGTCAAAAGGAAAGCCATTTGCTGAGGAAAAATAATTCAGCTAAAAGTCAAAATTTCCAGCTGGTGTATTGCCTTGGTGTGTGCAAGTTCACTAACAAAGTGACCCACACATCTCACTGGATGAAAGTTGGTATCCTCATTAAAGTAGAAACAAACACTTGAAAATAGGAACAACTGCCAGTTAAAAAAAAAAGGACCACGATTGATATGAGAAGCCTTCATTTTTCCACATTCTGTTTCCTCCTTGCTCTATAGCAGTTACGATATATATTTAAGTAACCTCTTGAAAAGTAATGAAGGTAAAACTGATTCTGTATGCAGTAACCATTCCCATTTGTTGGAGGAATTGCGTTGCTAACAACCATCCACATTATCATTCTATGTTCAGAAGAAATATTTTCACATTCCAGTTTCTAAACTGCCACACACAACACAAGGACTGGTTCCTGTGAAGAGTAACCCTTTCAAAAGTGAATAGCTCTGGGGAAGAAAACTTTATATCAGAATTACTCACACTATAAAGGGTTTGTAGGATCAGCCTCCAACCCTTTAAAATAAAAGTACACTTATACTGGTGTATACTGCCTTTGCCCCCAGAAAACATAGTAAGACTTGAACACATTTACTGCACTGTAAGTATTTTTTGTAATATGAACAGCATGATACATTAGATCTGTTCCTTGGCCCACGCCCCGGCAGAAAGCACTATCACACAGACAGAAAGCAAAATGGGGGAAGAGGTAACGTGATTATCTTTGGGAAATAAATAAATAAATAAATAAATAAATAAATAAATAAATAAATAAATAAAGTTAAGAAGTTTTCCAAAATCTCTAATGTCAGCAGAGTATATTATGATGAACTGTTTGAACCACAGAATCCCATTATGGGTGAGACTGGAAAGAACTGGTGGCCAACTAGTTGAACTGCCCTGTCCATAGCAGGGTCAGCCACAGCATGTTGCCCAGGGCCAGGGCATGTTTTAAATATCTCCAGGGACAGAGACTCTCCAGGCAACCTATTCCGGTCTTTGGCCACCCTCATAGTAATAAAGGCTTTTTTCTCATGAGGGAATTGAAATTTCCTCATTTCAGTTTATGCCTGTTGCTTCTTGGCCTGTCATTGGGCACCACTCAGATGAGTGATACCACCTTTTTTACTCCCTCCCATCAAGGATTTATACGCAAGATCCTCCTGAGTATTTTCTTCTCCAGGCTGATCAACTCCAGCTCTCTCACGCTCTTCACATAACTCATATGCTCCAGGGCCTTCAGCATCGTTGTGGCCCTTTGCTGGACTCACTCCAGTACATTGATGTTCCTCTCATACCAGGCAGCCCAGGACTGGAGCCAGTACTCCAGCTGTAGTCTCCCCAGTGCTGAGGAGTAGGGAAGGATCACATCCTTAACTTGCAGGTGATGCAGTGCTGTTCCTGATGCACCCAAGGAGAGGCTGTTGGGCTTTCTTGTTGAAAAGGTGCGTTGCTGGCTCATGGTCCAACAGGACCCCCAGGGCTTTCTCTGAAAAGCTGCTTCCACTTTTTTGGTACTGCCAGCAGCAGCAGTGGAGAAGAAGAAAGCCTTGTAGCTTTTCCTTTTGATCGAGGCTTTTCAATGTATTTCTTACTGGCTAATATGCACTAAAGAGGGGATAACTGTAACTGAATAAAAATGTAAGTTTTAACACTCCAAAATCCCCTCTTCTTTTTTTCGCACAAAATAAACATCATTTCTAAAACTTATTCTACTAATGTTGACCCCTGCAAGAATAAAAGTCAGGATAATTATCTGTCTTTGTTCTTTCAGAGTATCTTCAACTGAGGCTCTGATGTAAATACATCACAAAAAACTACAGCACTCCTTCTCACAGCAGCCTCTTATAATAGACACAAGAAAGAGGGAAAGCTGAGGAACAGTTTAGCTAACTCATCTGTGCTGATTCAAAAATAAAATAACAGAAATGTGCCGTATCTCCTAAGTGCTAATGTTGCTCCTTAGCCACAAAGACTAAATGGTTACTCCTTTTGTACACAGCCTTTGATCCATTGTGCCTGGATTAAATACCTGCTTTGCAGGTATGTGCATAGTCAGCTCCATACTAAAGCCCAGCTAAAAACAAAGTCTTCCCATGTTCCCAGAAGGTCACCTTGTCACCTTGTTCTTGTGTCTGAGCATCAGGCTGCCTCAACCATGGGAGTGGTGTTGCTTCCCATCTGTTCTACAGTGTGAAGGATTTCTCTTCCTTACCTCACTGGCCCTCTCTCCTATTCTGAAAGGCAAACTACTCCATTGTGCACACCTGTGAAGTTATGAAATATGAAAACTGAGAATATAGCTTTAACTACCCCTTCCTGGTCACTGTGGTCTTATTGTGCCTATTTGGTCGTCACTTGCATGCCTTGATATGCAAGCTAATGTTGCAGTCCTTTTGTGAGCAAAACTCCCCATTGACTCTTATGTCTTTGTATTAAAAAATGTACTAGAAATGCAGAGCAGCAGTTCTGAACAAAAGAATTTAGTAATTTTTCTTTTAGTTTTCCTCTTCAGAAATGCCCTAAGGCAGTCATCTATTTCAGTCAATGGAAGGCTGAAAATATTCAATCAGAAAAAAAGAAAAAAAAATCTATTTTTGAGTAATAGAAACATAAAAGACATCTAAACCCACAAACATTATTTATGTACACATCTAGGACCAGAGTTCTTCACATTACATTGACTTTTTTGTTAACTCTTTGCTTTATAATTTACACAATAGCTTACAAATAGCTAAATAAAGTTAATCCTATTTAATTTCTACAACCATTTGAAATACAATTTGCTGCTTACCACGCTGCTTTTATTAGAACTGATCAAGAAGTAGCACCAAAAAAGAAAAAAAAAACTTGTAATGTCTTTTTCATAATTTTATTTTTATTGATAGTTTGAGGCTTTAATAATTTTCTAGTCATAGCAAAATCTCAAATAATTCCAGAGGAAACAAAAAAAAATATTGAAAGCTTATTAAAATTAAAACTATGTATGAGTTATTTAAGAGTAAAAAAAAATCTCATAAGAATTTTGCATGAAGGCTCTGTCTAAATGAAAAGTAAATATATACAGGTTTGGAAATATCCAGTGAGTTTATCCAAAGAACCTTAACTCTGATCTGTAGCAATGCCAAGCAATAAATGTATATCTATATTGATAGTAGTTTAGTCTTTGCAGCTCTAGAAAAAATTAAATTGATTTTTAAAAATTCAATACAGTTTATGTGACTCAATATCTGGCATAATTATTTTTTTTTATTTCCAGTTTGAGTAAAACATAAGATACAGAAATTGTGCAAAAAAATAAGTTTTACATTTTACAAAAGGGCATAGGGAAATAAGTAGGATGATTTAGAATATTAAATGATGAAGGTAATGAACAAGTGGTCTTACTTGAGAATTGGAAGGATGATTCACTAAAATAGAATTTCAGCAGTGTGTAAAAGGTATATTGGTGCAATAAAATAAAAGAATGAGAACTGGTCAGAGAGCTGTATTAACCTATAAAGGGGGACACCCAGGAGATTTGAAATTGCATATGCAGACGCATCACATTATGACTCAGGTAAAAGCCTTGCTGTAGAACATTAACACCTGAAAATCACACCTAGAATAATCTAAAGTGCAATACATGTCTCTTTGAGCAGCCTATACCAGAAAGATGAATAAAGTAGAAGGAAATTAAATTAAGGTAAACAGCAAACATTGATAAGGGACTTAGGAACGGAATTATGAGGAAAGCTGGATGACAAATCCAGAACTTTTAACATCATATATATGAAAAATATGAACACCAAGAAAGAAACATTTATTACAAGAAGAAAATGTTATCCTTGTAATTATGGTGATATTAAGAATATTAAGTAGAATATCATAACAATTCTTCATAAAGAATATGAAGCAACGGTGTTATATTGTCCCAGAGAAAGTGGTATAATCCCCATCATTTGATTCGTTTAAATTGAGACTTGGCAAAACATTAGTGAAGTTATTGTACAGTAGGTCATGATCCTGTATTGGCAGGGGATGGACAAAATGACCTAGCAGGTCTTTTCCCTCTCAATCTTCTTTGATTCTAAAAGGCTCTAAGTCAGATGTTTCCATCATTTGTCTACGAGATCAGCAGAGCTCAGAGCTACCACAGGGAGACCTGTAAGGGTGAGGGTGAATGTAGACTTGGCTAATAAAATATCAGAATCCCATAACAGTCAAGAAATTCTTTCTCATTTATCGTTATAAATATATATGTATATTCTTTTCAGGGTTCAGTGTGAATAACTGCACAGAAAACTAAATTTTAAGACATTCAAAGGCAAAATAAGTGTAGAGGTCACTACTGCAGAGGGATCAGACTGGAGTAGCAGCAAAAGAAAATGTACAGTCCCCTGCCATCAACTTTTTGAAAATGCAGGTCTCAAAGGTAAGGCAGTAGCAGGATGTCATGCACAAATTTTTTTTTTCTTGATTACCATTCACATAGAAACAAGTTTTTGAAGCAAAGCTCTTGCCCAAAGCTTCATTGCTACACATCTATGCTGTTTCTAGTCTTTCTTTTGACAGCATTAGGAAGTAATGCTTGAGAAATAACCTAGAATCAAAGAAAGTTATTTTATTTTAAGGTGTTCAGGAAAATTCAATACCCCTATGACAATTACGATTTCTTGTTAAGAAGGCAGAAGGTGGTGAGACAGGATAGTAACTACTGGTTATAAAGGTCTGTAATGACTGGGTGTGTTGTGACCATAGGGTCTGACCACCAGCCCTAGATTTCACTGAGGGCTTCCTACCTCCATGTTGTATAAATGTGATCAAATGCATTGGGTGTCAGCCTAACATCACATGGGTGGGACAACTAAATATTGCTGCCTATACAACCACTACGGCTGTGTGTCATGCTGAACTTGTGTAGAAGTGGCCAACCTAACGCACAAATGTAAAAAGACATAGAGAAAGAGCAGCATCAGTGAGCCTCCAGCTGATGACCTACAGGAGCAGAGTTGCATGTAGCCACCCTGCCTTGTCTCCTTCTGAAGCTGAAGAGAAAGCCCTATGATTTGCTGTCCGCTTCATCTGAGGGAAAGATTTGTTAGTTCTTTTAAACCAACTGCATGTATGGATCCGAACATTCATGTCAGACAAACTGTCAGAGTTATAAAAAGGAGAGAATGCTAGACATATACAATACCTGTAACAGTGTAAGGAGATAGAGCTGATGAGGTTTTTGCTGGAAAAAACCCTGCCTTACAAATCTGTTGAATTTCATTAAGGCAGTCACTGAACATGTGGAAAAACTGGAGGCAGATTGCACAGTTCACTGGGATTTCCAAAAGGATTTTAGAAAGTTTCCTCACCAAAGGTATCTAAAGAGGACTACAGCGCAGAATAAGATTGCTTCTCACCAGGATTGATATAAAGCTGAAAAAATAGGGAACAAAAAGCAGGGATAAATGGTCAGTTTTCTCAACGGAACAGAATAGAATAGAATAGAGAATAGAATAGAATAGAATAGAATAGAATAGAATAGAATAGAATAGAATAGAATAGAATAGAATAGAATAGAATAGAATAGAATAGAAAGGGACCTACTATAATCAACTAGTCAAACTGCCTGACCACTTTGGGGCTGACCAAAAGCTAAAGCATGTTATTAAAGGGCATTGTCCAAACACCTCTTAAACACTGACAGGCCTGGGGCATCGACCACCTCTCTAGGAACCTTGTTCCAGTGTTTGACCACCCTCTTGGTAAAGAAATGCTTCCTAATGTCCAGACTAAACTTCCTCTGGCAAAGCTTTGAACCATTCCCACACATCCTACCACTAGATAGCAGGGAGATCAGCCCCTCCCTCTCCACCTCCCTCCTCAGAAAGCTCAAGTGAGCAATCAGGTCTCCCCTCCTCCTCTTTCCCTCCAAACTAGACAAGCCCAAACTCCTCAGCTGCTCTTCATAGGACGTTCCTTCCAGTCCTTTCACGAGTTTTGTTGCCCTCCTCTGGATGCATTCAAGGACCTTCACATCCTTCTTAAATTGTGGGGCCCAGAACTGCATGCAGTACTCAAGGTGAGGCTGCACTAACACTGAATACAGCGGGATGATCACCTCTTTTGCCCAAATGTGTTTGATGCACCCCAGGATACAGTTTGCCCTCTTGGCTGCCAGGGCACACTGCAGTCTCCTGTTGAGCCTGATGATGACCAGCACCCCCAGATCCCTTGCTGCAGGGCTGCTCTCCAGCCACTCTTGTCCTATTTTATACTTGTGCCCAGCATTACTCCATCCTAGGTGCAGGTATCTGGATTTGTTACATTTCATCTCATTAATCACCGTTCAATGCTGCAATCTATCTAGATCCTTTTTTGCCATTAGCAAAATCCCAGAGGTATCACTGGATGCTCCAAATGTTCAGAAATAGTCTCTAAAAACTGTAGAGAGGAAAGCAACAAAATTTGATTGTTATTGAAGACAGTATAACTGAAGGGTCTCATGACATTGATGGAACAGTTTAAAATGGCAGATGAAATTCACTGTCAACAAAAATTATGTTATGTACTTGGGGGAACACATTTCTAACTTTTTACACTATAGGTAGAAGCTCTTATGGAACTTAGGAAAGGGCTTTGAAACTTAAAAGTTCTCTAAGACACCAAATCCAATGGTCAGTGGCAGTCAAACTAGCAGACACAATATTAGAAACACACTACAAAGAAATGTCATGGATTCAATTCAGTGTATTCATACCTCAAATATTGTGTCCTTTTTGACTATCTGTGTAAAAACAATACTGCAGAAACGGAAAGGTGTTTAAAAAAATAGGAAAAGTGGTTGAATATATACCATGATTTCTTCATGAGGATCAAGTAAACGGACAAAATTCTCCATCCTGGAGAAAAAACACCTCAGGCAAGATAAGATATGGGTATGTATAAACGAGCATGGAGTGAAGAAGATGAAGAGAAAACATTTCATACTTTTTGTTAGTTAAGAAGTAGGACCATAATGTTCATGATGAAATGACCACAGGACATGCTCAGAAAAAAACAAAAGGAAAACATTTTCACTTATGTCTAAACTGTTGTATTTTTTGTCAGAGGCTTACATAGAGAGGAAAAAGTTACATGGGTCTGAAAAATCACTAATGGAAGAAACAATCAAGGACTATAAATTACAAAGATACCATAGCTCTGGCTCAGGAGCTACCTGAGCCACAGATTGCTTGAGGTAATTGATTGTTTCCTGGAGAAGTATGATTGCGTTCTGGAGATATCCTGACTCCTACCTAGGCTCCTACTACTACTGACTGATGAAGACTGGGTACTGAGCCAGAAAGATGCCTAAAAGCTACCAAAAATCCTTCAGGCACCAAGTTGCCATAAAATTCATTAGGCTTTAATGTGACCAGTAGGACAAGAAAATAATTTGACTTCTTTTCCAGAATGATTTTTTTCACACCTGAAGATCCTTAGCAAGCCATGCAGCTCCCACATTCTCTGTGCCATAAAGAGGAGAGAACTGGCTTTAACATAGCTCTCAAAGGCCAGAAAAATTGTTGCACAGGAATCACTGAAGCACATAGAGGTTAAAAATAAATGTGCTTCTTGACTTGTGACATTAATGGTTAGTGATAAACAGCAAACACATGAGAAGACTAATAGGCATTTCAGCTCAAGAGGACATCTTTACATGCTTCCAAAACTATTTTATTTTGGATATTTAGTAAGGGCAGCTTTTATTTTGAGAATAATGGGGTCCATCCCCACCAGAACTTATAACCTCAATGAAGTCTTTCTTTGTCCTTCTCTCATAGCTACTGCATGTCACTATTAGTGACATGTAGGAGCAACATAACCCAAAGGAAATAGCATGCAAGGTAACATGAAACAATGAAGGTAGCTCATAACAACTTCTAACAAGTTACAATACACAGCACGTTTTCCTTTTTAAAAAAAAAAAACAAAACAAACAAACAAACAAACAAAAAAAACACTAATCCTTACAAGCGTTACAAAGTTCTTGTCTATTTGCAAACCTGCAGAGTAGCCCCTGGGGGATTTTACTGGCCAACCTCAATCTTGCAAAAACAAAGGTTTGGCAGCTTGGGCTGAATATGGAAAGGAAAACTTAGGATAAAGTCACAAAATCTTTTGCAAGGTAAGAGCTATTTTTTTCTGTCTTCCAATGTATAACAACTAGACATCGTTGCCTTATTAGCACTATCTTAATAAGGAATAGCCTATACCCACTTCTATTCTATGACATTGCTCTCTTCGACTTTTGTTGTGTTTTCTGAATGTATACATGCACACTCATGTAAATACATGGATATTTTCTTCCCAAGCTAAAATGCATCAGAGCCACCAGAGGCTTACAATCTAAACTACATTTATTAGCTAACATAATCTTGTGGTGTAATTCTAAGGAGAGTGTTTCCATAACAGAAGCCCCACTGCCTTTCAGTAGAGCATGGGCTCCTCAATCAGCAAGGGGATTTGAAGATTCCATATCAGCACCTCTTCCTGCCTTCAGCATCAATAGCAGATTCAGAATTACAGGACATAAAATCCTAATATTTTATTCAAAGAAATATTTTAACACAATAACAGACATCAGAGATTATATGTCTAATAGAGAACCTCGAATCACCAGCTCTGGATACCCTCAGCTGTTACAGCACTTGCCAATGTGGAGGGTGTTCAGAATGTCCCAGGAGGTTTAGTTCCTTAGAGTATTTGTCCCTGAGTCTTTGACATTAACCCATTCTCTAGACTACAAAAAAAAAAGAGTATTTTATGTTTTTTTAAATCAAAGACCATCTAATCTCTTAGCCTGAAAAAACATGCTATATTGTCAACATTCTCTTTTTCTAAAACTTATTTTCTCTATTTTCTTCAATTGTACATCTGCATATATGATGGTTTTGCAATAATTTCATTAATCACTCCTTGATATCTTATAGACTAGCAACAATCCGCAGTTCATAACTGAGAAACATTGCCTTACAGCACTCAAAGCAGAAACGAAGACAGTACATTGCCAATTAGTACATTAAAATGCTGATTAGTACTGTTAATTTTGTTAATGAAAATGTTAGGGACTCTGAATATTATGTATAGGCATCTCTAAAAATATTATAGCTGTTGTAAATGATCAGGCTGGCTATTGAGGCTGAATGTATAGCTTGATTTTAAAAGTTTCTTTTCAGCTTGGGAAGAATCTGTTTCTATGCTGAGATTTAGGTTACCAGCCCACAGAGCCAAAACCAGAAGATGTGGTAATTATCAGTACAATGCCAACTCTTCTATGTGAGGGCGGCTGAGGACCAGATGATCCCACTATGCTGGGAAGTGCAGCCCTTGGGAAGGGGCTCCTCAGGGCCCAATAAAGAAATAAATACACAGTACTTTGATCTATACACTTGATACTATCAAGACAAGAGTGTTTTGTCCAACCCAAACAGATGGAAGAAGCAACCTCTTTTTCCTGATTTGTGACATCATGTCACGTAGACCCTGATTCAGCAAAGCAGCAGGATTAGTTTATATTAAATGCCTGGGACCTAGAGATGGTGAGGAAAGCTCCACACATCTCTCTCCATCTTCATTCCCAGAGCTTACCACACAAGATAGTCCACCTTTGTTGGCAGTCTGCATGCATCCTGATCAAACCTAGGTGTATTGACAGAAAATCTGATTCTGGATCCCTGCAGGGGGTACTTCACTGCCCAAGTGGACCATGCCCAGCCTTCCCATGGCCAGACAATGGACATCACCGCACTGCAAGCACAGTGATGCATTAGCACAGAAGCACCTCGCTGAAATCAAAAGACACAACATGTGGTACCGGAGTTCCTACTTCCACGCAGAAGCAGTCACCCTTATGTTGGTGCAGATGCCTCAGCACCACAGGGACAGGCTGCTTCCTGACCCAAACCGAGCCTCCTGCAGTCCCTTGGGTGTCCCTTCAGTATGGGTCTTAGGATCTTCCAGGCAATCTAATGCAATTATCTCCCTGATTTGTGTTAGAATAAGGGTCTTTCAAATGAATGAAGAACAAATTCAAGTTTTCAGACTTTTTTCAGTCTTGGAAGAGCCACAAGCTTTTCTGGAAGAGAGAATGTGTGAGATATAGTTTATTTTCAAATGTATTCAATAACCTGAGAGAGTGAGACATTAAAAAAAAAACAGAAAAGACCATAATACTAACAAAAAAACATTAAGTGTATGTACAATTGCACTACTTGTCAGGGGCTGCATCTCTGAAGAATACGTCTGGTTGTATTTTTGCACCAAGTATTAAACTTTTTAAGCCAAATATAGAGGAAGGAGGGGAAGAGGAAGTAACACATTCAGTAAACGGGCACATACAGTTGATAAAAGCTTACAGTGACATGAATAGTTATGCCATGATGTCCTACAGAATCTTTGCGCTTAATTACATTGAGTGACCTTCGTATAGGAAAAAAATAAACAGGTCATCCTGCTCTAGACCATGGGCTACCCTGGAAGCTCCAACTACGGAAATTGAGAGCAAGGCAGCATCCTGTCATTCCTACATTTTTGCTGATAAATCTGTAACGAGGTGTGCAGCAGACCTGCTACTAGAAGCACAGTTGCTACATATTAAATAAGATGAAGAGCACAAAAATTCCTCCAGCAGACAGCCTAAACTACACTGTGTGAATATCTGCTGGACAGTTTAAAGTTCCTGACAATTCTCACTTTTCAATAGCTGACTTTCTTGCTTCTACGTTCTTCTCCATCTTCTTGTCTCTGCATCAAGGAGAGCCCTGGAAATGAAGCTGAAGCACCTCTTTGATCTTTTTGTGACCTCCAGCAGGCAAAAGATCAGCTGAACAAAAATTGTTCCTTAGTATCTGCAACTATCTGCTGGAGCAATTCTCAAAGGGATACAAGAGTTTTGGAGCTATATTTTAACAAACCCCAAGAGATTATAGGCAACCTACAACTATTAAATTTAATAATCTGGGATTTATTTAATTTTTTTTATTATGGGCTTTTTTTACATGTATAAGAAATTTCTGATCTTCAATAGCCTGCTGGGCAAATGTAAAGTACCATCTCCACCTCATGGTAGCACAACTGCTTTTCAAATTGAGAGCTATAAGAAGTTTTTAACATTGGCCTAATGTATTTTCTCCATAACCTTGCTCTAAGAAAGGGTTGTGCTTTTCTACAGAAACATACACACAGAAATTTGCCTGGGGCCATGTCCAGGAATGAGAACATTTCAACACAGTTAATAGTTCAGAAACAATCACATGGTTAACAGTTTTAGACAATCTAAACAATAGATGCTGCTGCCACGTTCACCAGAATATACAGATATTTTAAAAAGCTTTTGATGCAGCCTGACTATTTCCTCCTGTAAATTTCAGGATAATTTGTATTCTACTGTAACAACTTCAGGCACTGAACATAATACCACTCTCTAAGGGTGCCCTATCCTGACAAATGTATTTCTTTGTGATGTCTTGCTTGCTTGCTTGAGACCTCTTTTCCCTCATGGTAAGTGCTGGTATGATGAGGGAGGTGGATGGATAGACTCTGTGCTGAGTTATGCTATGGAGTAAATGCTGATATACACTTACTGCATTCAGAGCTCACTTCTCAGGACACTTGATCTCTCATAATTCTACTCGGATCTACGATGTTGTAAAAATGATAGATGCAATTTTGAAGCTTCCTTTTTAGAAAGTTATAACATCTGCAAAAACTGTCCAACTTTAACCCGGACAAGATTATAAATATCATTTTGTGAATACAGGCCCCAGAAAAGACTTAGGGATTGTGAATACCATACACAGTTTCTCATTACTCATATTCAAAGCTTAGAGAGTGAACAAGGATTTACAGGCAGGGCACACAACCCAGTTTTAAAACTAGATATGTGTCTGCAAATCTCAGAAAAACTGAAAAAGGTGTGAAACTTTTATTTAATGTTGGTAAGACAAGTGTCCTGCAGTAGATTGGAAAGAAATATAAGCAAATGCCACCTAACTTCTCATACTGGGTGGTGTTGGTATGGTATGCACATGGCACCAGGTAGAACCCTCTCAACTCACCAGCAATCAGCCATGGAGTGAGACCCAGAGTGCTATAAAGGGGATCAAAGGCTCTGCCTACCCGTAGTTATAACCATTTAAATGAGTCCAGGATTTTAAATCTTAGTGATGAGACTTTAATAAATGCCACCACTGATACATAGTTACTAGATTTAAACTACCAGTTTGAGTATGAAATTGGCAGCATTAGGCTAATAACATCAGTTATGAGGATTTTGTACATTCTTTATATGTCTCGCTATTTGCCTTCCCTCTAATTCCATCTCTTCTCTCTTATTACTCTTCTTGAGTAACATTCTTCCATGATGGACTGACGAGGATAACAGGCCAATACTTTTTACTCAGAGAGTTTTCATCTTGTTCTTCTGCTGGAATATGGTTTATTTTCCCATGACTGACACAAAATGGAAGTTTGGCCTCCTAAATTACTGGATCTTACAACAGACTAGAAGGCCGTTTACCTTTGCGTATCAGGACCCCTTCAAGCACTGTGCTGCCCTTGCCTCACTGCACTTTGACTGTCTATTAGGTTGCTTCTGTTAGATTTCTGAAAGATTTTCTCCTCTTCTTTTTCACCTTTCAGTCTTTGAGCATGAACTCGCAGAGCTGCATGGAAGGAATGCACAGAGGGTCCTGAGGACTGGCAGAATTACTCTCAAGAGAAGACTAAATGCCACCCAACCACTCTCTGCTGATGGAAGCAGAGCTCAGTGCTCCCGTCTTGGCACTCTAGAAACCTTGGACCTAATTGAGTAATTGATTGCTCATACACTGTTGTACACTAAATAAACATCAAGCTTTAAATGTGTATATATATATATAAATAAACACCAGTAGAAGAAAAACCTGTTACTGAGGTCTTAAGATTTATTCTGTATTAATTACAATTGCTACCTTTTACAGAATGCTATGATTTAGGAACCTCCCTGTTCACCTGTTGCAAGGTACCCATCACTAACAGGGACTTTATGGAAAAACGTTTTAGAAATGGTCTCTCCCCTTTATGTACACAGCACTGCCTTCTAAGAGGGTTGCAACCTGTGACACATAACAGCTTTTTACAGAGAAAAGTAGCACTGTGCAATAGGTTACAAAGTGAGAAACACTATGGATGTGTTTTCTTGCAATCGTATAATCTAGCCAATTCATCTGGAGCTTGTTTGGGGCTCCGCATTCCTACTCCTGCTAAAACTACCATGTAATCTGTAGCAATTGTAAAGAAACCCAGTTTTAGGCTTATGTTTTGTCCAAACAATAACTCAGCAATGCATAATGCCTCACAGCTCCCTATGGTAACACTGGTACTTCAACATAATGAACTAACTATTTGCTAAAACACTTCCATAGCAGCATACAGCACCTAGACTGTCCTTCTGTATGTCTCACATTCATAAAAGACATTTCATAAATCCTGACAAAATCATAAAGCATTCAGGGCATGATAATGCAGTACGCTATTTTATGCAGTGCACAATAACATACATAGATGTATACATCTGCTTGCTAAGCAAGTTCACTGGAATGATCTGTTTCCACAGAGTTAAAACTTTAAGAACAAGATGTGGGGTATACTGGATTTAAGCCAGCAATATTAAAACATGTGTGCAGCTAGTTTGGTACCAACAGACATTTGCTTTAGTACAACAGACATTTAGAATGGTATCTTCTTATGAAATGCTGTTTAAAACATCATGTTCTAGAATGGAAAGTTTGCAATAAACCCCTTCTGTAGTATAGGGATTGACCTTCAAGACCTGTTGTAATACTTTGCCCAAAATGGCACATACGTCTGTTTCAAAAATATTGCAGACTTCTGTTTAGTTAAAAAAAGAAAAAAAAAAAAAAAATTCACACTGAAAACCAAAACTGGATTAAATGAAGATGCAAAAATAATTTTGATACAACTATCCATGATTTTTCTGTACAATTGATGTTTGATAAAATTCCAGAAGAGTTATATAAATATATTAATTTTACAAAATATTTCTAAAACTTTTTAACAAAATGCTTATGTAAGCACATCTTAGGTAACTTATCAAATGAAAGAATATCAAATATATTTGAAGACACTCTGATATCAAACTAAAGTTCATATTTTGATTGAAAAGATAAAATATATGTACATGAAAACCATAAACTTAATAATAGATAGAAAATCACTAATAGTAATTCAAATAAATACTCAACTAATAATAATACATGTTAGTTATATGCATACACCATGATGTTTATACAGTCTTACAGATATTTTAGTTTATGTAGCATTCTATTTTGAGGATTTTGCCGTTTAATGAAAAACACCATTTCACGTTGATGAATAAATTAAAATAATGGTTTGGATGTTGTTGTGGGTTTTGTTTGTTTTCTTTACCCAAAAAGATTTCGACAGAAGCCTGCAGTCCAAACTGATTACAGCAAACACATATATACATTTTTTCCTAGATTATACCCATTTATTTTATGACTGTCTACAATTGTGTGCCTTTTTCAAAACTTTATGTATCAAGGAGCAGGTTTTCATTTTGTTTACACCAGTAAAAATCTGTTGCAGCCAGTGAAGTTATTAATTGGATTTAATGTCATTTAATTCAGGAACATTATGTAGTGTCTTGTTTTATGACAGCTATATAAAAGTTTCCAAGAGCTGCCCACATTTGCTATCAAAGGACCCTACAACATTTTTGCATTAGTCAGAGAATCACTGATACTCTAATTATAAAAGCATACTTACTAGTAAAACTGCTCCAGGATTTCTACATCACAGCTTATCCACTGAATCAAAGATTCTTTTCTCCTATCATGTTGATTCACAAAACTTACACTTGTCATTACTGTCTGTAGATGTGGTTTGGGATAATTGAAAGCAAAATTCAGAATTTCAGAATCTTCTTTTCCTTCCTCTCTCTTTTTTAACATTTACTTTTCAATGCTTTGCTTACAGTCCTGTAACAAATACTGCTACCATGCTGGCTAAAAACTCTATGCATAACAGCTAATTGGCTATCTAAGACATCTTCTTTCAGCAAGCAATGGAAAAAAAAAAAAAAAAAAAAAAAGAGAAGAATAATGGGCACTAGAATGACAATACAAGAAGAGGAGAAATCTCAGATTAGCCCAAACTCCCAGGCCCTAATCACGGACAGAAGAATCTGCTAAATCAAGGAAAAAGACATCAATCCATTCAAACAGGATTAAAGGTTTAAACTGAAACCCAATAAACTTGTTAGCTTTTGTGGGAAAAATTTGCATCAGGATTATTTTAGAGGTGAAACAGACAACTCAAATTTTTCCAAATGCCTATTTGGCACCTCACGTGAAATAGAAGAAAACTATACTACAGAAAATAAAATCAGTCTAAACACTTAAGTAAACTGATTCATGGGAGAATGCTTCAGGGTTCAATGACCTGGTAATCATTAATATTTAAAGTTGCAAGATTCATGACATAAAAATTAATATTTATTACTAAAATGTATTTGTCAATGAGAGCATGCCTTTGTTAACAAATGCATATTTGTAGATTTTCAATATTCTGGTTAGAATTACGTACTTCAGACGGCAGACTGTTGTCAGTGCTCTGTATACCTGAAAAAAAGCTGGGTGAAAGCACTATGACAGACATTTCCTTTCTGATTACAGAAGATAGTTACCAAAATTATTCTCTCCCTTTATTTGGCAGAAAAGGAAGAGACAGGTGGCATACAGTATGGTTTATGTTATCCTTTCTTCTCTTAACATAGTGATTATAATTTAAAAGAATACACAATGAAAGCATTACAATAGAATTTATATGGCATGAGCAATGGTCCATCTACACCAGCTTTGTATCATTGTGCTGATGTTTTTCCAAATGAAATTTTATTGCATCTATTCTAAAAAGAAAGAAGGCTGGTTTGTAATATAGCTCTTTTTATTTTAATGAATAGATAAGTAAGTCAAATCTCAACAAAATTATTACCTATAGTACCTGATTCATGAACATTATTTGACATACATTTGTATTCTTTCTTACTGTCAGAAACCTTTGAAAAAGAGGCTTAGAAATCATGATTTTGGTACCTATTTCTTTCATGGAAGTAATTGTTTATCAGGAGTAAAAAACACTGTAAATTGTTAGTTGCTGGCATTTTTATAATTATGGCAATCCTGAAGTCATTTCAGTTGTGAGATTTCTGCTAATGATGCACATAATTTAGAATAATTATTTGATTTACCATTATCTTCTCTCTGTTAAGAGTCTCTAAATATCATCAAGGAAGCTCTTCTCCAGTAACTGCACTGTAGTATATATCTTATTTATTAAATTTACAGTGGACTTCTTCAATCCTAGTCAGCATATACAGTATGCTACAAATTTAAATAATGACATTCTGTGTGGGACTTGTTATTGGACTGGGGATATTTGACCTGGAATGCCATTAACTTAACTTATACATTTTAAAATCATGTTTGAAATGCTGCAAAACTAAGATTGTAGTGAATTTAATTTCAAAGTCGTTTTGGATGTCCTTTCAAACTGTATGTGGTAATCCTTGATTTTTGCACTGATGCTAAATGTTAATGAACAGAGCCACAGTGTACCATTTCACCTAGAGCAATGAAAACATTAAAATCTCTTTAGAAGACTGAATAAAACTTTATTTTATAAATATAATCCTTGTTGAAGCTCTACCATTTCACTGTACTTTTGAAATAAGGGCACATGGAAAATATGGAAGAGTTCCTTTGAGATAGCTAACTAAAGCTACAAAATGAGCACGGTACAGTATTTCCAAGGAACACGGTTCAAAAGTTGTACGATTACTACTAAGGTTGTTTTATTCTTTACCACATTTGGAACAGGAAGTCTGTGTTGTTCTTGAAGAATTCTGAAAAGCAATGTCACAGTCTGATGACCTCTTCTCCTCATTAAAACGTTCCCAAAGACAGCTCTCTGCATGATGTTTTGTAGCTTCAGCAGCCATGAACTAATTTGTACCTCTTATTTTGATCATGCACTGGTGAAAGAACCAAACAATATTTTTCTTTAAACACAGAGAGGTCTTTCAACAGCTCAGCATGCACTTCTACCCTCTTTTTAATCTTGGAGCACCTATTTATTTGCTCTTTTCACCACTAAATCTTCTTTTCTCCTTTCTGCCCCCCTGCAAAGCTGCTAGTTAAAATCTTCAGTGTTTTTTCTTCATAGGCTTAAACCATTAGAAGGGTATTACCATAAAAAGGGAGACAAGGACTTAGAGACATGGTGCACCACAATTTGCATTTCTAATTTTTAATCCAATTAAACTAAAATAATATTTATTTAACTACAGCCTTTCTATAATGGGTATAAATTCACTAAAGCTAATGGAAAATTTTCTTCCTCGAGGAAATTAGTTATAGGTGTTCACTGCAATAACTAATTGGTTCTGCATATTGAGTGTCTCTAGATTTTGCTTATAGATAATTAGTATTCGACTAGTTGATGTGTTTATTTTGCATACCTTCTCTTTTGTGTGTATGCCATTCATTATGTGAGTCATATTTTTGCTCTACATAGTAGATTCAGTATATGCAAATTGTTAGAAGGTACTATAAGGGTATTAGCTTTTAATACATAAGGCATATACCAGGAAAGTAAGGTTGTATGTTCTGGCATCTTTGCATTACTACCAAATGCGGTTTTTTGAGACAGTTACTGAATAGAAATTATGGTGTTATTAGTTTTATTTCATTTTCAATTAATACATTTTTATCAGTCATGTGTACTTTGTACAACATAGACATTTTGTAAATCCAAACCTATCTAAACCCAAGGAGAGCCTGGTTCTGCTCCCATTGATTTTGGTCCAACTAATGAAGTCAGTACTTATTTTACCCTCTCTAGGCTTTTCTAGTAAGGAGACAGGGCAGACAGGGACGTCTTGGAGAGAAAGTACTAAATCTTGCCTTTTAAGGGGAGAAAAGCTCAGTGTTCTGAATCGTGAACCCAGGGATAGCTGCAAGATGGGAAATTCCTCCCCCAGCAGAATGCACCCCTGTGCTCCTGAGCCTTCTGTGGGCACACGTCCAGCAGGGACCACTCCACACCTGAGCAGACCCACTGCTCATAGGGACTGCCAGCATGCTGCTACCACAGCACTGTGTATGGGCATCCAAAAAGAAAGCCACCCTTCTCGAGGGAAGTCTGCTCTTAATCTCCATTCTTGCTCTCCCATCCTGTCTATCTCTGTTCCCAGAACTCTAGGGTCTAAACTATTCAAGGTAGTCATGGGCTCTGACAATGATGGAAAGGACAGAAATGACACAGAAGCAGCGTTCCCTGTATCCATAGCTCCCAATAATGGCTATTCACCTGCAGAGCAGGTTGGAGACCTAGAGCTGAGGAAGTATCTCACTCATTTCTTTAATATTGAACTGGATATTTTCCAAAATTATGAACCATTCCATTATCTGGAGAAAATGAAACCATAGCCAGTTAATCATTCCTGGTTGTTGCTGTATATTCTACAAAGCAAGGAAATTTCTGGATCTGTGATATGACATTCCAATCCTGAAGATTCTTTTTGAAATTTCATTCTGATTTCTTTGGCTGCAAAGAGTTTCTCAAAAGCACACAGAAAAAAAAAAAAAAAAAAAAAAAAAAAAAAAAAAAAAAAAAAAAAGTCAGCCAACTCTTTCATTACTGTTAGTATAAATTTTTCAAATCCAAATAATCTTAAATTTATAGCAAAACTTTCTATCTTGCCTTCTAAGAACAGACATGTAAATACCAATTATATTTTTCAGTATTCCAAATAAGCAGTCAGAATTATATTCACATCATCCCTCTTTATTTTAAAATATTCTGTGTACATGTATTATGGGTCAGTGAATAGTCATCAAGTTCTCTCATGTTAATAT
This sequence comes from Athene cunicularia, assembly GCF_003259725.1. Lineage (NCBI taxonomy): Eukaryota > Metazoa > Chordata > Aves > Strigiformes > Strigidae > Athene > Athene cunicularia. The sequence goes on from NW_020799092.1 coordinate 55,391,959, forward strand.
GTGTTGTTCTGTATTTTTACACACAAAAAAAATATTTTATTAAGTCCTGTTAAGAATGAAGTTAATATTTTTCTACCACATTCCTCAGGAGACAAGTTCATATTATAATACAACTCCTCCTATATTTATATGAATAAATAAGCTTTGTTAAAGGATATAATTTATGCATTTGACTTTCACTGAGTTTATATTTTTCATAAGAAAGAAAAAGGTCATTGGATTGGATTTTATGGAGGGGTACTTCTGTTTGATTTTTAAAATTAAGGCTGAAATAAATAATATAGACTTCATTAAAGTGAACTCCAGAAAAAAAAAAAAAAAAAAAAAAAAAAAAAAAAAAGGCTGTTTTGTGAATACATCTCCAACTGAAAATGGGCTGTATACCATTAGACTGGTCACCTCATCACACCCTGGCAACTCTTGTCATGGTATTTTTCTGGAGCAACAAGACTTACCCTTACTGGAAAAGGATCAGATTAGAGAACATTTTAAAAAATAGACATAAATAAGTGCATATGACTTAATAGTATGTCATTGTGAGGTCACTCTTGATTATCTTTCCTGGAAGAATGTAAATGTCACAGCTACCTTCAAGAAGAGTGAGAAGGTGGATCTAGGGGAAAACAGGCCAGTCAGCCTCACCTCAATTGCTGTGAAGCTGGTGGAACAAATCCTTCTGGAAGCCATTTACAGAGAATTTAAGCACAGGAAGGTGACTGGGAATAGTCATCATGGATTTACAAAGAGTGAATCATGTCTGACCAACCTGATAGCCTTCTACAGTGATATGACTACCTTGGTGAACAAGGGGAGAACAGTGGATGCTATCTCAACTTCAATAAGGCTTTCAAAAATGTCTGCCATAGCATACTCATAGACAAAAGGATGAAGGTCAAACTAGACAAGCACACAGTGAGGGGCACTAAAAACAGTCTGAAATGCTGGACTCAAAGTGGCACAAAGATCAGCTGGAGGCCAGTCATTTGCAGTGTCCCCCAGGGGTCAATAGTGGGTCCAATATGGTTTAACATCTTCATTAGTGCCCTAGACAATGGGACAGGCTGCACCCTTAGCAAGACTCAAAAAGATATAAAACTGGGAGGAGTGATAGACTAGATGGTTGTGCTGCCTTTCGGAGGGACACAGCAACTTGGAGAAATGGGCTGATAAGAATCTCAGGAAGTTCAAGGGTAAATAGCCATGGGGAGAAAAGCCACATCCACTTGTACAGACTGGGGGATGACTGGTGGGAAAGGAACTTTGCAAAGAAGGCCCTGGGGGTCCTGGTAGACAATGAGGCAGCAGTGAGCACTTACAGCAAGGAAGGCTAACAGTCTTTCCTGGGTTGCATCAAGAACAGCATGACATTGCCTGTAAATTGAGGGTGTGATCTCCTCAGCACTGGGAAGGCCATAGCTGGAGTGCTGGGTCCAGTCCTGGGCTCCTCAGTGCAAGAGACACACAAGCATACTGGAGGGAGTACAGCAGAAGACCACGAACATGATGAAGTGATGGGAGCATATGAGCTATGTGAAGAGGCTGAGAGGGCTAGGACTGGTTGTCCTGGAGAAGACTAAATGCTTGATGTTGGGAAGTAAAGAAGGTAGAGCCAGACTCTACTCAGTGGTTTCCAGGGACATTCCCAAGAGACAGTGGACCCAAACTGAAATACAGGAAATTCCAATTAAACACAAGAAAAACGTTTTTTACTCTTCAAACACTGGGGAGGTTGTGGAGTCACCATGCTTGGAGATATTCAAAAGCCAGTTGACATGGCTATGGACAATATGCTGTAGCTGGCCATGTTCTGATCAGGGAAGGTGGACTAGGTAACCCCCAGGAGTCCTTCAAGTTCAACTATTCAGTGATTCTGTTGGCTTTTAGTGCAGGTCAATCAAAGACACCAGGAACACCTTCTGGAACAATGATAAATGTTTTGAATTAGTTTCCACAATGACAGAATAATCCCAAGGGAGCCCTGTAGTTGGCATCACTTGCTGTTTGTATTAACACTATTTACCAGACAGGGAGATGCAGTATTTTCCATCATGAAAACATAAAAAACTCTTTCAGTGTTGGGAAGGGTGATGTCAGTGAACTGGTGTGGCTTATTCAGAGCCCAGGCAATCCAAATAACCACTGCTAGGTTAGAGAGGTACATCAATTTTACAAAGATTTCTGTAGCTTTTCAAATAAATTTACTCACAGCTAAAGACAGCCTACTGCAGCAGGAATAGGCTGGAATTTTGAAAGGGGAAAAAAAAAAATCAACCCTGCTCTGCTGGAAAATTACTGTCTCCCTCCCCTAAGATCTGGTGTTTATATTACAATCTTTGTTTATTATAGAATCTTCTGGCCAGCTAATACCAGTTAGCTCTAGATTTAATGTAGGAATTCTCAATATGATTGTGTATGATGTAAATTGTTAAACATATTTTGATCAATAAACTAGTCTTCCAACTTTACTAAGCCTCAAACTTGTTACAACCTTGTATTCAGATGAAAAATCATAAATAAGGGTATGACAAAGATGAAGAAGTTTCTGAAGTCTTCTGATTCCCTAGAACTAAGGCAGTTATTGAATATGAGACAGGACAGAAACAGTCCCAGTTGAACTCAGCAGCTGTCTATGACTGTTGTGTACTAGCCACGTTTCTGTGCTATTTCCTCTAACTGCCGGGATAAAGGAATACATGTTGTTTATGAAGGACAGGCTCTGAAGAAAAAGAAGATGCCACGCTGTACATCAAAAATGTAGATCCTTGCTCAACTGCCAGAAGAGGTTGGACGTGCGCTGAGCATCTCTAGGAAAAGGTAAAAAAAAAAAAAAAAA